>NW_012142745.1:8140098-8148448 GCF_000956105.1 Propithecus coquereli
GCTCTAAAACGGGAAAGTTGCTAAGAAGTTGGAACAATTTGGTCAATCAAATAAGCAGATAACTTTGTTCACTCTTAACCAACATAATCTAAAAAACTAGCCTCTGTCTGCGTAAGTCAAATTTATGCTGAGGAAAAATTACAAGTAATAATGACTAAAATTTGGTGTGAATTTACTTTGTGATAGGAAAAAAAATTAACACTGTTACATGAAATAAGACTTTTTCTTAAGAGATGAAGTCTCGCTCTGTTGCCCAGAGTAGAGTGCACTGGCATGCTCATAGCTCCCTGCAGCCTACAACTAACTCCTGGGTTCAAGCGATCCCACTGCCTCAGACTCCCAAGTACCTGGGACTACAGATATGAGCCACTGTATCCAGTGAAATATCACATTTAAATCCAACTTTAAAAAAAAAATCTTTGAGAACAAGTGAGGATATTTGGGTTTTGCTGAAGCTTGAATAGTTTAAATCAGCAGTCCCTAACCCTTTTTAGCACCAGGGACCAGTTTCATGGAGGATTTTTTCCCCAGACTTGGTGGGGGGAAGGGATGAGGCAGAGAGTTTCTAACAGGCCACAGACCAGTATGCATCCTTGGCCTGGGGGTTGGGAACTGCAGGTTTAAATGATAAAGACAAAGGTATTCACCTCTGTGGAGATGGTAGAAGGTATCTTTTTTCTTTCTAATTAATTCCTGTCCCTTTTTAAGTTTTTTTCAACCAAACACAGCATGGTTCTCATGTATATTTTGAAAGGCATGCTATTAGCATTCAAGCATAAACTGGACAACCACGTATTGGGTTGTTATATAGTAGATTTATACATTGGGTAAGTGTATGGATTGATGACCAATAATAAGCTTTCCAGTTAAATTTTCTGTAAGTCTGTTCATTTTTACACTTACACAAACTCTAAATTTTAAAAGCATCATTTCCAATTCTACACACAATTTAAGCCCAGAATTAAGCCCTACTGGCATTTATGAATCAGGCTAAGGTATTGCATTTTTTTCTACAGCAGAAAGTATTTGAAGTGTTGGAAAGGCTTGGGAAATCTGTGAGATGAGAGGAGCTTGTTTTTACCCCAGATAAAACATAAATTTTCTTTTAAGGTAAGATCAACCAAAAGGATACAGCACCTGTAAAATTTTAAAATCAGGTATTCATCATTGTGCTTTAAAAGCATAAAGGCAACACAGATGTGTGATTTATTGGGACAGTGTCACTGAAGGCAATCTGGTCTAATATTGAATACACCTGTTGGAGGAAAGGAGTGGAAAAAATTTTGCATTTCAATATTATCCAGAAATATTACAATAAAAATATTTGGGGACTTCTTTCCATATAGTCCAAATTGACTAAAGATGAATGGCTTGATTCCATTTCATTTTGCTTTGTAGGATGCGTCCATCCTGACATGGCCAAATTGACTATTTCAGCTGCAATATTTCAGTCAAATGGTATGATTCACTACATAAAAGCAAACAAAGGGCAAAAATGTTTTTGACTTAATCATTCAAAGATTAAACTCATCAATCACCCAGTGGAATCAGTCGTTTAGGTATGCAAATGTAGCTTTTATTTCTAAAATTCTCATAGAGAATTGAGTTTACATGAGGGAAAAGGATAGGCCACATTGATTAAACATAGTCAAGAAAAATACAACTTTTAAAATGAGCAACGAGCAAAATTATTAGGAGTAGGAGGTGGGAAAGGGGGAAATGAGAAATTGATTTTCACTTCTAATTCTGCTTTACTCTCCTTTTCGGTCACTCACTATTTCTCATAGCTTTTTCCTTTCCCTATTATATGAAAATTAGAAGGAAAAGACATTTTGGCACAGTAGGAGCCAAAATGACAAGGAGCTTTAGCGAAAGAAGGAGAAATAAAGTTGGAGACTTGTCCAGGAGCTCTCTCCCGAAAAGGACTCTGAAGGAGCGATATCTCCTCCAAGGAAATGGAGATTTCCTCAGCTTGTTCCTCCCCGTTATTTTTGCTGCTAGAATCTCAATCACCACTGACACCATCTGGAGTAGGTCCAAAGTGTGATTTCTCCCCAGAATCCACTAAACTACTGTGATTTTCACCAGCGTGGCTCACCCTCTCCCTCCACCTTGGGTATAGACCATTTGGGAAGCTGTGATACAATTGCATTCTTAGTTTTGTTCCTGATCATTCTTTAAATTAGAGTTTACCAGCACTTTCATCTACTTTCCTTGTTTTAGATTATTGCAAAAATGCCACATTTTCAGGGAGATTTTCTCTGATTTACCCACTTTTTAATAAAGTAGCAGCACCGGCCTGCACTCCTTGTTCTCCCACTCTGTTGTTTCCTTCTCATGCTCATCATTATTGAACGTACCATGTAGTTTATGTATTTTATTTTACCTGTTACCTGTCGCTTCTTATCCTACCCATTTCCATTAAAACCAACGAGGGAAGGATTTTCTGCTGTTTTGTTCACAGTTAAATCTGCATACCTGACACATAGTGGGCACTCAATAAATACTTATTGCTTGTGTTAATACATTGTCTTGACCACTACATCTGGGTCACATCAAAGTGACTTCTATTTGATTGCTTCTATTTCTTTGAGGACAACAGATAATAGAATGGTTCATTTAGTGTTCATGTGTTACACAGGGATTTAGTGTGAATTTTGGAGCCTGGACACATGACTTTGTATCATGACCTCACTACAACCTGAGCTTTGGACACTGAGCTAAAGTTTCCTCTCCTATAAAACGAGAATTAAAAAAATACCCACTTTTCAGTGTTATCGTAAATATCAAAAAACTTATGTGAAAAGATATACAGTTGACCGTTGAACAACATGGGTTTGAACTGTACAGGTTCACTTACACGTGGATTTTCTTCCACCTCTGCCACCCCTGAGACAGCAAGACCAACCCTCTTCTTCCTCCTTTTCCTCAACCTACTTAAATGAAGACCTTTGGGATGATCCCCTTCCATATAATGAATAGTAAATATATTTTCTCTTCCTTATTATTTTCTTAATAACATTTTCTTTTCTTTAGCTTACTTTATGTAAGAACACAGTATATAATATATACAACATACAAAATATATGTTAATCAAAACCTTATGTTATTGATAAGTCTTCCGGTCAACATTAGGGTATTAGTAATTAAGTTTTCGGGAGAGTCAAAAGTTATATGCAGACTTTTGATTGTTCAGGGAGTTGGTGCCCCTGGCCCTGTGTTGTTCAAGAGTCAACTGTACATAGTAAAATATTATGGAGTTATTTTTTGTTACTGTTTAACAAGAAAATCTGGCTGATTTATCTGAATTAGTAAGGAGCAGATTGGAGCCTGGACACCATATTAAGACTTTGGTACTACCTGGATATAATCTGTGGTACTAACTGGCTGGGCACATGAAAAATTTAAAGAATTTACCAATATTCCCAAGTAGTTTTGTCTTTCTCGAGTCTCTAAGTTTGGATACTTAGTTGGTCATTGCAGCTGAAGTATAAAAGCATCATCTTTTCTACATAATGTTATGATGAACTGTAATAATCAGAACTTTATATGCAGCATGCATTTTTCATATCATATGACCTATTCTTTAGCAAATGCACTTACCTTTAAAATTTGAAGAAGGAAATCATTCTTCTCTTCTGTATGTTTATTGTCACTTGGGAAAATTGGTGTGGTAAGCTTATTGTCTGAAGAGAAAATTGTTATTTGACTCTGTAAAATAGCCTGCTTTTCATACCATTGGTATAGCACTTCATTTTGGAAATGTGGTTTTTTAACATTATAGGAGCATGAAAAGGAGGCAATTTCAGTAACCACTTAGGAATCATGAGCTCAAAGGACATCTAAGAAGTCTTTAAGGAACAAAAGAGGTGAAAATGAGAGTGGAATGGCTGGATTTTTTCCTCTTATTTGAAGTCCTTCTGATTTCACTTATTTCTTGATTTATATTCATTGCATAGTATTAATTCTACAGATAAACAAAAATCTTGCAGGAGAAGCTGCAACAAGCTAAGAAGCAGGTAGGTTAATGTATATATACTCTTATACCCAAGGGACAATTCAGCGCCATTTATTTTTAATTAATCGTGGTGATTCCTCTGTAAATTACTCCCCAAAATCAGACGCAAGCCAAGAGTGCCTTGCTGGAGCTCTTACCTCTGACAATGACTAAGTTTATCCTAGCTTGATTCTTACTATTATTTTAACCACTCTTTTTGCTCCAGAATCCCCTTTCACAAAGCTGATAGAGGCTTAGAATTCCACCTACTTGTATTAATCTGAATGGATGTAGAATAGTTGAAAGAAAAACAACCATAGCTGATGTTGGTAGGGTATATATAGAGGTCAACTGAACTAATCAGCTTGCTTTACAAAAAAGGAAACTAGGGTTCAAGAAGGGTGAGTGGTTGGTTCGGGAGGGGGAAATGAGGATGATATGAAGAGTGAAGTCTGTGTCAAGTTTAAAGACCTTTCCGTGCATTATTCTCTATCTAGAGTGTTCTTTTTTGATCTACTTGAATATTTTTAAATATTAGATTATAGTGACAAACCAATTCATTATCTACCCATTAAATAAAGAAAGAACAAACCACAGAACTGGGCAATTAAGGCAGGTGTTTATTCCTTAAATGGGAAATTACACAGGAAGTGTTTAGATCAGTGGCTGGCATTTACCAATTACTGAGTTAATGATAATCAACATATATTTATCAGGCACTAAGATTCCCCGAGTAATGAAATCTGAAGTATTTTTGAACTCGCTTACAGTTGGACAACATGAATCATTTATATAGCCGTATATTAGCACTTGTGACATTGGACCATCTATATAATTTCTGCAACTCACTTTCCTCAGCTGTGAAAAGGGAAAGCCAATATTAACCACCCAGTGTTGTGCAATACCTGGAATTTAACGAATGCTCATAAATGATGGTTTTCATTATTAGAATTTCTAGTATCCTCATCATGAAAGCAGCTGACCCACTTTTGAGAAGCTGAGATAGGCTGAGACTGGCTACCACCTGGCTTCCCACTCCCTCCTAGCACAGGAAAAGATGCCATTTTCCTGTCCCTCCTCAAGCAAGGCTTGGCTATGGAACTTTCTCTAGCCACTGATATCTGAGGAGAAGTGATACATGTTATTCCTAGGTGGGAGCACATAAGAGTCACCGAATAATTCTTTACCCTCCCTTTCTTCAGAAGCTTTGACAGCATTCTATATGTTCACAGCTCACATCAGCCAGGGACCCTCAGCAAGAACTACATGGAGTGGGGCACCCTTGTTGTTTTCTGCCTCTGAGATTTGAGGTTTTTTTCTTAACAGTATAACCTGGACTATCCTGATTAACACAAGAAGAAATTTCAAGAATAAATCTTCATAACTATCCACCCAATAGCATGCACATAAATCCTTACTAGTATTGAACTTTTCTGACAACTATTTCTTATAACATAAATTTTGTCTCTTATATGAATAAACAGATTCATTCAATAATATTCTCTGAGAGTACGTGTGATACATACAACATGTCATATTCCCTAATTTCTAAGACAATGAATTACACCTAATAGCCATGCAGTAGATGATTATTATACCAAATTGTTGAACTGAAGTAGATCATGCTGTGACAACTTCAAAGACCACAAATTATTCTGTTTCTTTTAGGATAATTATTAACCAGTATGCAACTCGAGATCTGGAAGAATGAGACAGACATCTACCAACCTAAAATGCTTAGGCACAGTTTCACCTCTAAATAGGAAGGTGTCACTGATGGCAACAGAATTCACCTTTGTCAACTTTGAGTTCTATATAGGATCAGGATGAATGTCAAGTAAAAGTAGAAAATTATGTAAGGCAGGTAAACCTTAGGCCAAAGTTTTAACTTTATGTTTAACTCTTTTCTGCCCCTCTATTGTCACTTTTTATCTTTCTAGTCCTCCCCAACTCTAGACATTTATGTAATGGATTTTTTCTGCCTGTTAGCCATATGGTACTCCAGTTTTCCTCACTCCTGATCCTCGATACTAATCCGTATATTAATAGTTCAGTCCCAGCACTGGCTAAACAAAGGTCTCTATCATCGTGACCTACATGGCTGGTTCAGAAGCGTTTAACTCAAGCAGAGCCAATCAGTCCTGGGATTTCTGCTATAGCACTTAGGAAAATGAAATTCTCTTTCTGCTGGGGGGCTGAAGCCTAAGGCTTCTGTTGACATCTCCCCACAGTGACATATGAGCTTGCCTAACAAGTCAACTAATGCATGGAAATGCAGAGGTGGGGGGGGAGACTGAGAGAGAGAGATAGAGGGAGAGAAAGAGAGGGAGAGAAGAACAGGAAGAGAGAGGGAAGGAGGGAGGGAGGAAAGGGATAGGGAGAGGGAGGGAAGGAGGGAGAAAGAGAAGGAGAGGGAAAAAGAGAGGGAGAGAGAGGGAAGGAGAGAGAGTTAATTCTGAATGCAACATAAAAGTCTATGCTGGTAATTATTGTGTGGCATAATGAGTCATGGAATGAAAACTCTTGAGAGAGACTCATTCTGATTATCTTCCTAATAGGCCGGAGAAGTTGAATTCAGCACCAAAGACCCTGAGTCCTAACCATGATTATTTTATTACCACTAAATAGGTAATATTGATTGATTGAACGATTCCCATTTCATTCTTTAAAGTTTTGAGGCGTTTTACAAGAATAAATACAATAAAATAATAATAAAAATTACCAACCCCATGAAATGCACTTAATAACTAGGGTTTCTCAGAGTGCTATGCTGGTTAAAGGAGAGAACATATGAACCTGGGCTTTGTATTATAAAGCAAAAAACATTTCACGCATTATGAGTTTGAGGAAAAAGATAGTTGTTTTTTGAAGAAAAAAATCTCAGTGACTTCAAACCAGATAAGAGTACCCCAAATCTAGTATGAGTACCTAGTTTGTGTGTAACTATTGTGAGTTTAACCAGCGGCCTGGCCTCTCTGTTTACTGAAAGGCAGAGTGAAACAAGCTGAGATCAGCCAACCTGTAGGAACAGCTGGAGGAGAAAACGCCATGTGAACAAACAGAAGCCAGGAAACAAGTGTCTCTTTGCTAGATGATATTTTTATATTACTGAAGTTCATGAGAATTACAGAGGCCCCCCTCAATCTCTATCGTGTCAACTCAGTTTTTTTTATTTTTTTAATTTAAGGAAATGCTTATTAACCTGTTATATAAATATATAACAAATTACATATGTTTGAAAAATGCCATCATAACATTGGTCTTCATGAAGGATATATCCCACCCTCAGTCACCTGTTCATACCCCCAAGAGCATGATTTCATTATCTAGGGTCAAATGCACCTGTTACTTTTCTGGCATTTGGCATAGAACTTACCTGATATGAGTCTATTTTGAAATGACACTTTTCCCCTTTGCTCCTTTTCTCTCGAAGTATCCTTTTAGGAAAACCGAAGAACACATCTAGATATACAGGAAAACACTTTGCCGTGAAAGCCCGGCCAAGATCTGCACATGCGTGATCACTGCCAGCACCTTCCTCCAGCAAACACGTGCAAATGGGAGTTGGAGGGACACAGAGCAATAAAGTTTTCCACCGTGCTGTGCTACTTGGCATTGCAATTATAGGCACATCTGCAGCAAATCATATTTTCTGAGGATCTAATAAAAAGTCTTTTATTTCGTTTTTCTACCTGCACCGAAAGCCAGATATTGCTATTTCATACATTTCAGTATCCTGGTTTTAGGTCTTTCAATTCTGGTGACAAGTAGACTTCCTATTTTGACAGACTCCTCCCCCTGTCACGGCCTGCAAACACTTAGATCATCAACTCTCTCTTCGCAGATTCTAAGAAAATCTGCTGACGGGAGGATATTTCTTCAACAGTAGGCTGATGACCATAAAAAATGGATGGGAATAATGAAATAAAGCATGAAGGAACTGGCCAGCAGGAGCCTGGCTAGCTGAAAAGGATTTGCTTGTTCATAAGTTGAGGTTGAACATGGCAGAATTAAAAAGTAACCTTTACAAGTAGAATCCACAGGAATTCAGATTCGAAATACTGGAAAACACAATGCTGTACAGAGCTGCCTTTGTTTAATGGTAACCCCAAAGTTTTAAGGAGAATTGTAAATTCTAGTGAAAGGGGAAGAGAAAGAAAGAAAAGAGAAAAAGAAAAAACAAGAGTACCTTTTCAATTTTCTGTAGAATAAAACAGACTTTAAAAATATTTGTGAGAATTCTCAAATAAATGAGCAAGATACTTATATATGTCTACCTTGAATTTATTTCGATAAAATGATTTGGAAAATTTGTCCAACTCAAATATCTTTTGGTACATCTGCCTACCTTTC
>NW_012142745.1:8161604-8162807 GCF_000956105.1 Propithecus coquereli
GACACAGCTAAAGCAGCGCTGAGAGGGAAATCGGTAGCATTAAATGCACCCATGAGAAAAGAGGAACAGTTTGAAATCAATCATTTAATCTCTCACTTCAAATAACAAGAAAAAAGAAGAGCAGAAAAAAAACAAAAGTAAATAGAAGAAAGAAAATAATGAAGACTAGAAATCAATGAAATTAAAAACAGAAAATCATAGGGAATATCAATAAAACAAAGAGCTGAAAAAGTCAACAAAATTGCAAACCTCTAGAAAGAATGACAAAGAAAAAAAGAAAGAGAGCATGCATGTTACCAATATCAGGGGGAAAAAAGGAAGATATAATTATAATCCTGAAGATATCAAACAGATACACTCCTTATAAATTTGAAATTTAGAAGAAATGGATCGCTTTCTCAAAAAACAAGAACAACCACAACTTACCTGCTATGAAATAGGTAATTTAAGTGGCCATAGAGCTTAAGGAAATTGAACTCATAATTTTAAAACTCCTAAAACAGAAATCTACAGGAATTGATGGTTTCAACTCGTAATGTTAGCTAGCTATATAGTTTTGTAGATGTTCTTTATGAAGCTAAGGAAGTTCTCCTGTATTCTTAGATTTGCTTTCTAAAAATCCTGTTAAAAGGATCAAAAGACAAGCTACAGAGTGGGAGAAAATAATTGCAAACCGCATGCATAAATGACCATAATGTCTAGAATATATAAAGAACTCTCCAAACTTAGCAGCAAAAGAAACCAAACAATTCAATTAGAAAATGGTCAAAGATATAAAGAAAGAGTTCACTGAAGAAGATATATGGATCATAAGTAAGCATTTGAAAAGATATTCAATATATTAATAATTATCCATTAGGGAAATGCACAATGAGCTATCACTACGAACCTATCAGAATGGCTAAAGTAAAATATATTGGCAACACCAAATGCTCTGAAGGATGTGGGCAAACTGTTAATACATTACTCATCCATTGCTGGTGAGAATGTGAAATGGTACAGCCACTCTGGAAAATAGTTTAGCAGTTTCTTAAAAATCTATTTTGCAACTATTTTGTGATCCAGCAATTGAACTTTTAGGCATTTATCCCAGGGAAATGAAAACTTATGTTCACACGAATTCTATACACAAATGTTTATAGAGGCTTATTCATAATAGCCTGGAAACAATAAACTGGAAACAATCCAATTGTTCCTCAGGGG
>NW_012142745.1:8162857-8169031 GCF_000956105.1 Propithecus coquereli
TACAGCATTGCTTCATGAGATGTGTGAAGACTTTCTTTGTAAAAAGAAAGGTTTTTTGTCTCCTAGTAAAACCAGCAGCAAGTAGGTAGGAAAGACATTTGGGAACACATACAAAGTTTTTCCTGCCATCCCTGAAATAGCACCATATGGCCGGCTTCCTTTGTTGTTTTTGAGTAAGTCAAAATCTGGTCTCACACCGCCTGTTTGCTCACCAAGGCACAGTCATACACTTGCAGAGCATGCTTTCTAGGTGTGGCATAAAATCTGAAGGTCATCTGTTTTAATGACCCCCCCCCAGAATTCCCTTTGTGAATATGTAACAGGTGACTGATTAGCATCGAAGGATTTGTAAGACTACACAATTTAGTTCAACTTTGTTCTTATAATATCACTGAAGCAAGAGTCTATTGAGGTGGTTGCCTCAAATTGTAATATAATCGCTTTCTGTAGAGTAATAGACTTATCGCTTGGAAGTATCACCTGGAATGATACTAAGTGTTAATTGTTTATCACTTTATTAAATATGTAAAAGAGAATGCCAGAGAAGTATATTCTAGAAAAACTGAGTGTCACCATCTAATTCTAGCTTTGCAATTCGTTCATCCATCCATTCATTCATTCATTCATTCCACAAACCTATATTGAGCTCAGACTACTCCTAGGTACTCTTCTAAGTTCCTGTAATTCATCTGTGAGCAAAACAAAGACCCTCACCCTGCGCAATTTACATTCTAATAGTAGGTGAGGCAGACAACAGGCATAGTAAATAAGTAAAATATAATTTGTGTTAGAAGGCAATTAATCCTATAGAAAAGTGGGGGAAATATCCTGTTATCGAGTTTAGAGGAAAGGGAAGAATTGGAGGTTGCTTAGAGGGAAGTCAAAATTGCAGTAAATGGGACAGAATATTTGTGTAAGACATACCTTAGGGATTAAACTTGAGCTACACCTACAAAGCCCTGAGTTTTCTAATTTTTGAAATGAGAACATAACTTAAGTTGAAATGATTTAGAATTAACATCTATCCACATAAACCTTGTTATAAAAGGGAAAAATGTAGATTTCCATCTCCACAGCCCTTACCTCATACACCAATTCATTTCTTGTCTCTAAAACTTGTCAACAGCCTCACAATTTGTCCTTTCTCTTCTATTTTTATTTGTTGTTGTTGTTGTTGTTGTTGTTCCTTTTCTTCCCCTCTCTTAGTTTGTTCTGTATTCAGTGGCTAGATTTATGCTCTTGAAACCTGACTCTGAAAATGACCTGCATATCTTCAAAATGCCTCTATTGCTACCTCTCTCCTACAGAAGTTCAAAATTTTGAGTTAGTGTGTAGCTTTTCAGAATTGTGACCAAAAGAACTCTGCCAGATATGTTTCCCATGACGTTTTCACATTCTGTCCCATTTGGACTAGTCACATTTTTATACTCATTATGGACTTCCCTTCCACATAATTTATTCCATATCCCCCCCAGCACAAACCTCAGCTCAAATACTGCCTTCTCCTACTAATCTTCTCTGATTTCCTTTGTTCTTAAAACCAAAGAATGTTCTTCTTTCTATGAATTGTGCTTCATTCCTAGACTATTAATCATATTTTGGTGTGTAAAATAATATGTGTGTGTTTGTGCATGGATGCATCTTTTTTCTCTCCCACAATAAAAAATAAAAAATCGGGCCAAATTTTTCCAAAGCATCACTTTTCAAACTAAGACTTACAGGATTTCTGAGAATGTAATATGGGGACCATCAATCACATGCCACAGTCCAGGAAGAAAATGTGGTTCTATGGGTAAATATGTTTAGGAAATAAATAGATTAAAAATTTTAGGTCCCATTGTTTAAATATGTACACTGTTTATCCTTTTTAATACACAGTAGGATATAAAAAGTTCTGAGTAAGAGTCTTGCTTTAATTTGTATATTCCCAAAGTCATCTGATCATGGAACCCTTTTTCTGACCTTACTCCCATGAACATATTTTGAAATTAATGTTCAGAGAAACAATTTCTAAGAAATGCATAAGTAAAAATTATGAACTGAGAAACTTTACCTCCCATCTCCTTGTGTCTGTTACTTAATTTCTGAAATTATAATTAAATGAAAATTTAAAACCAAGCTGTCTGAAGTTCTGTGTTTCAGGGTGATGTCAGGGAGACACCCTGTTTGTTATGAATAAGAGTTTATCACTGAAATCAAAGAAGTAAGCATAAAAGCAGAGAGCAGGGATAAGAGAGGATGAGTTTCAAATATCTCATCTTTACATCAGCAGCTCCCACACTGGGCAATGTTGTCCCCAGGAGATACACAGAAATGTCTGCAGAGATTTTTACTTGTTGCCACTGGGATGGAGTGAGGTGGGGGTACTATTGGCATCTGTTTGTAGAAGTCAAGAACGTCACTTATCTTACAAAATACAGGACATGCCCCCACAAACAAAAAGAATATTCTGTCTCACAATGCAAATAAAGAAAGCTATTGTTGAGAACCCTTTGTCTATACTGAGTTCGTTATTTTTTTTATTTGGACGAAAAAAGCACAAGTCGTCAACTGAGGTATTTTTGTGTGATGGCAAAGCCATACAGCATTGCTTCATGAGATGTGTGAAGACTTTCCATGTGTTTTGGATTAGTGTTTCTACATGGCATTTTTTATATGAGGATGCTTCTTCTCCAAGGGAATCATTATTAGACACAGCACCACCACGCCTAAGAACAAACATGCATAAAACAACTAATAACGTGAAATACAAACAAGCAATGCCATCGAGTTCTCATGGTGATAAATCACAGCCTAGATGAGAAGGTTTAAATGCTCTGTGAGGATTTCACAAGTAAATCTTTTGATTTATTGCCACTCCCTCATATTGTCTCCTAAAAGATTTTTTAAAATGTCTACAAATAATCTTATTGCAAATAAAACATATTTGCTTAATGTCTATGAAAGGTCTGAGTAACAATGAACCCCCTATTTTCAGTATTACGGGTTTATGTGTCTGTGTGTGTGCATACACGTATATATGCTACTCTTTTCTTGAGTTTTCTAAATTAAGTTTGATGGTTGAAGCAAAAATTATAGCAACATCTGAAGTAGTTCTAAAAGTATGTGAAGGAAATATGTGTCAAAATTATATTACAAATGGGGGAGATAAAGGGATGATGCAAGCGTTCTATACTTCACTTGAACTAGCAATGTGACAACGCCCATAGACTGATAGAACATACATATACCGTGCGCGCACACACTACTGTATATGTACATTATATATACATGTATAAAGTTATTCTTAGAACATCGGTAGGGAACCTGCAGCCTTAAGGCCACATGTGCCCTTCTAGGTCCCTAAGTAGGGACTTTTGACTGAATCCAAATTTTAGAGAACAAATCCTTTTATTTTTATTAATACTTTTTTGTTCATCTTTTATATTTTTATTTTCAAAAAGGAACATATTTAAAGCACCAAAGAATATAATAAATTTCAAAAAATAATCCTCCCAGATAGACTGGCACAATTAGAACATTCATAAGCCACAAGGGCTAAACTGACAGCGGCTACACTCATGATTTGGTTCTAACTTCCCCCATCTGACTGACTCCACCACCGCACGAGGCTGGTTGGTGAGAGTTTATGGGAGTTGAGTATGCCAGTCTGTTATCAGCTGTGTTTCTAAAGTGGAATTTGTGAATAATTGCACAGCTCCACAATATTTTTTAATTCTGATGGCTTAGCCCATCATGTCGAAGAAGACCAAGAGAATGCTGAAGGAAGAAAACGAATTTTTTAATGAGGATTGGGAATTGCAATATTATCTTGTTTCTGCTAAAGATAAGATGATTTGTTTGCTTTGTGATACTGCAATATCAACATTAAAAAAATCAATGCTCATCAGGATTACAACACTCACAAGGACCACAAATATTTTAAATTAGAGGGAGAGACACAAAAGGTAGTATTGCAGAAATTAAAAGATGAAAAGCAAAAGCAAAGATAATTCTTTCAAGCAGCAATAAGACCTGGAAATAATGTCACTAAAGCAACTTATAAGGTAGCTTATAAACCCGGGGAAAAAAGGGAAGCCATTCAGGTGATGTAGTATTTGTGAAAGAACACATTGTCAAATAAGTTGAAGGATGCTTAGACCCCAATAACATTTTAAAGTACAAACAACTGCCTATTTTGAGGAGAGCCATAACTGATCAACAGCATGAATTGGCCTTCAACTTAATAGAACAACTTCATGCAATGTTTCAAAAGGAAAATACATATTATTCAATCACTTTGGATGAATCAACTGATACTACTGACTCTGTGCAGGTTTCAGACTTCATTTGGGTCATAACAGAAGATTTTCTTTGCTAAAAAGAATTACTCGCTTTAGGCACTCTTGTGAACAGAACAGAGGGAATAGGTATCTTCAACAACTTTCAAGATAAATGTCACGAAGTTGGACTGAATTTGGTAAATTTAGTGAGTGTATGTACAGACGGTGTACCTTTCAGCACAGGAAAACATGAAGGGTTTATTGTACAGATTGAAAACAAGTATTAACAGATCCAGATGCTTTTATTCTTTTCATTGTATCTTGCATCAGCAAATTTTTTGTGCTAAAGCTACTATTTTAGGGACATTTGCAACAAGCTATAGTATTGTTAAATATATTTGTGCAAATTCGACACAGCAATGTCAGTTTTGTAACACGCTAAAGTTGAACAATGAGGTATTCAGTGTGGATTTGCTGTATCATTCTAAAGTGCATTGGCTATCACAGGGACAGGTGTTAGCCAAAATTTTATCTCTGTGAGAGCAGATAGTTAAATTTTATGAAGAACAGAATCAGCATTGTGAATTATTGAAAGATTTCTATAGGAATGCAGCATTTCTGTGTGATATCATGTCAAATCCAAAGGACTTGAATATTTCTTTGCAAAGTAAAATTAAGTCTATATATGATACATAGCAAAAAAAATCCAAGCATTTTCAAAAAGCTACCTTTTTCAAAACACTTCTTCAAAAGGAAATTTCAGATGGACACCTTCCCCAGTTAGCAAAGGGCATTGATAAAAAGAATGATATATGCAAATCATTTGAAGAATATGTAGCTGTTATAGCCTATTAATTGGAGAATACAATGAAAGGTTCACTGACTTTGAGAATCATGACATTACACTCAAATTAGCATTCAGCCTCACCTCGTTGGTATCACCACGGCACCTAAAGAACTGCAGATGGAATTGATGGAGCTCTCAGTAGATGACATTTTAATGTCATTGTTTGATGCAAAGAAAAATCGAATTGAAATATGGAGAAATGCAGTAGAATACCCATGCCTTTGGCAACATGTCCAAAAAATGCTTTCTTGCTTTTCAACCACTTATTGTTACGAATCTACATTCTCCTACCTAACCCAAATCAAGATGCCCTTAAAGTCACAATTGACTGATACCCCTCTAGAGGATCAACTGAAACTGTGAACCTCCATGCTGCAACCAAATATTCAAATGTTTCCCAACAAAAAGCAAATAGAACAGAGTAATTAAATAATGTACATTTTTAAGTATATCTAATTGAAGTTTCTTACATGTGGCCTTATTTGATTATAGCTAAATTAATGCAGCCTTCTAACATGAAAAGGTTTCCCACTCCTGTCTTAGGACAATCATTATATTAATAAAAGCTATATGTCTTAGTCCATTAAGGCTACTATAACGTAACACCATAGATTGGGTGGCTTAAAAACAACAGAACTTTATTTCTCAGAGTTCAAGCATCTGGGAAGTCTAAGATCAAGTTGCCGGCAGATTCAGTGTCTGGTGAGGGCTCCCTCCCTGCTTCACAGACAGCTGTCTTTTCACTGTGAGCTCACATGAAAGAAAGGGCAAGGGAGGTCTCTGGGGTTTCTTTTATAAGAGCACTAGTCCCTTTCACACCCTCAAGACCTTAACGCTTAACTTGAGGAGTACTAGGAGGTGGGGTCTAATACTCCTAACACTCCTTGTGTTAGGTGTTAAGATTTCAACACATGAATTTGGGGAAAACACATTAAGTTTATAGCATTCTAACCCTGGTTCCCCAGTCCTGATGCTTTTCAATAATCCATGGTCAGTGAGGAAGTCTCAAAGGATATAAAAATATATATATTAAACTAGGCCGGGCGTGGTGGCTCACGCCTGTAA
>NW_012142745.1:8170771-8183121 GCF_000956105.1 Propithecus coquereli
GAAGGATCCCTGTGTGATAAAAATGTTCTCTGTCTTACTTGTATCAATATCAAGATCTCAGTTGTGACATCGTACAATAGTTTTGCAAGATGTTTCCACTGGTGAAAATTAGGTGAAGGGTATATGGGATTTCTGTGTACCATTTCTTACAACTATTTACGAATCTATAATTATCCCAAAATAAAAAGTTTAATTTAACAAAATGCTACATTTGCCCTCTTATAGGTCAAAATTCCATGAACGCATGAATACTTACCAAGCTTTGACTGTCTGTCAATTTCCACTCCTAAGAGACAGTTGGGTGCCCAAAGGGCAAGAACTTCTAATCTCCCAAACCACACGGTCAGTTGCTCGTGTCTGCCCAGAGCACTTGTTGAATTGGATGTGAGTCCACACATAGGTTAAGTGGGAGAGAGCGATCGCAGATCACCTCTCCAAGGAGCTGGGAGATAAGGAGTGGCAGATGATGCCTTTAACCTGTTGAGCAGCATAAACACATGAAGAGAAAACTACAAACCAGGAGGGTAAATAATAATAAAGAGAGGTAACAAGTAATTCCACCTGGGGATGTAGGTAAGATACCAAAAGGTGTTTTTAAAAATGCATAAAGAAAGAGAAAGAACTTTCCATAGAGAGGAAAGCATGTACACGAGCAGGGTACATTATAATCTTAAAGATTATTATTTTTTTTTTTTGAGAATTACATAGCCTACATGTCTTTATCTGAGCCTTCACTGTTACCATTTGCATGCACTTGAGCAACGACACTTGCAGTAAACAGATAAAGCAAACCTGCTTCATCCTGGAGCACTGGCACCATCCCTGGAAGAGTTGGTCCCACGGGGACTGAGATAACAAATGATAATAAGCTGTTACGTGTGTGGTAATATGTCACTCACACAGCCACAGCATAAGCACTGAGACTCCAAAATTTAGATATTTTTCAGAATGGTTATAACTAAAGCATAAATATGTTTGAGAGGAAAATAAACCTCTGACCCACCCTCCAGATATTCCTTCTGAAGAAAGTTGGGGGAAAGGCATCTCTCATCTCTGTTGAAGTATCTTTTTGATAGACAGCCCATGTGAGACAACCCTGCTGGGCACAAAAACACATCTTGAGAGCCAGTGGGCAAAGGAGGTAAAGTCACTGTGCTGAGCGGGGCAGAGGGAACACAAGGGCACCAAAAGGCAATTCCTCCCAAATCCCACACCCCAGCAAATTTGACATTAACTGGGGCTTTGTAAAGAAAATTTCAAACTAAATTGGACTGAGAATCTCTTTTTAAGGTGACACATACACAAAAACATCACAAACCATGTACCTATATCCCTATTTCATCTTATTTCCTCTGGAGTAACCAGTTTTTGTTCATATATGTCTTGAGAAATCCAGTAAAGTATGTTTAATATGTAATTATGTCATTCCCGGGGTAGCCAAACAAATACACGTATGGCAAAGTTATACGGACCACAATACACTTGGAATCTGGTAAATTATTTCCAAATACCTTTAAGATAATGACATACATTTAGAAATAGAAATGACCTTGATGATAATCTAGTAATCTTCCAAGGGTGCAACCTCCCTTCAGGACAAGGTCAGATGTCAGGCCTACAACTGCCTTCTCTTACTCTAAGTCCAGTGCTTTTCCTACTACCCAACTCAACCTTTATGGCATTTCTGGATCCTCATATCTTTGTGGATATTTTCATGTAACTTTCAAAACATAGCTCCCTTAGTTTTTCCTATAAAATGCACACATTAATAAGAAAAGAACAGAGATATTTATCAAGTCCCCAATATAAAGCCAATTTTTATCCTTTAAACTATGCATTTTGCAGTTTCTTTATACTTTTATTTACTTTCTTTTAGTCCTTATTTCCAATATTTTTGGTAGTGAACTTCAAACCGACATCATAATGGGCATTTCTGTATTCTGGCCTAACTGCTTAATAAATTAGAAATAAACACAAATATTCAAGATGGCCTTGTCTTTGGGCTATATGAGTTATGATGACTTAATGAATTATATAAATTCTTATGAATTATTATGAAATTATACTACCCTATATTTAATCTGGTATTGATATTGGGATTATTTAGTCTATGTCACTGATAAGGATCAAGGACTTCCAAAAAAGATCAAAGTTAATTCCTTCCTGTTTGGAATAGGGTGATTTGTAATATTTCTAATTGTTGTTGTTATTTTTTCTCTCCTTGTATTAGGGGTTAATTCACATTAAAAAATATTGTTCTCATCTCTGACCTCTGTTAAAGGATCATTTTGATATAGTGGATGTTAGTGATTGGTTAACCTTGAGACAAAAAAAAAGGAATAACTTAGGAAAAAAGAAAGCTCAGTGTAAGTGGTCTTAATTGAGTGCGATTTATATATCTGAGAATTGTCAATGTGATTGAAGTAGAACTTTTGTTATGCTAAATGCACATGTTATGATATTAGTAATCAGATTATTGGTAGAATTCATAAGGAAGACTATTCGTGACTGCCAGAGAAGCATTGCCTAAAATGTCTTCCACAGAAGATCCATTTCACAAATGTTAAAAGGTGCTCCTCATCAAATGGAACTCATGGTTGGATAACTTTAAGAAATTCTTCAGCCTATATCCTGTTCTTGGAAAGTTGCCATTAAGAGTAATTTATTAAAAGTCCTGAATAGCCCTTAAGGAAGTAAAACTATTTAATTTAGTTAAATTCAGAGCTTTTCCAAACTTATTTGACTAAACAACCGCTTTCCAAAGAACATCTACTAATATCTCAGAGAACTAGTCTTATGCAGGAAATGTTGCAAGAGTAATCTTGTATAAATTCCTTTCTATGCTCAGTTATATTTCCAATTTCAAGCTCTGCAAAATAGTGAACATCTCCTATTATTACAGATGTTCCAGTGTGGTCTGTATAAAATATTTTAAGCAACTTGCATAAATGTATGAAATAAATAAAAGTGTTCCCAAAGTTAAAGCACTTGGAAGAGAAAGGGATGGGTTTTCACCAGGAGCTCGCTATTTCATCCATCCCTCTCATTTTAATTCCCCATTTTTCCCTTCTCTGCACACAAATCCATGGGGTGGGAAGATGTTTTGAGCTCACCAGTTGAAGAGAAGTTTGCCTTGTGAGTCTATGAGAGGCATGTTAGCTGAATACTGGTGGATTTTTTTAGAAGCCCAAACAAAAGAGGAATTTTTAAGAGAGGAGAACACAAAGTAAAGAGAAGAAGGGAGGTGTCAGATTTCTAGAATTATTTTGAAGTTCAGAGATGATGATGCATGTAAAGCTCTTAGCAAAATGCATCCTTCACAGTATGGGCTTGTAGTTACTATTACCATTATAAATCGTCAGAGGAGAGTCCCTCACTTTCTCACCCTCTATTCCCTTTTTCTTTTAGCCAAAGAAAAGAAACCAAAAGCACTGCTCCCTCTGTGTCCTCTCTCTTCCCCCTTTACTCCCGTCTCCCAGGGAATAAGAGTAAGCAGCCCGATGGGGCAGAGCATGGGCTCCATCGGGGTGTGTTGCCCTAGTGGGCAGATTCACTGTGTCTCACAGGAGGACCTCCCACTGTCGGTTCCCCTCTGGCTTTTCTGTGTTCAGGCGTGGAGGAGCAGCTGCTTGAATGCCTCATTCATTGTACTCTTGAGCTTCTTATTCATGCTCAGTATAGAAGCTGGACTACTGACCTTTTTTATTTTCTCTCCTGTGACATAGGCCCACAGTCCACACCCAAGTATCTAGCTGGGTCCAGCGGTCAACTCTACAGAGATAGAGGGAGTAGGAGGACCCACATAATTCTTAGGTCTTAGCCATTTTCTAAAATCCAGCTTTTACCAGAAAGTTCCATAGAGAGTGTAGGGTGCTTACTGTTGCATACAGCAAAACACCTTACAAAAATGGCTAAACAGTGGGGACTGATTTGACTCACCTACAACAACAACATCACCTCCGTCATTTACTTGCACAAGAACCATTATCCCAGATTCTGCTTCTAAGGCACCTTCTCTAAGATAGTCAGGAGTACCAAGCTAAGAGTCTTGGACTGTATTATATAAGCAATGGAGGAACTAAAGCGATTTCAGAGCAACTGTGTTTTAAGAGGATTTGACTGGCAGCAAACTTGTAGAAAGGATTTAGGGGAATAGATGCCCCTCCATTACAAATTAGCACACAAAAGGCATAGTCTTAAAATTTTATATTGGGGTTGGGGAGGAGAGAGAAAAAGAGCAGGTAGAGAGAGAGACAGAGAGAAAAAGAGAAAGTCAAAATGTCAAAGATCACTCCTCTGTGATTCTATTTTTTTCCCTTCATTACTAGTTTTCAGAATAACAAGTTGGTTTTATAGTACCCTCCAATGAATGATGACCAATTTTTGGTATTTTTTGTTTTGAACCATAATGCACTCATGGATTTCAATATACTTGATGTCTTTCAACTCACTGCAGATATTAATAGCATTTTGGTGCTTTGGTTGTCCTATTATTGGCCAATGAATGTCTGTTCAAGTTGCTTTCTGAATCTTTTGACACTACTCTAGTTTTGTTTCACAGTTTCCTTTTCCCTGATTTACTTATCCTCAAAGCCTTCGTAACCATCTGATATTACAGTGTATATGTTGATTTCATGTATTGTATGCCTTTCCTACACCACCTCCAACCTATTCAAATATAAAGTCTATGAGAGCAGGAGGATAGAAATTGTGCTTGCTTTGCTCACTCTGGTAGCTCCAGTGCCTACAACAATGCCTGACACACAGTAGATTGTCTATAAATATTTGAAAAATGAATAAATGAGTTGGGAAAAGAGAATGAGAAGTGCACACATACATAGTATAATAATAGTAAAACAGAATGGTTGTATTTGTACTCATAGTATGGTTTCTACTGAATGAGTATCACTTTCATACCATAGTAAAGTTGAGAAATCATAAGTCAAACCATTGTAAGTCTGTATAAAAAAGGCACATAATTTTGAGAAAAAGGGAGACAGAAGACTTGGGAAGGGAGGTTGTAGGACTAAATGATAGTGGAACAAAAACATATGTAACAAAAGACTGAATACATGTGTGCTCAAAAGTACTTTGAAAAGGAATTTGGAAGAAAGAGACTTTATTTCAGTGAACAGTTTGCAAATGGGGGAGACAGTCTTCCATGTAAAACAAAGGTGCATGCCCACAATTCTATACAGATTTACTCTAAAGAGTTGTAATGTTTCCCATTACAAAATCTCTAGCAAGAATATTTATGGTTATTAATTAGAAGAGTTTATAGGTTAAAAGTGTACTTTTAGGTCTTGTGTATAGCCATTAAGTTGTTTTTTTTCTCCGTGTGACATTGACCACCCATATCTGCTAAGGACTAAACAAAAGAATATAAATTTATCTTTAGCAAGAATCATTTAAGCTAGATAAAGACTTTTGTTTGTTTAAGGTGTGATTTAGACTCATGAGTGAAGGGTAGCCCTTGTAGATTTTCTGACCCTGGAAATCCCTAAATATAGACTAAAAAAGCACCTGTGTTTGATAGTGTAGGTATCCATTCACTTGAGCCCATGGTGATACTCCCAGTTCCCCGGACATACTCCGTGATGGCTGATTCCAGGATAACGGGACTTAAAATCACAAGGCCTTAATCTATAGCAAGCATAAAACAGATGAAAAAGGTATATATGCTGCTTTCATACAAAATGTTTGTAATTGATATGTTAAATATTTCTGTATGGTGTATTTACTAAAAATTGAGGAAAGAAAGATTTGCATTCATATTCAGAGGAGTCTCAAACAAATTTTAGTATTGAAAAATCTAAAAATATAAACGAATTTATTTTACTTTATCCTTCTTCACTCTCCAGTGAGATAAAACTATAACCATTTAGCAACAAAAGTTGAGTTTGCTATTTGCATCAAAAATATTGCAAACTATTTACTAAGGTAGCAATCTACTTAGATAACTTGTAAACACAAGGACCTAAGAACAAACCCCAAATAAAAGAGGAAAGCAACAACAACAAAAGCATTCACTTACCTTATTCACCCAGGTAGTCATGAAGTGTGATATTTAAAATAATAAAGCAAGTGCTCTTGTCTTAAATGCAGAAATAAAATTTTACTAAGCCTCTAATATGTTCATAGTCTTAAATATGGTAGTGTGAGCTTACGTTGTAGCAAAGATTTGCACATAGTATGTATTTAATTGTTTATTCACTGACTTTAAAACATCATACACAAACTGCAAGGAATGTTGATGTTAAAATCCAACAATAACATGTTACACAGCATAAGAACTTTTTGATGGTTCCAAGTACCTTGGACTTTCTAGCTTTATAATGAATGGTGGTTATGCCAATTCATCATTCATGTTTTTATTGCACACATTTTTTAGAAGCTGTATTTCTTAGGTATTGTTCTAGGTAAAACAGATGGAGCAGTAAGCAAAGCAGAAAAAGATCCCTGCCTTAATAAAGATTGCATTGTAGTGAAGGAGATAGACATCAATTAAAATAAATAAGAAATACATGCCATACAATATAATCAATGGCAACAAATACTACTGGTACAAATATTAATACAGAACAAAGTAGGTTAAAGCTGGGGTTTAGAAAGGGGAACAATATGTATTTAAATTGGATAGAAAAGACCTCACTGGGAAAACTAGATCTTCTCAAATACAATACCTGAAGGAGATGAAGGAGCAAATCATGCAAATATCTGGAGGAGATAATTCTCTAAACAGA
The DNA here is from genome assembly GCF_000956105.1 of Propithecus coquereli. Taxonomy (NCBI): domain Eukaryota; kingdom Metazoa; phylum Chordata; class Mammalia; order Primates; family Indriidae; genus Propithecus; species Propithecus coquereli. The sequence goes on from NW_012142745.1 coordinate 8,177,515, forward strand.
AAAAATGTAGTGCAAAGGAGAATGTGTGAAGGCTCAAAGAACAACCAAGGCATCACGCTGGCCTCACCAAGTGAAAAAAGTAACAGAAAAATGAGAGAGAGAATGGGGGCAAGATCCAGTCTAGCCTTTCCAGTAACTTTGATTTTTACTTGAGTCATCCAGAAGCCCTTGAATACTTTTGAACAGGGTCATGACATGATCCATTCTATATTTTAATAGGATAAATCTGCTTACTACAATAGAAAAAACAATGAGGTCAAAAGAGACCAGCTCTACAATTTTTGCTGTAATCAAATAGCGAGACGACAGTGACTTTGACTAAGGCAGTGCCTGTGGAGGCAAGAAGAAGCCATGCAATTCTAGTAGACTTGAACGTAGAGCCAAAACCAAAATCTTAAACCATGAGATTCCGGCTTACTTGAAATTAGTGCCGACTGTTTAGATGCAGAGTGGGAAAGAAGTAGTCAAGGGTGATGCTGGAACATGCTGCCTGACCTTTGGACGGATGGAGTTGCTGTTATCCAGGATAAAGGAGACCACTGAAGGAGACGATTTAGAGTAGATACAATGAGTTTAGTTTTGGACATTCTGTTGGTTTGCCAGGGCTGCCAGCACAAAGTGTTGCAAACAGAGTGGCTTAAACAACAGAAATTTTTTCTTACAGTTCTGGAGGCTAAAAGTCCAAAGTCAAGGTATCAGCAGCGTTATTTTCTTCTGAAGGCTGTGAGAGAAGTATCTGTTCTAGGTCTCTCTCTTTGGTGTATACCTGGCCATCTTTTCCCTATATCTCTTCACATGATCTTCCCTCTTTGCGTAGCTCTGTATCCAAATTTCTCCTCTTGTAAGGACACCAGTCACAGTAGATTGGGAGCCACCCTAATGACTTCACTTCAACTTTATTACTTCTGTAAAGATGGTATCTTCAAAATAAGATCACATTCTGAGGTTCTAGGGGTAAGGACTTCAGCATATGAATTTTGGGGGACACAATTCAATCCATTATGGACATGGTAAGATCACATTGACAAAATGCTATGTTATCGGGATCTACTCTAGGCTGAAAATTATTTTGAGGACATAGAGTCAATTCTAGAAAGAGAATGTCCCCAATACCCAATAATGTTGAAATGCATTTCTTAAAGCCAAAATCTGTCATTCTTTCTGTTTGATTGGTTGGTTTGTAATTCCATGCTTTTTAACACAGTTGTATGTAGTAGAAAATATTATCTGAGAAATTTTTTAGCTACAATGTTGGAAAACATTGCTAACAGAGGCTTTTCCTATAAGGAATTTAATCTTCCCTAACAAGAAGTATGAAGTCAGGTAGACACAAGATTAAAGAATTCATCCACACGGTTACGTCACCACAAACTTCATTTTTCACTTCTGCCATTCACAGAGTTTTGCCATTCTCTGGCTGTCTGCTCGTCACCCCAAGATGCCTGCCACAGCTCCAGGTGCTGTGTGTTGATTCGACCATGGCCAAAGAGAAGAAGGAGAGTTTCTTTTGCACCATGGAGTCAAACCTTTCCCAGAAGTCTCATATCCAGGACTCTTGCAGCTTTCTTTTCAAGAAGTCAGGATTGTCTTGGATGCCAGTAGAGATGAGGAATTGTCTTGTAGTTTCCACCTTTAACAAGGGAGAAAGCAACTGCCCTCAAAATTACAAGGAGGATGGGAAGGACAATGTCTTCCAAAGCAAACCCTCCATAAATGTTTAATGGATAGATAATACATAATCACGGTGATGGAAAGGCAATGATACCAGTGATTACCCACAATTTTCTTAGAGCTGACTCTAGACTCCATGAGATATCTCTTTCTTTAATATTAATATTATATATTTGATGTTGTAATTTCCAGTCAAACAACAGGTAGCATTAAGCACTACCTCCAATTTATTTGGCTGGGAATCTCAATTTAGAATTGCTGGGGAAAAAATAGCCTAGGCAGAGAATCAAAAATGAGGCAAGACATTGTACAACAAATAAAAAATTTGATTAGAGGTACAAGTACCATGATTTTTCTAATTTTTCACTGCCATTCAAGAGATCATTGCTAGTCAATGGTCATCTGCTTTGCAGCATTAATGATTTAACGGTCTAATATGTGTACTATTAATTTTCCCACGGAACAGGTAAATCTCTGAGGAAAAAGGATGGATCTTTTACAACAGCTTCTCCATCAGGGGTGATTTTTCCCCTTGGGAGGCATTTAGAAAAGTCTGAAGACATTTTTGGTTCATCACAACTCAAGGATAGGGAATGCTACTGGTATCTAATGGGTATAGACAGAGGATGCTAATAAACATCCTTCAAAACACAGGATACCTCCCACCACCCCAAGCACCATAAGATCAACAGGACTGAGGTTGAAAAACTCTCTTTCACAGTACTCTTCAAAATTCATCAATTAACATTTTACACATTTGAATTTTGCCAGTTCTTATAATTAAAGATACAGGTGTGAATAGCCATTAATATTTCCTTTTAACACTTCATTAATGTGAACTACTTGGGCTCAACAGATTTCCCTATTTCAGTGCACCCCAAGAATAAAGAGACCTTCAGCCTAACTCAGTTCTAAGCTGACTGTGGATGTCGTGGAAATATTTGCTGAACAGAATTAAAATGAATTTGATGTTCAGTCTAAGGAAATAATCTTTGGTTCCTTGCAAATATCTCTGCAACTGGTTCAACCTCGTTGAAAGGGTTTGAACTGCATGCAAAATTATGTTGTGAGGTTCTAACAGAAGTGATTTTAAAACTGTTAAATGATTTCAGATGACACATCTATTTCAGCTTCAGTGAGAACATCTGAGAGAGATAACAAAGTGGTTTGAAGCAATTCCCACCAACAATTTGAGAAAATTAGAAAAGATGCCAGAAAGCCATACTGCAGCAGAGAGAGAAGAAATGTATTGCTTCCCTGAAAGACCAGGAAAGGGAAAGAACAGTGATCTCTTGCTGTTTTGAAGCCCCTGTCAATGATCAAGTCTATCCTGCAAATTCCACGGAAATAGTATTTAGACTCCTCATTCTGACCAAGTACCACCTGGCTTCTTTCAATTCCCAGTGGAGGGTGATAAGAAGGATATGTTTTATGTGAGTAGGTGTTCTGTGTTACACTTTCTGGCAAGTTGCTTCATTTGTTTGCAATTTTCTTAAAATGTGAAAGAAAAGGAGGGGGGAGGAGATAAGAACAGGGCTTCTCTCCATTATGTTCAAATGTTTGGCCAGAAGCTCCCCTGAGATTTTGTGATAGCTCATTTATAATATGGTGCAATTGGATCATCATTATACTTACATACCATCTGTTCACTTCTCTTTTTTACCCACTTGTTTCAATTTTAACTATTTTCATCTGAAGTGATACACATTTGCTAAGAAAATCCAAAGCATATTTGATGTAGGAGGACTTCTGGACAAGTAGCTTTCAGAGTACTGGAAAATAGCATTTCATTTAGCCTACATTTATCTATTTCATTTAGAACTAATGTTTTTTTGAATCCCTGTATTTGGGAAGTTCATTAACTGCACATTTCACAGTTTTGCTGTTCTTTTCTCTTTAACGATGCTATTTGGATGCAGGCACACATTCAGAAGAGTTGGAATGGAGCCAGTTTGTAAAATTTGGTATCTGAATTTTTAATCATATAGATTATGAATTCCACACCACACATCACATTCTGTCCCCTGATACACATATTCTGTCATTGCCAAGCCCCTCTGCCACAGACTGATCTTTCTCAACCAGCTTTCAAATAAAAAGATAAGCCTAGGAAGTATTGCTATCTGGGCATGCCTTCTAGTGAAAATCCTTTCTGCCACCCCCACAAGAAAGTCGCTGATATTGCTGTATTTTCCAGTTGAGATTAGTATTTCATTCTCTTGCATTCAACAGTACAGTTGAAGAACTCCAATATTAAGCATTAAATCCAGTGTATTACCTGACCATTCTTCAAATAACAAGCATGATAGATTTATACAAGTATACAAGCCTCTACATGGTTGATATTATGCCAAGCACTTTACAAGTGTTCCCTGATTTGTGCACACAAGAACTTTAGGAGGTAGTTGTTAGTATTTTAATGATTTTTTCAAAGAAGAATATTAAGGTTTAGTAATAATAAGCGAATCACCAAATTTCACAGCTAGTAAATCCTGCAGCTAGAGTCAAAACCAGATTTTTCTATCCTCAAAACCATTTTCCCAGCAAATAAGCAAATTCTAATTATCTCATGTAATGCAAGGTTTTCTATTAGTAGCAATAATGTTGTCGCCATCTTAGGGAATCTGCCCCACAAGATGAGACTAGCTTGGTCTTTTTCTTTCCCATAACGAATAAGGACAAGCATACCAGCTCTCCTGAGAGTGAAAGACAGCAAGATGCTATGAGGGAAAGTCCTTCAGTCAAGAGCTGACTTTAATAAGTCAGATGCTCAATCACATATGTGAGTAGGAAAACACCCCAAACTCAGAATGCTGAGACTGTGAATTCCTCTTCAGAAGAACTACTAGGTCCCACAGTGAATCCTCAAATTTTATACTTCCTTTGCCTGAAGCAATGAGTTACATCAGAATTAAAAGTTACTGGACACAAAATTAGTGTGTTCCTATACATTAACAATGAATAATCTGAAAAAAATTAAGAAAACAATTACATTTAAAATAACATCAGAAAGAATAAAATAATTAGAAATAAATTTAATCAAGGAGGTGAAAGATTTGTACACTGAAAACTATAAAACATTGCAGTAATAAATTAAAGAAGACACAAATAATGGAAAGTCATCCAGTGTTCATGGATTGGAAGACTTAATATTGTTAATATGTGACTACTATCCAAAGCAATCTACAAATTTAATTTAATACCTATCAAAATCCCAATAGTATTTTTAGCATAACTAGAAAAATTCATCTTAAAATTCATGTGGAATCTCAAGGGACTGAAAATAGCTAAAACAGTCTTGCAAATGAACAAAGTTGGTGGCCTCACATGTCCTCGTTTCACAACTTACTACAAAACTATGGTTGTCAAAACAATATGGTACTAGAGTATAAAGGCAGACATGCAGACCAATGGAATAGAATGGAGAGCCCAGAAGTAAACCCTCACATACATGCTCAAAAGATTTTCAACAAGGGTGCCAAGGCCACTCGATGGGGAAAGAATAGTTTCTTCAACAAATGATTATGGGAAAATTAGATATCCACATGAAAAGAATGAACTTGGACCCTTAACTTATACTATATACAAAAACTAAGTGGATCAAAGAGGTAAACATAAGAGCTAAAACTATGAAACTCTGAGAAGAAAACATAGATTACAACATTGGATTTAATAATTATGTATTGGATATGATACCAAAAGCACAGGCAACAAAATTAAAAATGGATAAATCAGATTACATCAACATTAAAAACTACCATATATCAAAATATACAATAACAGAGTAAAAATGCAACCTACAGAATGGCAAAAATATTTGCAAATCATATATCTGATAAGTGATTTATATCCAGAATTAGTAAGGAACTCCTACAACTCAACAACAACAAATAACCTGATTAAAAAATGAGCAAAGGACATTTCTCTAAGGAAATA
>NW_012142745.1:8184046-8185296 GCF_000956105.1 Propithecus coquereli
AAACAGTAAATTTTATGTTATGTATATTTTTTCACAATTAAAAATATTATTGGATTTGCTAAAGTGTTCTCCTGCCCAAAAAGCAAAATAATAATGGCCCACAGTGATGGGGATATGTCAAAGGGATACAAACAACCAACTAGAAGAGTTCAATTTGGAAGAATTGGAGCAACAAAATAAATAAAATAGGTAATGGATTGTAATTCAAAGCATAAAATAAATATTCATTAGTCCATTGCAAGGATGGAATATCTACATAAATTATTTGAAATTCTTCTGCACAGGAGATGAGTCTATTCTCCTTTGTTTATTTATTTATTTATATTGTTTTGATGACCCTGGCAGTTCTGAGGCATACTGGTCTGGTATTTTGTAGAAGGAACCTTTAACTGGTATTGTCTGATATTTTTCTCATTATTAGGTTGGGGTAATGGGTTTTTGAAGAGGAAAATCATAGCTGTAAAGAGCAATTCTCATATGTCATGTCAAGATACATACTATCAACATGACATCATTGATGATGTTGACCTTGACCTTCTCACAGTGGTAGTGTTTTTGATGTTTCTCCACCTATAAAATTACTCTTTGTAAGTAGGGAAAAATGCTGGACCGGTGTGCCTCAAGGTTGTCAAGGTCATCGAAAACAAGAAGAGTCTGAGAAACTCTCACAGCCAAGAGAAACCTAAGGAGACATGAGATTATATCTAACATGGTAGCTTGAATGGAATCTGGGGACAGAAAAAGGACATTAAATAAAAACTAAGAAAACCTGTATGAACTATGGACTTTAGCTAATGATTATGTATCACTAGTGTGTAATTAGTTGTGACAAATATTCCAAACCGTTGTAGGGTATTAATAGTAAGGGAAACTGGATGTGGGGTATACAGTACTTTCTTCACAACAATTCTATAAAACTGTTCTAAAATAAAGCTATTTATTTTAAAAGCTATAGAGAAAATGTAGCTTGGAGTTAAATGTGAGAAAAAGACAAACATTATTGTTGTGTTTAAATAATATACACTCATCTCAAGCCTTCTTTCCCAACATTTTGTCTACCCATCTGCCACAAGATTTAGATTAAAGGACCTTTGACGGAGAATGAAAGAAAGGCAGTAAAAGAAATAGGACTTGACAGACGAAAACATACATTGGGGAAAAGAATCCTTATTCAAGAAATGGTGCTGGGAAAACTGGATAGCCACATGTAGAAGACTGAAGCAGGATCCACACCTTTCACCTCTCACAAA
>NW_012142745.1:8186486-8190126 GCF_000956105.1 Propithecus coquereli
AATCTATATTTAAAGGCCATGGTGGAAGAACAATTATGAATATGTTTAAGTCATCTTTGGGCATGAGTCGAAGCCTCGCTGAGTTTATGAATGAGGAATAGAAAGAGATAGCCATCCCTGCTGTATAGGGCTGTTTGATGAAAATCAGCATGTTCAGCAGCCTTTACACATGATTTCAGCTCAACGAGGAAGTCAAGCAAAAGTCAAGTGTAAGCCTCGTGGCTCTAGACAATCTGTGCAGTTAGAACTCTGTGAAAAATAAACTGAAGCAGTTCATTTCCTCCCTCTGGCAAACCTCTAGAACAACCCATAATACACGTACATTATACAAGCTATAAGGTTATAAGATTTTGTTATCAGATTATCAACCTCCTCTACCATCCAGCTGCCAATCTTTAGTATTCCAAAGGGATGTCAAACACACTACCTACCACCAAAACAAATTCAAGTTCAGCTAATGGTCCATCAGTTTGCAAAAGCCATAAGGACTGTATCAATTGCTATTTCTCTTCTCTTCGTCTCAAGAAACAGCTGCTTTCCCATTTGCCTGGCAGCGTGCCAAAGAAATAAGACAGTTAGTTAACACAGAGCTGTCAATAATCCATGGTAGCTAGACTTGATAAAGTAATCAGGAGGGGATATCATTTAATCAAGGTCTTCAGAACATGGAGAAGAAATTGGGATTGCTAATCAGGTAATTGCAGGGGGAATTGCTCAGAAATAATTTGTATTGAACTGATGGAACAGCAAGTCCAGCCTACAATGGAGAGAAGGAATTTTTCATGCTAGCATCATCCTTAGTATAATTGCTAATCTTTGTGCAGTGTTCAAATGAGATGAGAATCCATTCTTCCATGGCGCTCAGCTCCCTAAATGTCACATTTCTGGCTTGTGCAAGTCACAGATATCGACTAGACTGTCTCTGGAGAAAACAGACTTTGCTGAACCTTTGAAAGAAAATATGGACACAATGGATCACATTCAAAGTCACTTACGTATTGACCTGATTGTATCCAAATATGTCATTATGAATAACATGAGCTTCTATTCCAACAGGGATTGACATACTGTAGACTTTTCTCAGAAATTCTGAGGAAGTGTCTTAAGTGGGTACCTCTTGATTCATGTCACTCACAATACTTCTCCATAGGGTTCCAAGGAAATATGAAAATTAGAAATAACACAACGACAAACATATTCTGATTTATTATTAACTCACATGATTTGTCAAGACTGCATATAATTATGTCCCCCTCATCACTGCAAAGATAATTTAAGTGAGTTTCCAATGCTTCATAAAATACAGCAAGACAAAATAAACTCAAAATCAGCTAGAAAATTAACTAAAACAAGTTAACAGTACTAAAGATTAAGAAAACTTGTCATTTCACTTGTTTATTCATTTCACAGAAAACTATTGAACATTTGCTCTGTAACTAGGAAGAGTACATACAGGTATTTTCCACTTACTTTTTTGTGGACATTTCACAATAGTTGCTTTTACTCTTCCATTTTCCTAATTTGACAACATTCTGGCAATTTTGTTGTTTATTAGAAACTTGTAAATATGGAGTCAGAAACTCTGCAGTGGAAGACTAATTCACCATTTGCTAGTTATCTGTTTTGGGGAAAGTTGATTAAAGTTCTGATTAATTGTTTCCTCCTTGAAAACATAGGATAAGAATGAATATTGACACAAAGGTTGTTTGTTGTTTTAGCATATAAAGCACTTGACCCCACTGCATGGAATATGATAATCAGTTAATAAGCTATAGCTATTAATATCTCTTTCTATCTTTATTTGCCTTATTGACTTCTGAGATGTACTTGAGAAAAGTGCAATTGCTTCCTTAAATAAAAGATGAGAATAATTACTAATGCCTTCTTGCTTTGGCAGATGCCGGTCCAATTCCACAATTTGATATGACCTAAACAGAATTCTATTAATCTGTACAAATGTGACATGGACAAAATTAGTTAATATGGAAATATTCTCCGCCCTGAACTATCTTAGCCCCAGCAATCCCGCCTGTCAAAGAGAATCTCGTATTTGCCCACTGCACTCCTTCCTCCCATGCTGGAGCTTTCTTCTCTAAAGAAGAGTCCTACATTGTTTGACTGTAGAATCATATGATGCAAACTTGGAAGCATAGAAGGGACTAGGAATGAAGAATGAAAATAAAATAGTAAGAAAAGAGGGGACAGGCGTTATGCAAGCAAAAATATCAGTGAAAAAATTACTGATGGAGAATGAGAATTACGAATAGTGAAAAAACCCTAGAGAAGTCTCTGGGTTTTAAAGACTAGATGAACAAAGGAATAGCAATTTTAAGAAGTTGTGTTTGGGATTATTTCTTGAATCCACTTCAATATTCTTTGAAAAATAAGTGAAGGTTGAAATTAATTTTCAATAATATTGATCATTAGACAGTGTTTCTTTTAGAACAACACACTGCTAATATTGGACCATGTGGTATCCTGGATTTTATTTGGGTTACATGAAATCCCCCATTCATTATTTTCTTTTCTATTAATACTTAAACTGATGTCATCAAAAGGAGCTACTGATCTCAAACTGAACCATAAGACTAGTTCCTAATGGGTGCTCTGGAAGGGAGGAGGGAAGTTGAAAGGTTTTGTTATCGTGCAAACTGAGTGTTAATCATATTCTGTGTTATTCTGTGATATATAGGCACAAAGTCTTTGAAAACAAATATTGTTATTATGCTGGATTAAATGTGCTATATTCCTAGGATCCTGACTGCCATAGACTTAAAGAGGGACTGGTTTTAATTCCCTCTTCAAAGACTCATCCGTCCACTAGTAACAGAGAGTTATCCATTTATTCATCTACAAATATTTATTAATAATTTTGTAGCGACAGTAGTGAAACTTTAGGAGATATATAAAATTAGAAGATAGCTTTGTTTTTAAAAACTCTCTAAACATACCAGAAATAAAAACTTAAGTGACTCGAGTTCTTCTTCAGACTGAATATTTATCTTAAAAAAGGTGATTTACCATTGAAAGTTTATATTTCTCTATATGAAATTCCCTATAATATCTCAGAAAACCCTATAGGACATTAAAGTCTCTATGTCAAAATAATGCATGTTACTTTTGTTGCCTATATACTTATACATAGTTAGATTGACAAAAGGATCTGAAATTTTATCTTGAAGACTAAATATGAAAATAGCCAAGAGCATTTAGAGAAAAGGAATATAATGACAGGGACCTTAGTAGCGATCTATGATATACATAATCAGATATTAAAGTATATTATAAATCCACAGTAATTATAAAAGCATAGTTACTGCACACAAATAGACAAAGCAGAAAGAACAGAAGCAAACTCTATTGTACAAGAATGTTGACATTTAAAATCAGTAAGGAAAGAGGAAAGAGTAGATAAATGGTGCTGAAAATAACTGAGTAAAATATTGGCAAAAAGTTAGTTCCAATCTCATGTCTTTCATCACAAAAAATTCTTGATGAAAAACACAGTAAGATACACATTTATATTAAAAGAAAATGGTTTTCTTTCAGAATCGAAACCATAAAGGAAAATATTGATAAATTTAACTGCATAAAAATGTAGTTGGGGCCAGGCGCGGTGGCTCATGCCTGTAATCCTAGC
>NW_012142745.1:8191655-8212887 GCF_000956105.1 Propithecus coquereli
CACAAGACCTGAAACGTTACACTAGAACTCAGAGACCTGGCTCTTCGTTTTCAGTATGTGACAGTGTTGTTTAATCTTTCTGAGTTTCGGTTGCTTTAAATATAAAGAGTGATAATAATGACTACTTTTTCTATTTAATAGAACTCTTCCAAAGATCAAATGAGATATACATGTAAGAGATTTTAGCACCGTAAAGGAATTGTGAAGAAATTCTTATGCTATCATAACATTTCTAATAATGGACATAATATATTCCAGCCACATTAGTAGAAGAACTTCTTTGACCCTATTAACTAATCTTTGAATACCAAATTATGAAAAGGTACTTAATATATATTAGTAGAGCAATCATCTGGCAGAGCTTAAACTAAACTTCTTGTGTTACATTTAGCATTTGGAGGATCTGTAGAGTTTGTTGAGAGAAGAAGATGAACTAATCCATACAAAATCTTTAGAACAGCACCTGCAATAATAAGTGCTGAATAAATATTACTATTATGATTAGGAAAACTATTAAAAACATGTGCTAAAAATGCATTATGCCCCAAGCACAATGCTAAGAATTTTATATATTATTTTACTTAATTTCACAAGAACTCTATGGTGTAGGTATTATCCTCCCATTTTCTAGATTAGGATAACTGAGACTCAAGTAGGTTAAATAACCAAAACTCAGATTCTGAATGCCAAATAAATATTTATACTTCTTTATTCTGTCATTGCTTATAAGCAAATATTTTTCACAAACCAACAACCAACACAACTAAATCCATTTGGATTCCATAATGACATATCACTGTTCTGCACTCTGATCTCTTTATAGTTTAGATTGTGATGGAAACAATTCACTAGATGCTCATTATGGATTATTTTTCCATTACTTCTCCTAATTAAATACCTTTATCTTTCTTGGCACGGGTGTCCTGGAGCAACTGATGGAGGGCACAGAAGACTCCAGGAGGTGCCAAATAGCTAGGAGAGACTGAAACTTCTGCAGATGACAGTGCTTTCCTAGGTTTCTTAGTTAGTGCCTGTGGTTTTGTGTCCAGCATGTGAAAGTCAGGAGGCTAACAGTGATTTTCCTCCTGCCTAACTCATCAGCACAAAAATTATATTCATCCTAGGCAGAGTCTTCCTGATCTCTGTTTTTAATGTATGTATGTATGTATGTATGTATGTATTTACTATTTTTCTATTATTAAAGAGAGAGCCATAGTTCTTGATGGCATAAAAAATTTTAATTTCTGTTCCGTGATCCACTTGTCCCCTTTTTCCTGTTGTGGTGCTACATGACACAAATGTTGAAAGTACCAAATGTGCAAATATTTGGTCAAATTGGTACAGCACATTTAGAAAGAGGGGGAAAAACTGCCTGTGAACTTCATGAATTCACCTTGGAGTTTATCATAAAGACTCTACTGTTTCCACTTAGCTACGTACGTTGAGGGCCCAGATGGGATGCTTCTGTTAAAAAGGTATTTAGGTAATTCAGAATGAATCTAAACTTCCAGAAGACATAGGTTACTTTTATCAGAATCATGGTCAACAGCAATTGGCTGTTCACAGAATAGTCATCTCTATTTATTTTAATGCTTCTTCATTAAAATGATAAACAAATTGGGTTGCGATAAAATGATTTATCTAGTTACCCACCACAAAATGTCCACTTGTTTAATAGTCATTGAGAGTCTCCTACTTCTAAGGTCCTGTGTGAATCCATGATAGCATTAATATTACATACATACATGATACAAGCATATAATATTAAACATGCATACATGTATATTATACATATAAACCCCACAGAAATAACAGCAAATGATGAGATTGATGAACTTATCAATGTCAGCAACATGCAGTGGAGCACAGAGGATGAAACAGTGACTTCTGGTTGAGACATAGGGAATGCTTGCTCATGTCTCTTGAAGACACTGCCCGGGGCCCTGTCATTTGCACCAATTTAATACGTGGAAAATCCAAGAAAGGCATTTCAGGGTGGGAGCACTCTAAGGAAAAGCAAAGAAAATGCGTACTGCAATGGATTACTGGGAGTAGTAGGGTTTAGACAGTGAGTTGAAAAGAAGGAGAATTTGTAGGATATTAGACTGGAAAGGCAGTCTAGGAAGAGATTGTTGAAGACAATATGAGTAAGTCCCCAGATGGCAACTTTCAATCTCTTGATAAGTCTAAAAGATAGGGAACCTATTAAATGGTATATTGTTTTTACGCTGGCCCATGTGACCCTCCCACACAATCATATATGTAGATCTAGTGATCATGTAAGCATTATCTCTAGTAACATTATTAAAATGTTAATGTAGGCACTTCACCTGGGAGGAAAAATATCACCTGTACAGAAAGAAGACTAAAGAATCTCAGAAGCTCTTGGATGTCAATGAAGGATAACAGAGGTACGATTTGCATGAAATACACTCTAGCTGCTTGGAAAGAATACTCCCAGTATTCCATTGCAGTAGGCACTTTCTTTACCTTTCCTCATGGCGCTCCCACCCTCAGATGTCTTTCTTGGATTTTCCACGTATTGAACTGGTGCAAATGACAGGGCCCCAGGCAGTGTCTTCAGCAGACACAAGCAAGCATTCCTTTATGTTTTGGAAAGAGTAACGTTCCATTGAAGACTCAATGAAAAGAAGAGAAGCTGAAGGGTGTCTTTCAGCTCCTCAGGAGGGTCCCAGGGAGGCAGGGACACAGAGAAGACAGGATGGATGTGTGCACACCTGTGGGGCACGGGGTGTATGCCATGGGGAGCAGCATGCAGGGAGCTGCCCCGAATAGAGCTGCTGGATGTGCTCCTTTGTCAACGACCTCATCTGAGTCAGCTCTAAACCAGATAGAGCAAGGCTACCTTTTTTAGTATTGACGGGATCATACGAGTTGAACCAAAAAAAAAAAAACCCACCATACTGAAAGAGATAATTCTTTCTCATGGTGGAAGTTCTTTTTGACAGAAGGGTAGGAACCATTTCGTGAGATTTGGAGATGTGAGCAAAAAGTGAAATATGGATTGAAATCTGTTGGTAGGAAACTGGAGTTCCCAGGACAAGAGAAATATGGTCATAGACCTGGGGTAGGTGTAATAAATTATCCTAGAGATCCAAAGACTCTAGATCCATGCCATGGTTCCCTGTGAGAACACAGAGAGGACAAAGTCTTTATTTCCTTAGCGCTTGGAGGAGGAAGAGCTGCAGCCAGAAAGGCTGAGAGAGATGGAATTCTCATAAAACTGGTTGGAGAGTTGATGGAAAGCCAGGCCCCTATTTTTCTCCTCGCTAATGTAGTCTAGAAATCAAGGCCTAGTAATATTAAACATGTTATTTTTTTAGTCCTCCAAAAAAAAATCTACAGAATGAAGTGCCAAATTATTATATTTTGGAAAAACTGCCATTTGCAACATATGGGTAAACAATTACAAACTCAAAAACTGATGTTAACTCTATCAGCTGCAGTGCATACATTTGTTAGGATCAACATTGATATATATTTATTTTAATCTTTCAGCACCACTGTATAAATATAGCCTGTCAATGTTACGACACACTATGCTGAATACCAACTAAAGCCCGACCTTTAGTTTGCTGACTGCATGAACCGTGAATGCACCATAGCGTTCCAAAGGACATAAGGATGTTAAATCTCCCCTACATTTTAAAGTTTAAACGGATTTAACTTCCCCCTCAACTTGTATTCATTCCAGCCATGCAGATTCTGCACAACCCGATGGAATGTGTGAGGAAAAGGGTCAGAGAGAGTGCATCATGGTGAAAAAAAGCACTGACGATACTGCAAGTTTCCAGAAGTAAATTTTGCCTTTTGTATTACCATTTGGGTTAACTCAGGCAATCCTAACTTCTGGGAATTATTGTCTTTATTTATAAAGTGAGAAAGGTTTACCCAACCAGTGGGTTAAAATTAATTTTGATGGTCTGACTTCTCTAGAATACAAAAGTATGGGGGTGGGAGACAAAAGAAAGATTGAAGGAGCTGAATTCTAATTGCTATAGCAGAAATGAGTCGGAGTAGACATCGAACATGTGTTCCACCAGTCTGCAGAACACACTGGTTAGCTAATTCCAAAAGTAATCCTATAACCAGAGGATTATAAATTTCTAAGTCGCTGCCCATGAATTCTCCTGGTAACATAGGAAAAGAACTTTACTGCAGAAAGATCGGGTCCTTCGTTTTGTCTGTTTGTTTTTTTAAAAAATCTGTACATTCAATGCCTAAAATAATATACTAAACTGTGAAGTGGCTCTTTATAAAAGACGGCTTGGGGCCCTCACAGTATCATCCTTTCCCTATTTGCCCATAAATTCAACATCTACATTCATTTCTTTCACGTCTATTAGTTGAGTATGCATTGTACACCAGACGCTGAGCTTTGTGCTAGAGATGCAATGGTTCAAAAAATACAAAGCACATGTCCTTGGCCCCCCAAAAACATGTAGTCCAGTAAGCAAAGCCAGAAAGCAGGCAATGACACCAACCTATGATGCGTACCAGGAAAATGAAACCAGAATGTTATGGGCACCCAGAGCAGAGTCACCCAACCTTTTCTTAGTGGAGCTAAGTACATCTTCTAAAGGAGATGATTCCTAAAATAAGAACCAAGGAACAAGTATAAATTTAATTCACTGGGAGTGGAAGAAACCTTTATAGGCAGCACAACGAAAGGCCCAAGACTGAGATAATATGTTATTCAGAAATGTAAGTACAATTTTGAGAAACCCATAGTGTTTGGAATATAGGGGAGAAAAGGATGAGGTTGATGAGATAGGGCCTAACTAAAATAGAGCCATTTAGATATGAGCACATATGCCCAGTTATACGTTAGAGAGATTCCATGATGGTTCCAGAGGGTTCCATGAGGTATTCAGCTCATATTCAATATCGGTTATACATTGCCATAATAACGCCAAGCAAATAACTGTCCCAACACTCGGTGGCTTTAAAACAGTGAGTGTTTACCTGGCTCAGGAGTCTTCTGTTGGGTGATTTAGACTGGACCAGGCTGCACATTCTCCTGGTCCCAGCCTGGCTCACTGATATGGCTGGGGGTTTGCCGGCTGTGAATGGGCTGGTCTAGGCTGGCTCTGGCTGGATTGAATCAGCTCCGCGTCACATGTCTTCACTCTGTCCAGGCATGTTCTCATGGGAGGGTAGAAGGACAAGAGGAGAAGCACAAATAAGGAAGAGTTTTTTCAAGTTTCTACAAAAAGAGTCATATTTGTTAACATTCTTTTGTCCAAAGAAAGATGCTTGGCTAACTCACAACAAAGGGTGGGGAAAGAGACACCATCAAATCCAGGAGAGGCACTGCACAGTCACACGGTGAGGAGTGGTCACAGGGCTGGCCAATATCACCATCAATCGATCGCACATACAATTCCTGTTGGGTGCTAGATTCTGTGCTTCCTAAAATGACGACTAATCTAGAAAATGACAATGATTTTATCAGACGGGATTATTACCTACATGGATCACTCACCTACACTCTACCACCAGCACACACATGACATGTTGTGTCTTCAGTTTTCTGAGACAGTGGCCTTTCAGTTCCTAAAAGAATGAAGGTAATGGTCGTGCTTTGGGGTAAATTAGGGAAGAAGTGGGAAAAAAAGAAGCTATAAGCAGAAGGGAAATAAGTCCATACAAAGAGATTTGTTTTAGCAAACTTTAGGAAAGGATTTCATGTAATTAAATTGAAATAATTGTGCATTCATTGAGTATAAATAATGTGCCAAACACTGTGCTGTGCTAACTACTTTTACACAGATTACCTCAGCTCTCACTTGCTCTCTCTCTTTCTCTCTCTCTCTCTCACACACACACCCACACCCCAGATAAATGCTGCTATCATGTTATTCTCCTGATTTTATTCTTGAGAAAACTGGGGCTTAGCGAGGTTATATAACAAGTAAGCACCTGCATCTGAAACCCAGCAGTTTGATTCCAGAACCAATTTGCTTAAATAATGTATGTCAAATTGTCTTATCTCAAAATGTTCTAAATCCTACCCATAAGAAAAGACTATGTTTGAAAAGATATCACCAAAGGCTATCTCTTTATTATGTATTTTTCCTAAAAGTAAATGCCAAGACCCATGAACACTTTCTATAAATGAATAATGCAGTGAAAACCTCAGAAATGTATAGACTGGTGTCATGGAAAGTCTGCTTTCCTAACAAGTCTATCTTTGATCAGTGATTCATTTACATAGATTCTGTCTATGCGTCAATCCTGGTGATTTGTGGCACTGCATATTTTAGAACTTGACATATGTACTCTTTTCACAAGCCACGTTTCACAGGAACATCCATTGTCTATGATAATGAAGAAAGCACGTCAGTAATCAAGAAAGCCCAGTTGCTTTCCAGACTGAGTTAGGGCAGACACTCAGACAAGCTTAACAATCACTCTCCCCTGTGTGTGTGCACCAGCCTGCCAAGCTGACTGCCCTTTTCCCTGTGGATAAGATATTCATCCATTCAAACGCGTATCTATTGAACTTCCACTCCGTGTCATGCACTGTGCTGAGTATAAGAGGTATAATGGGGAAGAAATCACAAATGTATGGTTAAGTGCAGGAAACAAACAAACAAAAACAACTAAGCAAAAAACTAAGAATTATTATGAATTACAATAGAACCCAGAGGGAACAATCTCTACAGTATACCCATACCTATATGCTTGTAACAATCTTACCTTTATAGAATGCTCAGGAAGTGGAAACCATGGCACTCGCTCTGACACCTGAAAAGAATAAAACATGTGCAAGGAGTTGACTTTTAATCAAAATGCTCATGGAATGTAGGAATTGGGTGATTCAAGTGTTCTGAAAGTTGAGAGTTGAACGGAAAACATTCTTGTTTTCTCCATTATTGTTAAAAATAATAGCCCCTTTTCCTGTTTTGGTTACATGTGCTCAATCAGGATGAATTGTGTTCTGGTTAATTGGAACTCCATGATGCCCAGGCTCATGGTTCCCACTTTCAGTCTGGGCTTCATAATATCTTTCAATTTGAAGGAACCTCCAAAGTGACAGACCCTTCCTCCCCTCCAAGGCTGGACTCAGGCACAGACTTACACACATAACAGAGGTGAGCAAGGGCTCAGCCTGCGCCAGAGTGTAGAAGCTGTCAGGGTTTCAAAAATCCATTTTTAATATAGGCTTCTTAAAAAATAGCTTCTTTCTCTTAAAGCTACTTGACAATTCTGTTTACTTGACTTGGGGTTAATTTAATAGGCATGATGAAATAAATATAAACAAGTACACTGATCAAATTTTTAACAGTTAAATTTCTTTACTAGTAACTAAAGGCACTTTGTTTTGGTTTGGGTTTTTTGGTGTGTTTTTCTTTCACATTGGCCCAAGGGTTTACAAAGGTCCATCTTAACCTTTACCAGATTTTCCCATTCACTACAGTATAGCTAGGTGGGTATACAGTAACAGAGAACACCAATCCCATGAAAAGGTAAAGAACAAGTGGCAGGAAACATTTATCCAATTTTTACTTTTTACCAAAATTTTAATTTGTTTATAGGCTATTTTTTTAAGTTTTACCAATTTTTATATAATGCTAAAGTATTCTAACTTGTACAAGTTAAGTCTTTGCTTTAATCTGTATAATTTTATGAATGGGTTTTACTTGATAATGATGCTATACAACAAATATACATGTCAACAAAAGGAAAAAGAGAGAAATGCAATACGCAAAATGTCATTGATAAGCTATGCATAGGCTCGCTGAGAAGATATAAATGTCAATTTGACTGCTCCCATTTGCACCTCCATATCCTTTCAACCACTGTGCACCTTGCTGTCTGCCCTGGGATACTGGCCCCCAGGCAATGGCCTCTGGTTGGGTTCTGCCAGTTGGAAACATCAACAGAATATGAGAGGGAAGAAGGAGGATGAAAGAGAGACATTTGTTCCCCACCTTAAAACTTCTCCAGCCACAAGGATTGATTCATGGGTGGGCCTGTTACCCAAGCAAGGCCAAATCAGAATCTTTTGTGGGGAATGGGTATCGATGTCAACAGGATGGGAGATAACCACGTTCTGGGTTTGGACTTTTAAAGACCTTATAAGCCTGAAATGGCCACTGATCATTTTCACTGTGGGGGAAAACTCTGCCTGAGAATGGAGTCAACACAAAGGCAAGCAGATTGGGTGTGGGGGGAAAGAGATAGCCACCTGGTGGTCCCATCTAAGCACCTGGATCAAGATCAGAATGGAAATCAGCCGGCCCTATATTTCCTATTTATGTGAGTCACTGTTTCCCCCTTTTACGTTGTTTTTGATAAATTTAGTTTGAATAGGGATTGTCACTTACAACTGGAAAGAGTCCTGACTAATACTAAGGGTGCAAAAAGAAGTGTATGAATAGAGACATTCATTCATTGAACACCTATATGTCCAATGCCTGTTATATACAAAGCCTGGAAACTAGACTTTTACACTGGAGTGACACAAGTGCTTAGGGAAGGACCTGGAAGGAGGGATGCCAGCTAGGCAGATGGAGCATGCTATTCAGAGAATCATGTGGCACGTGCTGAATGGCACCGTAGTGTCAAAGAGGTGTATTCGTTCAATTATTCAACAAAGAGTTGTCAAGACCCACTCTGTGTTCTTGGCACAGATGAGACAAAGGAGGGAGAAATGAAATGTTGGCCCTTCCCTCATGGAGCTTCCTAATAAGGAAAATAGATATCAATCAAATAATCTCACAGAAATAAGCACAACTGCAGTTGACAAGCTAGAAAGGAAAAGTATGCAGTGCTATGAAAAAGTGAGAACAGATATTTGACCTAGTTGGGGAGATCATGGCAGACTTGCATGAGGAAGTGTCTGTAGCCATAGGCCAGGTGAAGATGAACAGGAAGAGCAATATGAAAAGAGGAAACAAGTTGCAGGAGTGGCAGAGGCTGGCGTGTTGGGAATATTGAGTGTGTGAGGTGGAGTTCAAGGTAGAAGAGCATCATCCTCCTGGCCATTATAGATCCAGTGACCTGGGGCAATCCCAGGCTACATCTGCTGTCCATGGCCATTATCAATAGTACCCTGTCTCTCAAAAGTATCCCAAACTGGATTTTAAATTCAATAGTCCCCTTGATCAAAAACCAAATTCGGTTGACTTCATTGTGGATCCTGGCACCAAACAACAATGACAAAAAAGGACATTAGTGAAGAAACTGGTGAAATCCCAATGAAGTCTGGAGTTTAGTTACTACTCATGTGTCAATGCTAATTTGTTACTTTTGACAAATGCATCACAGTAATGTAAAATGCTAACATGAAGGGAAACTGGGCAAAGGATATCCAGGAATCATCTGTACTGTTATATATTTGCAAACTTTTCTATAAATCTAAAAGTATTCCATAATTGTTTGTTAAAAAATAAAACAGTGGCAGCAACACTAAAAAGGTAGAGTGACTAAAGGAATAAAAAAAGTTAAGGAGTTTTGTTTTATCCTAAGGAGAACAGAAAGCTAGTAAAGAGGTTTAACCACAGTGGGTGGTGGCGAGGAGGAGGAGAGTTGTGGGATCTGTGTTTGGACAAGGCTGCTCTGGCTGCAGGTGGGGAACAATTTGGAGGGGAGCCCGAGTGACTGCAGCTGGGGCAGTCCTCTGGGGCCACCTTCGTAGCCCAGGAAGCGATGACAGCATCTTGTGCCAGGACATAAAGAGAATGGAGAGGTGCGGGGCCATTTTGAGGATGAACTAAACAGTAGTTTCTGGAGTGCTGCATGTGGGGTGAAGGAGAGGGATCACTCCTAGGTTTCTGTACATTTGGTGGATAACCAGGGATCGCAGGGAACCTCACACAGGACCCTGCTGTGAGCAGGTCTGGGGCAGGGGAAGGTTGGATAGATCTCAGTATGGAACTGAGGGGTAAGAGGGCAGCAATCAAGCCCCCGTGAGAATTGCCAAGAACCACACAGTGGTTCAGTGTAAGCACCACCAGAGCATCAAGTGGCTTACCACGATCGCCTATCAGGTCCACAGAACAAAGCGAGGGCCCAGAGGAGTCTAGTCAAAATCTTGTTCCTCAAATGGGAATCCAAAGCCATAATAGAATTCGCCACCCATAGAAGCTGTGTTCAATCTAATGGTGAGTCAGGATCTGTTAATCTCCTTCAGAGCTCCTAGTCGTGGCCCAGGATCAACCTACACATCCAGTGAGAAGTGAGGCAGACTTTCCAGGAGGAGGTTATGTGAACAGAGGCATAGCCTGGTGGTTGGGAGACTTTGGAGACCCCCCAGACCTCTAGGACAAGACCCCAGAACAATGTCTGGCACATAGTTGACACTCAATGTCAGTTGAAGGAAAGAAGGAACCACACTGAGCATCAATCTCCTCTCCTGTGAAATCAGCCCAATAATAAATAACTGACAGCGCCATGCAGGGCTTACAGCAGACCGTGGTGTTGAGTTTGGGGCTAGGCCCCTGAAAAGCATCGGAGAAGCCAGAGCCATGATGAAGGGCGAAGGCCCAGGAAAAATCTAAGTTATTCATATTTATTTCTCTGCAGTGACCAGGACATTGCCTTTACTTAGCAATCTAATTATATATTGGCACATTAAAAATGCATACATGGGGTATGAAGATTTTATTCCTTGTGGACAAGGCCACAGGTATATTATTCACCATTGTGTCTCAGGCACCTTAATCCACTACGTGCTTAATAAATACCTGAGATATAATTTGTTTACTAAAGTCCTCCCTGCAGCCTACAGAGTATCTTTCTTCAGGAAGGTGACCTCTGTAGTTACTCTTCCCCCCCACCCCTCCCTTTGGCCGAAGCTATGTTTTCCACTCCAATTATAGTGAAAGTGAGTGGAAAGCATTGGGTCTCTCTGTCCCCAAAAGGAATCCGCTTACTTTGCTGCCATGGTCTGCCAGTGACCCAACGGTGCTTTGTAAGCACCACACTTTCCCCAAGCACTGGGAATGAATGAATTACACTTTGGGTGGGTTGTGCCTGAAGAAAAGCCTGCCGGTTCTGGGAATAGCCTTCACATCCAGGAGAAGCAGCAGCAGGTGTGGGTGGCTCTCAGTGACTTGTCTTGGATGGTAAGGAAGACCGAGAGGCATAAATTCTGAGGCTGGTTTTACAGCCAGTTAAGCTCCTGCAGGGGAAGTCCAGTGGAGGGAACCGGCCTGATTTGTTGCTGCCTGGTTGGAATATGAGTCGTCCTCCTCGGAAGCTGCAACCCTGCTTAATTTACCTGTCAAGTAGCCTGATGGATTTGTTCATAGAGTTTTTAAATAGAAGGTAAAGCTCTTCACCATGTGAGGCTTTTACCCTTCAGTAGGGGACATATCCATCACTTGCCCGGATCAATGTGGCTAATTCAGGGCTCTTCAGCCCCACCCTGTTGAGCACTCTATCTCTACTGTGTAAACATATTTACTTGGAATGTAGTTTAAAAGATTGCCCATTGTGTGCTCAGTTTATTTTCCAACCAAAGCTCCACGGAGCCAAGTCACTGGTCACCGCTAGTCGGTGCCCTGCTGGTGTGCCCAGGGGCAGAAGCCTGGCAGGCCACCCATCATAGATGGCCCAACTCGGAGACCCAGAGGAGCTCAGGAGGCAAGGAGAGTGCACGCAGTAGAGTGCTCAGCCACACGCTGTGACTTTCATCATTCTTCAGCCTTCTTTGGCCCGCTCCCCAAGGCTTCTGTACATCATTCTTGTCCCTTCATTTGAAAACATGCTTTTGGGATAAGGATTAAAAAATAGACCATTGCTAGAGGTTCCTGGTCCCATTTCCTCTTCCCCATGCGAGATAAGGAAGAAGAAACATTATGGAATTCTAGGTGCAAAATGTCTATCAATTTGCAACACTTGTGCTAAAATTGAAGAATCCACTATGACGTCACTGATTTATACCGAATGTGCCTGTTTGTTTTACAGTTTTATAGCAACTGTCAGTGTAAGTACTAATGTGAATGTACATAATATCATCTTGATCTTTTCTTTGCCAACAATAATATATAATTCTCTTCATCCTAGCAAGCTGAACTAGATATAGGAATTTGCCCATTTAATAAAATGTTAATTTTGCCTCTCTCTTTTAAAAACTGTTGTCTTTGTACCAACAACAGAAAGAAAGAATTGAATTCAGTTTCTTCCAGTGGAAAAAATATTGAGAACAAAATACATGGGTTCACATAATCAGTGCATAATTATTTTTAAATACCTATATTGATACAAAATGAGAAAATTTGAAGTACTTTTTAAAATCCTCTTTAAGCAATAAATAAGTAGGTTAAGGAGTTCCTTGAAAACAGTTTATATCAATTAAAAATATGCTCCAAAAACAGAAACATATGTTCTTAATACACATTCTTAGTCTAACACAAATACTGAACTAAGACGGATTTTTTCTTTTGCTTTCTGTTTTTACCATGATACCAATACCAGAAGTCATAAAGGAAAGATTGATCACATAAAAAAAAAGGTTTTATGGCCCCCCAAAAATAAAAAATACAGAAAGTCAAAACTCAAATGACACACTAGAAAAGCATTGGCAACTTAAGAAAGCATTAATATCTTTAATATATAATTGATTCTTACATATCAGTAAAAAAACTAGAAATCACAAT
The DNA here is from genome assembly GCF_000956105.1 of Propithecus coquereli. NCBI lineage: Eukaryota > Metazoa > Chordata > Mammalia > Primates > Indriidae > Propithecus > Propithecus coquereli. The sequence goes on from NW_012142745.1 coordinate 8,204,288, forward strand.
ACGAAAATAATATGAAAAGTTGTCAAGACAATTCACCAGAGGAGTGCAAATGGCCAACATATTCTGAAAAGCTCTTTATATTCATCAATAATAAAAAATAAAACCAAATTAAAATTCAGATTATCAAAAAATATAAAAGAATGAAATTACACAGAATTAGTGCACGATAGAGGATAGGTCACTTTCATGCATTGTTGATACAAGTGCAAATTTGGTGTGTTTCTGAAGAGCATTTTAGAAAACTTAATACAATTTTTTACCTAGCTACATTGACACAGAAATTTTGTTAGTAAGAATCTGCCCTTAAAAAATATTTAGGAAGATAGTATTCAAGGATGCTTAGTGAAGTATTGTTGTGTACATTGTGAGAAGCAGCATAAACATCCATTAATAGTGATTCGATTAATTAATAATGGCATTAATACATGCAATGATACAGAAGGACATATGTAGCCACTTAAAATGTCATTAATCTATGGGTATTGAAACAGATATTTCTGTAAAGTTGTAGTGCAAAAAAGCAATTAAGAAGCAACATGTATTGCCTTTGGTTTCAGAAATAAAAACTGTTACTTAAACAAAAATATCCAAGAACTGTAAAAAACATTTAAGGGAAATGCTACAAACCAACTGGTAATTTTTGTTTCTTTAATACCCCAACCTCAAAAAAATATGCATAATTATTTGAGCATTCAATTTGTATTCATTTTTAAGTACCTTCTTTAAAAGATTTTTATTTATCTTTGTGGGAAGAACAGATTTTTAAAGGAGATTTTGATTTATTCCTTGTTTGTCATGACATTTAGCTCTTATTTCTAAGGACACTGCTATTGACCGCGCTGTGCTTCCCATTGAGAGTAATGCTGCTGACCTCATCACCAAATTTTATCCCCGTGGGAAATCACCATGGATGCTGTTTTTTTTTACTTGTGGACTAACGTTGATTCACTTACATTTTTAAATGCATGCACACACACATGAATAAGTAAATAGAGTCAATAGGATGTAATAAGGTGATACAGGCTATGAGGACTAAAATAGAGTGAAGGATAGGGGGACAGAGAGGTGCGCAAGAGCAATGTTTAAAGAGTTGTTGATATATCCTTATGCTTTAAAGGTGAGAGAGCCTAAAAGCAATGATACCCCAGTAGCAGCAAGCATATCCAGAACCCAGATCTTGGTTTCTTATCCCACTCTCCAGTAAAAAGAACACAGTCTCCTTAGAAAAATGGCTGACACTAGGAATGGGACAGGGAATAGACCAGATAAGCCTGGAACATCTTGTGAGAGTGTCAAACATATCCACATAAACACAAGCAAAATGGTGGGCATACCTCAAAGAGATAAAGAAGCCAACTGAAAGAGCTCCCAATGGCAAAAGCTGAAACAATTTGAGCAAAAAATAAGTACCACAGTATTGGATTATAACCCCAAGTATAAAATGCATATGGATGAGTCAATAGCGATATAAACATATGATGGAATAAATAAATAAATAAGGGAAAAGATACAATCTCCCATGCAGAGGAATTGCAAATGATTTAGGTAGATTCTCTCTCCTTCCTCACCCCTCATTAGATGTGAGCTGAACATAGTGACACCCTTCTGAAGAATATAGTTTGGAAACTAAAAAAAAAAAAAAAGGAGTAATTTTCAGTGGACACACCTGACAAACCCTGCCTGGGCCAGGTGATTAAGGATAATGGGAGTAATGGTAAGTCATGTTGATAGTATATATCCTGGTATGATTTGATGAGGTGGCACTTAATCTCTATGGTTTTCATCCCTAAAACACATTACCCTAGCATAATCATGAGAATAACACCAGACAAATACCAATTGAGCTACAGAAACACACCCAAAACAGCCTCAAAACTGTCAAGGCCATCAAAAATAAGGAAAGTCTGAGAAATTCTCATAGCCAAGAGGTAGCTAAGGAGACATGAAAACCCAATGTGATGTGGCATCTTGGAGAGGATGCTGGAACAGACAAAAAGCCTTGATAAAAAGTAAGAAATCTGAATAAAGTATTGACTTTGGTTAATAATAATTTATTAGTATTTTTTTGTTAGTTGTGGCAAATGTACCATCCTAATGTAAGATGTTAAATTAGAGGAAATTGGCATGGGGTATATTGGAAACTCTATGTACTATGTTTGCAACTTTTATGTACATCTATTACTATTCTAAAATAACATGGTTACACATTTTTTTAAAAAGTGGTCAGGATAGACTTTGTTAGGCATTCATATTGAGCAAAGACTTAAAAACGGTGAGGGAACCAGTCATGTGGGTATCTAAGGAACAGTCTGTGTAAAGGGAGCATGTCTGGCCCTTCCCACTTGAGGAAGAGCAAAGAGACCAGTGTCCTAGCAGCGGTCAGGGCAGTGGAGTTGGGAGGGTAGTGAGAGAGGAGGTCAGAGAGGTCAGAGGGGGGTAGCATCAACAGGACCGACTGCACACATAGGCCTATAGGCCATTCCGAGGCCTTTGCCTTTCACTCTGAGTAAGATGAGTGGCTGGCCCCTGGGAGGGTCTGAGCAGAGGAACAGAACCCAAGTCTGTTTTCAAAGATTCACTCTGGCTGCTGGAACTGTGAGAGGCAAGCGTGAAACAGCAGGCAGTTTCCGGAATTCGGATGAGAGCTGATGGTGGCGGGGGCAGGTTTAACAGTGGTGGTGATAAGAATCAGGTATATTCTGATAAGAAGGAGTTATGTTTGAAAGCAAAGTTTTCTATCAGATTAGATGTAGAGTCAAAAATAATAATAATATATAATATAATAATGTACATAAATAATATACATAATATAAATAATAAATAAGAAGAGACATATATTATATATTTATAGCCTAACTTACATCAAAGATAGTTTTGGAATTTGCCGTATTCCATGAATCAATATTGTGTAAGTCCCTTAATGAACATGCTAGTAGTTGTGTTCTGTCCATGGTTCCACTCCGTGGAACCTGGTATTTCCTGCGCTCAATCTTAGGGCCTCCTCCCAGATGGCGGATTTTGCCCTGTCATTTGGTCTTGAGGCTCCAGTAAAGCAACAAGTGGACTCAGAGCAACTTTCCCAGAAAGGACAAAGCTGTGAAGTACAGAGAGATCTTATTAGTGTTCAACTGTTCAGTTGCTAGAATCGGAAAGCTCCATGATGCAAAAAGCATGTTTTCTGCAAAGTGTTTCTGAATAAACCAATAAACTAGATATTATATTTTAATATGCAGAAAGGCACGTGTATGTCATTTCAATAAACCATGCATTTGTCCATCGAGCATTCAATTGAGGCTAATGGATCCCTCCTCGTCTTAATGATCATACTAGAAAATTCTCCCTTGTTATCCTTATTATTAGAAATGGAACCTTCATTTTTTTCAATTACTGTTTTTATAAAAGAAATAAAAATGTAAGAAAATATTCTGTTACACAGACACTGCTATATGCACAAAAATGAAAATGTTCCTGAAATTGAACTGTAAACATACATCTGACACCACCATACTATAGTTGAAAATGTTCATTGACCACCTGAAAAATGAAAGTCTGAATGTGGTATATGAAGGTGATCTGAGGAAACAGTATGAAATGTATGAAAGTATACAAAAGGAAGATGTGCGGAGGTTGAGGATGGTTTATGTAAGGGTCAGAAAGAAGTTCATCTCTAATGATGCCGGGTGAATCTTAGTTCCTCCTCCTGGCATTATTACCTCCCCTTCGTTGAACCTCACAGATTATGAGTAACAAATGCACACTTCCCAGGAGTATTTTAATACTGGCCACTTTAACACAAAGAAATTAAGTTGTTTATATAGTTTGCATGTTTTGGAAATAGGGGTAATAATGATCAGTTTTTAAATCATTATAAGCATTCAGTGACTTAATATATACATAAAGCATTTAACACTATCTCTGGTACTTGTTCAACAAATGGTGTCTATTATTGACAATTATTATTTGAGATATTTAGAGTATTTTGAGAAGTCTCCAAAAGACTTTCAAAACATACCTCATAGACAAGAACAAACTCCTAATTATAAGAGTATCCTTAATACAAATTACCTCCTCTGGCTCAGCTGTGCAATGATACAGGTTGGCTCCTGTCATCATAGGAACAGTAACATAAGAGACGATTGTTAAGACATTGTGAATATGGTCACCATCTCTATTTTTGGAAGTCCTGATTTCAGACATCGTCTTTGCTTATTTACATATACCATATTTTAATGTTAAATAGCATTGCTCAGCTTTCCTCTGACACTCTGAATTAGCATAAAATATCTTTGTCAGATCATATGTTCCAATTTTTAATTGTCAAAGAATTTTCTGCAATAATATTAATGACTGCACATCAAGTCAAGTCGCCTGACAAATCTGTATTCTATGGAACACCTCACTGTCTCTGCAATGCAGAAGTGGGCTGCAAGGAAGAAAGGAAATCAGCGGGTGTGTCTGAGCTTCCAGTCCACAGGAGGAGAGGCAGCAGCGCAGTGAAACAGGAAAGGCAGGGTGTTACTCACAGCCTAGAGCAATCAATGCAAATCTATGCCACAGTGAGAAGGTGTTTTAATTCCAATAATAGAAATCCTGTGATTGATGAATTTTTCGCAGCTGTTTGCTATGTAGCTGCTTAATTCACGCCTGCTGGCAGAGGTGGCTGCTGGCTTCAGCATATTCCTGACCCCAGAGTGTCGGGCATGACCTCTAGCAGGTTGAAAGGAGTGGCTAGGCCATGAGTTGGTGAACTCATGAAAGTTGGTGTGAAGTTAGCACACGACGTGATAATTCCAATTCCATCAGGTTCCTAATAACACCAACCTACTAACAAACAGAGCACCAGTCAGTGACGGATTCCATGGTGGTTTCTGTCTTGCCTTTGAGGTGGTCACCTAGAAATGCCTCCCCAGTGACTAGAGATTAATCCCATGGAAAAGCCTTGTCAAGAACTTCAAATTTCCTGGCCTTGAATGATATCATAACCATATCGCTGGGGGACTGTGTTTTCTTTTAAACGACTGTCATTTGCCTGCATGTTTATTTGGGAACCGCCCTGTATCCCAGATGAGAGAAAAGGTTGATACAGCCATTCCAAAAAACAAATTTGAAAATGCATATGGCTTAAGCATCAAAAATCTCCATTCTTGCTATTACCTCAGAGAAAACATAGCACAAATTCACAGGGAACTTATATATGATTCCTTGCTAGAATATTGTTTATATTGTAAAACTTACAGTAACAAAAATTTAGAAACAACCTAAATGCTGGTCAATGAAGGAATAAAAAAATTGTGGTATAACTATACTGTGGAATACTATGTTGCAGTTAAAAGAATCAAGCTACATTTATCATCATAAATGTCAGAAACATAGCTAAATGAAAAAATAATCAAGTTGAAGTATATATAGTCCATACCACATAATCTATTTGTGTTCATTTTAAAATTATATTCTAAACAATACTTTATATGTCTATTTTATACATATTTTAAGTCCCTGAAGGAAGATGGATTGTAAGTCTACACACTGGGGGCCAGTGCCCAGGAAGGGGAGAGAACTGGGAAAAGGGACAAAAGGAGACAGCAATAGTCGTGGGGTTATGATCGAACAATAATGACATTGTGCTAGTAACAGGGAACATGATTGGTGGAGGCAATCAGATTCTGTGCACCTAAGGTCCCGCATGGAGACCAAAAGTTAAGGAATATTTTGTGAAAAGTGTGGCCTTAAGGACTAAAGCAGTAAAAGGAACTCGAGCGCTGCCTAGGCGAGTCCAACCAACGTCCCTCCTGTGCCTGCCGCAATCTGTCCTCAGAAAAGGGAGCTGGCAGCTCAGACTTCACACACCCTTCAGGCATTGGCCTCTCTGCGTACGCTGCCAACGAAGACTCCAGTTTCAAAGACAATTTGGTGATACGGTCACTGTGTGCTGCAAATACATCACAACAATGCCCTCACTACCTACCCTGCCACCACTGAAGACATTTCAGGGACTATTACACCGGACCCAGGCGCTACCTACTAATCCATCATGCTTTCCCATCCTCTGTAATGCTCTCCTCTCTGGATCCTCAAAAAATGAGAACAAGAAAAAGAATGAATGAAAGGAAAAAAAAAAAGATGCTTCAACTTGCTTCAATGAAACTAATAACAGAAATATTTCTAAAAGCAACCACGGTGGTTTAGCAGCTGGCTTTATTCACCTTTTCAGCAATGCCGACTAAATGCAGCTGACATTCGTATTGAGATAATTGGAGTGTAAATTACTTTCTTTCCTAAAATAGACAAGGGTCTGTCCTTCCTATTTGAAAATGACATTCATTATGGTTGTCCATAAGGCAGTGTGGTGAAATGACTGTAAAATACTAGTTACAGTTTTGTTGGAATATGTCTTTAATAGCTATTTCTTGTAGAAGATACAATGGTTGAACTCCAGGCCCTTTGATGAAAATTTGTTTGCCTCCAAACTAAATTTGTAAAGCGGAGCAGTAAAAGTACTGAATGGAACCCCATAGTAAGGGCAGGGAATTCAGAAAAATAACCACTGCTCTATGGCTGTCTGCAGAGGCCCCCTTTATAGCTGAAGATGCTCCTAAAAGCCTGCCTGCCCTCTGATCATTTACCCTTAGCTAGCCTGCTCCCTTTTAACCATTCTATGACCACCAACTCATTGGACCATTGCCTAAAATAATTCCATGATAACTAAACTAGTAGAAAGAATTTCCAACAGTGGCAACTCTCGCTTCACCCCTGTGGGCCCTTTTGATTCTGAGAAAGTGCATCTAACCTCATGGACCGATCTCTCTTACACCCATACTGTCAGTCCCCTGACCAAAACCAAGCGGGATCTTTTACATTCCTCCAGGTCATGCTAAGAAAATTCAAATCTTGATGGTCTCAAATTGTCTAGGTAGAAGAGTAGAATTAAGGAAGGCAGAGCTAAAGGAGAAAGTCATGCTTGGCCATAGGACAGGCTCATCTACAGCTTTCCATGGGAAGACAAGAGTCTGCTGGAAACCAAAGTAGAACATCTGCCCATTTGTAGCAAGACAAAACTTCTGAGAAGTGGTGAGATTAGCTCTGTTGGTTAAAATAATAATGATGATAATGTCTATTTAATCATTAGTTCCAAATGGTGGTGTTCAAGTCACTAGTTCTGAATAGTAGTCAAAATAACAAAGTATTATACAAGTTAATCCTGATTTAATTGTCTTTCAGAGTCATTAAATAGGTTTCGGCAAAAAGGAGAAGAGTAGGGGGATTTTGTGATGAAAATATGAAAAAAGGAGACCCCCAGGGTACTAAAAACAACAATGATAAAACTTTCCCAATTTTGCTCAGTGCAACCTTACTTAAAACAGCTTCAGGTGGTTCACTATGTTCTCTGCTCCCCCTGAGTGGCATCCAGGTAACTTATTCCTGTTGGCCACCAGCAAGCATGTGGAACTGTGTTTGAACAATCTAAAATGATGCACCACACAGAATCGGGAATTCCCTAATCCCTTCCAGTTAGGTCCATAACATTGAAAAATTCCCAAAATGGGTCATAACTTGCATTGTCCTATGGCTTGTTTTTTATTTAAATCTTCTCCAAACAAATAAATGACTATAATTCTGTGTATGTTACAGAACTTTCCCATCTGCTTTGTCTAGGACAGGCATAGATCAGATAATGTTAATTTTTATTAGTGCATTAATTATGAATGACATTTAATCATTTTAATAAAGGTCCTTATGAATTATTGAATGGGTATAATCCCCCAATAAGTTGTAATGAGGTTGGATGATGCTAACCAGAGGGCATTTTGCTAAGTACCATAATAAGTTATGAGAGACAAGTTCTAAATATGATGGGTGAGGAGTTTGGAGAACTCAAGAAATATTTGAGAGCAAGAGATTGTATTTAGTGGGAGCTGGGTGCTTTATGGAAAGAAAGATGAAGAGGGACAAGAGGAAGCTGAGAGAAGAAAAAAAGAAAAGGCCAATAACATGAACTGTTCTAAGTTCTAAATTATTTATGAGACAACCCACTCCTCTGCTTTTGTAGCACATCTCAGTAGATTCTCCGTTGACCAATGCTTGCTTTTCTCTTAGCAAAATGAGGGAGGGCATGAACAGATAGTTTCAAGAGGACACTGACAGGACAACTGATAGCTGGGTCAACTATGATGTGCTTTAGTTGTTCATCCATATACTGTGTATGGATGGTATGGAGCCTACTTTCCAATAGATACTCCAAATTCATTAGTAGCTGAGTACCTTTTTCTCATCCATTATCTTGCGCTGACCAACTAGGACCTTTCACATATTCACTCTACAAATATCTTTTGAACACCAACTCATTAGGGGACACTTAACTAGGTCTTTGAGGTGGTCAGAGTTGAATCAGATGCTCATCTTATCTTTAAAAGGAACTCAGTCCAATAAGGATAGCGAGACCTGGACTCTGGTAACTATAATGCAGTGTAGAAAGGGAGAGATATTGTAAGAATGAAGATTAAAAGATTTGCTCCAGTGGAAAGGGATTAAGAAAGCACATGTGGACTGTAGGTGGTGTCTCATGACTGTAAACCTAGCACTTTGGGATACCAAGGCAGGAG
>NW_012142745.1:8213307-8214454 GCF_000956105.1 Propithecus coquereli
AAGAATAACAAGAAGAAAACACATGTGCTTGGGAGACTCTAAATGTAACATTTGGTCTGGAATTCGTTGATGTTTTGTTCTTTCTAAAGAATGAAGGGGTAGCCAAATTGTTGCTGGGCCATTCATGAGTTAGTTTTCATCTCCACTCCTAGAAAGAGAGACTCTGCAGGTCAGATCGGCCATGCTATATCTTAAATAATCACACAGACCCTGTGGCCCTATTTACTTATTTCTTTAAAAATACCCATTCTCTATGATCATCTAAAGTGTAAGGTCTCCTCATTTTAAAACCATGGCATGGCCCTTCCAGAGTAGGAGTCAAAATGGGGAACAGAGACTTGTAGAAGCTGAAGCCTGGTAACTTTGCCCCAAAGATATAAAGGATGATAATTCTATTAAGAAATTTTTAAAGTTCTACCTCTATCATTTGAATTATAAAATAACAAAAGGAATTGGATTACACAGAAATACACAAACTCTAACTTAAAATACAAATGTAATGAGGGAGAAAGCAGATTTTCGAAAAATATATTATCCTTGCCTCATACCCACTAGTGTGGATATCATTTAGTTTCCTTTATCTCAGCTTAATAGGATACTGCTTTATAGAAGTGTTCATATCTCTACTGAGTTCTGAACCCCAACCACCAACACATTCAACCACAGCTAAACTTAATTGTTGAATATTAATGAATTTATTGTAAGAGGAGCTACTGAGTTTTCACACATTCCCTTATTTAAAGCTGCCTCGATTTCAGCAGAATTCTGCCACCATCTGTCTTAATTCCAAATACAACTAATCATTAGATAAATAAATGATTGAAGAATTTGTCCAATTAATTCCTTGTGGGCTTACCATACCACAAGGGTTATATCAAGCCAGTGTTAGTTTGCTACTATCTCTGGCTTATTATTGTTCTCACTGCCACTGCATTTCTGATAATTATATATTTCCTAATATTGTTAGATCTAATTTTATGTTTGTAAGTCACGCATCCTGAACTACAATTAAAGCCATCGAAGGTCATGCAGAAGTGTCTGACATAATATTTATTATAGATAAATTAGAACTGATTATTGAATCCTGGCTTCTTCCTCCCTACCCTCCCCCAAATAGACACACACTCAGGCGCATACACACACACAC
>NW_012142745.1:8215664-8217065 GCF_000956105.1 Propithecus coquereli
AAGAATAAGAGTAGTAACTACTTTATAAGGTTGTTATGAAGATTAAATGAATTAAAGGAAAAGATTTACATAGTGCCTGGCAGCCAGTAAATAATATAAAAGCATCTGTGTCATTCGTATATTAAATGTGACTTCTTCCTTGTGTTTTATCTCCGACATTTAAAACAATTTTTTTAAATGCTTGGCTACTATGTAAGTATTAAACACCGTTGCGAATAATTCAGAGAAGAAAGTAATCTGCACAGAAAATGAAACAATCAACAAAATAAAAAGGTAACCTATGGAATATTTGCAAACCACATATCTGATAAAGGGTTAATATCAGAAATATATAAGGAACTCACACAACTCAATAGCAAAAAACCCCAATAACCCAGTGAAAAAATGGGCAAAAGACATGAATAAACATTTTTCCAAATAAGACATACAAATAACCAGGTATATGAAAAGGCCACTAATCATCAGAGAAATGCAAATGAAAATAACAATGAGACAGCACCTCACACCTGTTGGGATGGCTGTTATCAAAAAGGCAAGAGATAATAAGTTTTGGTGAGAGTATAGCAAAAGGAAACTTTGTACACTGTTAGTGGGAATGTACATTGATATAGCCATTATGAAAAACAGTATGGAGGTTCCTCAAAAAATTAAAAACGGAACTACCATATGAGCCAGCAATCCCGCTTCTGAGTGTATATCCAGATGAAATCAAATCTGTGTCTTGAAGTGAATCTGTACTTCCACGTTCATTGCAGCATTATTCACAATAGCCAAGAGATGGAATCAACCTCAGAGCCCATCAGTGTATGAATGGATAAATAATATGTGTGTGTATATATATATAGAGAGAGAGAGACAGAGAGAGAGCATTTCCTTCTAAGAATGAATATACTATTCTTAGAAGAAAAAGCTAAACAAACTTATAACCAACACTTCTCTCAGACCCAGAAAACTGAATTTTCAGAACAAGCTGCCACCACAGAATCAGAAGAAACAAGTGAATCCAGAGGGTCAGGGCTGCCCACTTGGAACAGAAGCTGCTGAAACCATAAACCAGCAAGAAGACTTAAACCATAGCTTTGATGAATTATTGGAAGGTGAATGTGGACTGGCATGACAATGAGAAACTCCCAGGGCTGCAGACATAGGAAGCCTCCCGCACTTTGGTGGGTTTTACCTCCAGAAACCATACCTGGTATTCACAGTGAAGAGCCTAGAAAAAAACAAAACCCAACACTAGCAAGAGGAAGGAAAGAGTCATCACCCAGAGAGTTCTCCAGAACAAAGGCCTGCTCCCCAGGGAAAAGGAATTTGCTGGAACCTTGTTCTAGCCAGAAGGGGCGTTCCCTTCCCTCTAACCTTCTCTAGCCTTCTCACTGGAGCAGGGGGACACTAGAAAAT
>NW_012142745.1:8218815-8220431 GCF_000956105.1 Propithecus coquereli
ATTTAATGGCGAGAAACTGGATACTTTCTCTCCACAGATGGAAATTAGGCAAGGATGGGGTTTGGATCACAATCCCAAAAGATACAGCCCTGAATACCATACTCTTGAATGTTGAAATCTCAAAAGATCAAAATTCCTAAAGTCCAAATCCCTACAGTCTAAAATCCCTAACCTCTGAATTCCCAAAAATCATAATCCCAAAGATTAAAATCCTAAATGTTGAAAACCTAACAGCTGGATTCTGGGGAAATATCAGTGTGTTTTTGGCTGTATGCAGAATAGTTGTACCATGTGAGGCAGACTATTACCTTGTTATTTTCTTCATTTGGAAATTAATGTGGTTTAAGGAGATGCCTTTGGGTGCCAAGTAGACAAGGGTAGATTTGTGAACTTAATTTTAGGTGTCAACTTGACTGGAATAAGAAATACCTAGAAACCTAATAAGGCATTATTTTGGGTGTGTCTGGGAGGGTGTCTCCAGAGGAGACTAGAGTATGAGTCTGAGCAAGCCAGATGGGGAGGATCTGCCCTCAGTGTTGGTGGGCACCATCTAATCAGCCGGTGCTGGAGAAAACAGACACAGAAGGCGAAATGGTCTCTCTCTCTGAGAGCTGGAACAGACTGTTATTCTGCTGCCTTGGACATCAGAAGTGTGATTCCATGAAAATGCATTATCACAACATTGACTTTGTGTGTAAGCATTATGTACACGTGTGTAAAAATGTTGAAACTTTCTCAGTAAATGAAGAGATGTCCTCTGTACAATTTCATTTGTGAAAGATGAAATTTCTTGAGATATCAGCTCTTGGAACAACTGTATGTGTGCTGGTGACCTATAGTGGTTTTTGATTAATTTCATTAAAAAACTTAGGTTGTTCATTACAGTATTTCAGATGACCATAGTTATAAAGTTAGGTGCACACAATTACCAACCATAGTGATATGCATTTATATGTTTCTCTTTTGACCAATTTCTTTATAGATATACTTCATCTGCTCATAACTGTTATACCCATGTGAGTGTCATTAGTATGCCTGAGTGTTTATGCTTACAAAAATATGTATTTATTATTGCCTATTTTATTGTGTAAAGTGGCCTACAGAGTGCTCTGTCCTGTTTTTATTAATATATGTTTATTGAATAAGTTGCTTTTTAAAGTGTAAATAAATGTCTTTTGAGGAAGTTTTGTTTTTATTATTTTTTCCAGAATTATATTTTTAGGATTTTCATCTTTCAGAATTTCAACATTCAGGATTATGGTATTTGGGATTACGTCTTTTGCGATTACGATCAGCTCCATGAAAACCAGGATGTTCTGTCTCAATAATCTTATTAAATGCCTTACTAGAAGTCTTAACTATTATAATAAGAAAATAAAAGGAAATGAAAAATATACAGATTGGAAAGGAAGAAATGAGCCTGTCTTTATTTGCAGATGACATGATTCTCCACGTAGAAAATCCCTATGAATCAAGAAAAATATGCTAGAACCAGTAAGTGATTACAGCAGGATCACAGTATAAAAGGTTAAGATATAAACACTAAATATGTTCTTATATACCAGCAAGAAACAATTAGAATTGGAATTTTTTTAAAAATGCCATTTACATTAATA
>NW_012142745.1:8221966-8254824 GCF_000956105.1 Propithecus coquereli
CCAGTAAGTGTTCAAGTGAATCCTGGGGTTCCAGACACATTTCTCTATTGTGTAAAAGCCTTACCGCCTCCTCCTGGTCAGAGACAGTTAGCAATGGAATGAAAGGTAGCTTCTCACCTGTTGGTCCCTGGACACATGGACTCCCAGGTACCCTGGGAGAAGCTATAGCTTACAGTTTAATAGAAACTTAATTGTGTCTCTTAGCAAGAGTGAATGCCCTTTGAAAACCAGCACTTCCAACCCAGAAGAATTCAGAGTTATGAAGATGGGTCATTGGGAACAATGGCAAAGGATGCTACTGCTGCTTCTAGTCCTTGGTCACTGGACCCATGTATCTGCTTCTTGGGGACACAGCACCTCATGGAAGTCTCCAATTTAGTTCATATACCACGTCCTGAAAGATAGTACTTCATTGTGCAGATGACTGCAACTGACTTCAGGTCTGCCTTTGGTAGGCTGTTCTCCATGGGTGCCCTGGTTGAATTCTATGCTATGGGAAATCTGTCTTTCTTTAGATTAGACATTCCTAAAGGCCTCACAGGTGGTGCTGGTTGAAGCTCTGTGCGTGAGAAAGGCAAACTCATACCAGAATAGGTATCTGTCCCTGTGAAGATTAACCATTGGCCCTCTAGAATGGGAGTCAACTTGCCACCAAGTAGCCAGTTGGATTCCTGGAGGAAAAGAGTCATATTTGGTGCTCAGCACTGGTCTCTGTTGCTAGCAGTTTGAACATTCAGAGGCAGCTGAAGCTCGTTTATCTCTGGGAAGTGGGAGCCCATGTATAATCTTAACCACTCACTTCCTGTGCCCAAGCGCCAGCTCTGGGCAGCCAGTGACAAGTTGGCTAACATGAATTGGCCAAATCATCTGTCCCCTTCATTTCTCAGTGCCTTCTCAGAGGTGGGTGCTTTGTGTTGGACAGACAGAAATCTTCACACGTGATTCTCACTCCCACGTTTCCATCCACATGCCTCTGCTCTGGACTTCCTTGTCTCCACTTTTCTAGTCCCTTTCCTTACAGGCTTCTGGTCATCTTTAGCTGCCTCTCACCTTTGGCTACTTCTCCTTCCACACAGAGTAGATTACAGCTGCATCTTTGGAAAGATTTTTGTCTCTGTTGACTCTCAAGCTGACCTTGACTGTACCTGTAATGAAATCTCCCAAGCTCACCCATCTACAAAGCAAATTTGGGCTTTTTCTTGCTAATTCAGCTGGATGTACAGGGACCTCCCCTGCAGTATGGCCATAGGTGCAAGCTGGGGGATAGATACTGAGATAACTGTGGTCAGAGTCAAGGGGATCTGGGATACCTGCTCATGCTGCATGCTCATACTTTCTGGTCCAGCTTGAGTTCTACCCTGATGTACTGTCATCATCTTACAATGAATTGCAACTGTGCCCTTCTGACTCTGTGACCTAGTGGTCCAACTGGACCTAGAGAGCAGAAAGGGTAGTTCTAGATGTGTGATCATTTGGGAGCCCATAGTGGTCTTCTGCCTCTACTAAAACCTAATAAAATGTCAAGAGACATTTTCCAAAAAGTGTATAATTCACGTTGCAAATGGTGTACACTTGCTACAGAACTTAACAGGGGCTTGTTCTATGATTTTCCTATTTAGGCTTATCATTATTTAGCTCTACACTGCATCTTTTCCTTTCACTGACATCTCCAACATAGAGTCTACCAGACTATATGGCCCAAATGGCAGAACTGCCTGCACCAGAGCCCGACCAAATGCGGAGTCCTTTCCTGCTCCAAGTTCCACTCAAAGTCAACAGCCTTCCATGTCACCCACTATATGGTCCAAAGCAGTATTCCTAGGACCCAAGTGAAGAATGTGATTCCTCCAGAGTCTGAAGTGGTTTACAAGGTGCTGTGCTACAGGCCTTCTTATTAGTATGGAATGCAAGATGTGGCCGTTCGGCTTTTACTTTGGAGGTTATGTCCTAGAAATCCCCTGACAACTGGACCCCTAAAATGTTTACTGATGTAACAAGTTCCTGATTCATCACTGAGTTTACCTCCCATCCTCTAGAATGCATGTATCTTACTAAGGTGTCCAGCATGCTAACAACTTCTTGCTCATCCTGCCACATTAACACGATACCATCAATGTATGGCACCAATGTGATATTCCTCAGGATTTGCAGATGGTGAAGATCTCTTCGGAGTAGATTATGACTGAAGGAAGGAGAATTCACATAATCATGGGTCAAAACTGTAATTACTGTTATCTGTTTCTTATGAATGCAAACCATTTCTGACACTCTCTTCTGATCGGAATAGGAACTAGTACATTCAACAAATCAGTGGCCACATGCCATGTACTCAAGGCCTGATAAATCTACTCTAGCACTGACAACACGTCTGGAACACTAGCTCTGACTAGGGCTACTTGGTTGACTTTGACTGTAGCCATCCAGTTTCTGCAGGGGCCAGACTGGTGAATTAAGTAAGAATATAATGGGGACCGCCACGCCTGCATCTTTTAGGTATTTAATGGTAGCATTAAGCTCCGCCATTCCCCTGGACTGCAATCTAGATCAATCTAGATTTATATATCAATCCATACATCTCTCCCTATATCAAAATGTGTAATATATCATCATATACAAGTAGGATTTATCATGAGAATTCAAAGATATTTATTCACATTAGAAGACATTTTGGCGAAATTCACCAAACTACCAGGTTAGGGGTAGTGGCTATAAGAGCAAATCAAAAGATGGCAACAGTTTTCGTTCTCTTTGGTACTTTTATGTATATTTTAAATTTTCAACATGAAAACCTTTTGCAATTGCATAAAAAAGATTTCACAGTTATTTTGAAAGAGAATTATTAAGAAATTTATCTGCTGATTGTTAGCATCTAGAAATAATGCTTTTAGAATCTGCTGATGGTGAAAATCTGGACCATTTTAAGAGCTTTGGCCAATCAGATCAATCAAGTCTACCAGTCTATCAGTCCTGGTTCTGTCCAATACCACCACATGCACAATAAATGACATGCCTGCCACTGGGCTACTTTCATCTGCATCACCTCTGCAGCATCCCATCCGTTAAGGATAATGTGGAACATTTCCAAGAGCCCCAGCATGATCTTTTTCCCTCTGAGCAACAATGAAAAGAGGCATGATAAATAGTATCGAGCACTTGCTTTCAATAGCCAGGAATACTACAATCCAGAACAATATTACCTTCACATTGACAATAAAAAATACTTCATAGATTTAATTTAATGTTCTGGCGCATAGCAAACAACTTCCCTTAGAATAAGCTTTCTCTAAACATGACAGCTCAGACAACTTGCACATATATGAACTAAGAGGACCTGTAACATTCAACAAGCTTGGTACAAGCTGAACCACAAGACCAAACCAAGCACACTTAAAAATAACAATAAGGATAAGAAGGATAATAATTATAATCTCCCCAGTGGGAGAGAAGGTCACTGTGACCACTAGACGCAATGCCAAGTATCTTGTTGGCATTATTCTTCCTTGGCCCTTGAGCATTTGGAAGCCCAAGGCCAGGCCACAGGCAGGCACCAGCCCCAGCTTTCACTTGCTTATGCTCAAGTGACTGCCAATGGCTTAGGTTGCAAATTTGTTTATATTTAGAAGAACAGGTGTATGGCCCAATACAAAATCAAGTCAGTGCCCTGCTGGTGTCATCTTGATGTGTTTCATGTAGCTGGAATGATTTAATATGGAAAAGGATGACACATCAACCCTGACTTATGCTTAGGGCTGCACCCAGCTTTTGGGAATTTCGTGTCATCATTTCTGTTCTTTTCAGATTCTGTTCATTGCTTCCTCTATGCAGAAACCTGCAAAGTTTTTTGTACTGGTTGGTGATTTCCAGTGAGAAAAGGTGTCAGAA
Source organism: Propithecus coquereli (assembly GCF_000956105.1). Lineage (NCBI taxonomy): Eukaryota > Metazoa > Chordata > Mammalia > Primates > Indriidae > Propithecus > Propithecus coquereli. Next base: position 8,225,849 of record NW_012142745.1, read on the forward strand.
GCCCTGGATTCTAATGTAGCCCCATAAGAAAAGCAGGTTGCCCCCTTACTTCTTACCTTTTCAACCTGGGGATGTTTTATAATCGCCGATCATTAGTTGGCCCCCTCTTTAATATGCCAAGATTGTTGTGAAACTCAAATGACACCATGTGGGTGAATGTGTCTCATAAACACTAAAGTACTGCACAAATGCAAGCTACTATGATGTATGTAAAAGATCTTTATGAAGCTAACTATGCCTTACAAGTGCAAACTAGTAGAATGGATTGAAATGTGCTGCAAGCACATTATAAATGTCAGATGCATGACAGAATCCAAGACCGGGAGTTCTCGAAGACAGCAGGTTTGCAGCCACCTCCTTCAATTACCATTTCATTAATAATTCCAAGGAAAATATAACTATAAGGATGTGAGACACTTGGTTATACTGTACCATTATTCTGCTAATGATTTTAGCTTTGATACTTATCCAGGCTTCCATCTTAATTCTGTTCAGCGTACCACATGACTCAGATAGACTATGTATCATTTTGTAACATCCCTGAATGAAGTAGGTACCAAGTAGAAGGCTTTTCAATGGGAAAAGGAAAAGAAAACTTTGTTTCTATGTATATTTCCCTTCTGTTTGCATTTTAATGGGACGATTATGTGATGTTAAAAGCTACATAAGCAATGGTAAAATGTTTTATAGGAGAACTAATCCTGACTTTTCATAAAGTAGCTTCATCATAAGTACCTCTTAATACAAAGTTTCCTGTGTACCAACTGAATCTTTCCACTGCATAAGTGAACAAATACACAAGCATATCAGCCTTCCCAAGCACTCATGATGGCATGAGCACTTGGAAAGCCCCTGACCTTTTTCTTGGTCATTTCCTCCTCACTCGTGTTTAAAGTCTCCCTAGTTGCTCTGGAATATAGGCAAGAAAAGAGAGAAGTGTCATTGCAAATATGCCAGCCTAAAAGACACAGGAATCCTGCCATCATAAAGTCTCAGAGGAGGGCAAATCCTAGTCCAGCTCCTCTTCCAGGACAGGAAATCCCCCCTGCAATGTGCCTGGCCTCAGCTGCCATCCAAGTCCCGCCTCCACTGAGCCAGCCCCTGCTCAGTCTGTGCTTGGAGCTGCCTGGAGCAGACAGCCCCATAGCCTTGTGCACTGACCAATTTCCTGACTCTGTATTTGAGTGAAGCTCAGACTGCAGGGCCTCATCTATCAGACCCCATAGAAGTCCTAACTCCTCCTCTCTCTTCACTGCTTCGGTGCCAGGAAGCCCTGGATGTTTTACCTTAGTGGACAGGAATAGGGCTGTGTTTGTCACTGCTCCACAAATAAAAATATCCAACTGGGGCAACAACATGTGTAAAATCGTTTAAGCTAGTTTTGAGGGTTTTGTTTTCAAAGCAGTAAAACATTTCCCTGTCCTACTTCTACTTGTTTTGTCAAACTAGAGATATAAAAATTTTAGATTATTTTAGAAGAGTGAATAATGAAATGTGCATTTTAAACAGATCATAACAAGTTGAGGAAGGACACTAATGTGATTGATGGGGATGGGTGGAAGATGGTGGAAAAAAATAGGGGTGGGGAGGTTGAAAGTAGATCAATGGAAAGGACAGAGTGATAGAGAGAGAGGAGTAAAGGGAAACAGAAAGACAGAATCACAGAGAGAAGGGGAAGAGAGAGAGGGAGGAAAGAAGGGAGGGAGGGAGGAAGGAAGGGAGGAAAGAAAGAAGGAAGGCAGGCAGGCAAGCGGCAGGTTTGAGGTGAGCGAACTGGTCAGAGGTAAGTGACTCATTAGAGCTCAGTTCGCCTGTGCCCTGTGACCATACCTGCTATAATTAACAATAATTGTTAATAATAACATTTACTGAATGTTTACTACCTCTCGGACACTATTCTAATTGCTTTGTATGTAATCCTCATCATAACCCTATGAATTTGATTCAATTATTATAATCACAGTCATCACCCTGAGACATGAGAAATCTGTACCCCAGACCTCGTAGGTGATGACCGGCACAGCAGGAATTCACACTCAGGTAGGCTGGCTCCTCACCATTTGGCCACCTGCGTCTAGTCACCTGCAACTGCTTCTTACTCTCCAAGCCGAACTTTAACCGATTTCACTATCCCTTGAGGTTTCTATGAATCTTACAGGAGTTGAAAGCTGCCCTGTGCCTAGTAGTGTCAGCAGATTGCAAAGTCTATTGTAGAATTTAAGTTTATTTTCCTCGGCGATGTTTCAAGCTATGCTTTAGAAATTTACAGATGCCTGGGAATTTTCTGGCTTTGTTTCAAGCTCCTGATCTAACACATTTCAAAATTTTTAATTACCTTATTGTTTTGTTTAGAGTGTTCAGAGTTGCTTTATTCCTTGTTAATTGAGGTTTTAATTAAAACTCAGCATTTATTTTTGTTTCAGATCAAATTTTTATTTTGTAGTCTAGTTAAGACTAAGTAGGAAATAATATGAATAAAAGAAGAAAATTCTTCAAAAGATAGGAATAAATAGCGCATCAATAAATGTTTAATGAATAAATGAAATTGATTAATCGTTTCTTGATAACAGCTTTTAAACACCTCTAGTGGTTTAAAAAAAAATAAATAACTCCTAAAACCCCTTCTAAAAGTACTCACCAGGAGAAGAATGGTTTCTAATGATTAAGATCAAAGAAATATCATTTATTTTCTATGAGTCTGCTGAAATTAAGCTTAGCATCCAACCAGGAAAATTGAGTTATTTTAGTTACTTTAAACACAGGGGCCTTAATATAAGAAATCAATTATTTAATTACTTAAAGAGGTGTTTAGCAAACATGAGCTGGAGGGAGATGGAGGGACAAAAAGGAAACAGAGCTGATACCAAGAGAGTGAGAACAGGAGACTGCCTCTGCCCCTTGGCTGCAGCTCACAGCCGACGTGTGCTGCTGAGCTGTTAGAGATGCTGTCAACTTCCAGAAAGCAAGTGTAGAAGGTAACTATGGAGCTGTTTAGATCTCATCTGTATAGATGGTGCCCATACAAGTGTTCCTACAGCAAAAGCATACACACACACACACACACACACACACACACACACACGCATATACACACATACACACACATATACACACACACATATACACACACACACACATCACCCTGTCCATTTACCTAAAACCCCTCAGTTTGACCTTCTAAGCAGACTGTACAAACCAACTGTTCTACCAAAAAACAGAAGACATATGGGAACTTGGCTAGAAGCATTTTTATAGTTATCTAAGTACTTAAAAACAAAAGTAGGGAGCATTGTCCACTGCCTATAGAAGTTTTTAAACATCTCTTTGTTTTCTTCTCTTGTATGTTGGAATTTTAATGCTGTCATTGTTATTATATTTTTGCCTAACTCTAACAACCACTTTTCAAATTTGGCGATTTCCTGTTTTCTTTGGATTATAAAGATCAAAATACTTGCTTGCTCTTTAAATGGATTATGAAATTAATTATTGAGGGAGGTGCGTTAAGCTGTTTAAAAAGAGTTTATTAAAGAACAATTCCAATTGTAAAGTGCCACCAAGGCTCTAAGGATATCATACTAAGTCACTTAAGGCGGATGGAGATGATGTTCACGTGTTTTATTATAGCTCTTACAGATAGCAGTTATTTCAAGGAGATTGCTTTATTCTGAAGCCTGCAGTCGATTTTGAGGTTGATGGCATTTAATTTTATGTATGTATTCAGAGAGAAATGAAATGGCTTGATGGTGACATACATTTCAGGATTTTTCTTTTATTGGATTGAAAAAGCAGGTACTTAGACTTGCATTACTTATTTGAAGCAAAAAAAAAAAAAAAAACATGATGGGTCCAAGTTTTACGTTAAGAAAGAGAGCGACATTTTGGAAATTAATTAATCTTATCTGGAACTGCAGCTGCATTACATTAAATTTGATCAAATGCTGGATGTCATCTGCAGCCAAGCTAATTTCACTAAGGGCCAAGACAATGCTGTTACGTTTAGGCGGGGATACTCAAGTGAATCTTGTCCATCAGCACAGCGGGGAATTTGCTGAGCTCATAGATTTAAAATCCTCAAAACAACTTCTATCCCCTTAGAGGTTTTCCTAAGTGCACGCAGATTCATGCTGAGATTCCTTGCTCCGGATCCAAAAGAGGGACTTTTCCTCTTCTCGTTGACAGTTCTCAACCTGTACATCAAATACATACAAGAAAATGTGATGTGAAGGGTTATGTTAGGTCACGGATGACATTTAAGAGGAATTTCAAGGGTGTTTCACCCTTGAAAGGTTGAATTTAGGAATCACTTTCACATGTAAGATAAATACTGACTAGCAATCAGGAAGTAGGCAACATTGGTAAGATTATTTTTTAAAACAAACCAGCCTCTAAAATATTTGTATATTTAGGGTTGACTTTCAGTGAATTCTTGGAAATTCCTTCAAAGTGGCATAGCATCACGGTTAGAAACATGGGATCTAGACACAGGTAGCTTGGGTTTATATCCTGACTCTATCATTTAGTAAATGTAAGATTTGGGGCAAATCACTTAACCGTGCTGGAACTCAGTTTTCTTACCTTACAAACAGAATATAATAATAGTACAAATGTCATAGGGTTATTGCAAGGATTAAATGAGTTAAAATCTGTAAAGAGCTTAGAATGGTGCTTGGCACATAGTAAGCACTACATACGTGTGTGTTAAATAAACACATTCCTTTCTTGAGACAGGGACGTCACTCCCAGCTCTGTACACACAGCACACACGAGCTCCAATGCTGAAGCAATATATCCTTCTGAGAAAGAAACTCACAGATCCCAGAACCTTATTTTCAGAATCGCTCATGTTGCTTCCAGACATGGGCTATTTAATCCTTCCAGAGCAACCCGGAGAGAATTTACACAAATAAACTTCTCCTTTTACAGAAGAGAATGCTGCTGTACAGAAAGATCAAGTGTTTTCCTTGAGATGACCCAAGGAACTCAACCCCTTCTCCAGCGTTTATTCCCTTGCTATTAGGCATAAGGCAATGCTAAGTTGACATAAAATAAAAAACTTAAAAATGGGAAATTCGAACCAATTTAAAAAGTTGGTGTATCTATAGAGAAATGAATCCACTATATGATAGTCATGCAACTTTTCAGAAACTGAATTATTGCAGGAAGCTAACAAAGTATGTACGAACGAATGGAATTAAGTTTCCATTCAGATTTCCTAAGTGAAAAAAAACTAAAATGCATAGCTGGCTTTTAATAAAAATAACCATTTATGCATGCAAGTTACATCTAAATTCATACAAATGAGATCTGACTCTGCCTTATTAATAAGGTGAGTCTGGAAGTGTGAACACCCTCATTATGGTGGGATGTTATCACTTGGTCGAGGTACAAAAAGGGCAGAAATAGATCTAAAAGAGGTTTTGGTGTGGATGACAGACATGTTCAACTTTCCCCTCCTAATAGCTCCTTGCTGAGTTTTGAAAAACAATCTTTGTCCATAAAAGTTTCCCCATGCCAATTCCTGTTTGTGCAAGAACCCTTGAACTTTACCCAGTCCAACAAAGTGTGTTGCAGGAAGGAGAGTAGAAGGGAGAGGGAGGAGAGGGAAGGAAGGAAAAAGGAAGAGGAGAAGAGAGATAGAGAAAAAGGAGATTTTCAGTTATTTCCATGTTGAGGCATGGTTTGAAAAAAAAAATTGGTAACTTCTAATACTTATATTTTCTCCTGATACCAAAGCGATATGTACTCATTGCACAAAATTAGGAAATTAAAAAAATACAGAAGGAAATCAAGTTCACTACAATTATTTTGCTCCACTGTGAGTGTGTGAGTGTCTTGGGCTATATCATTAGCACCTTCCCCCCAACACACACACACACACACACACACACACACACACACATACATACACACACACACATGTTCCCTATGGCTATGAATGCATATGGATTTTTTTTCAATCAAATTAGTATCTAAGAAAAATCTGTTTAGCTGAGTTTCACTTTATTATATCATGATTCCTTTCCTATATCCTTAAATATTCTCCATAGATTTTGTTTGCTTGTCTTTGCCATGATTTATGTAATTAGTTACATAATTTATCCAATCCATGACATACAAATGGATGTTGTTTCTGTTTTCCTAAAATAAATAGTACTTGTATTTGTGACTCTTTATGCAATTCTGTGGTTATTTCCTTAGGAAAATTTTTTGGAAGTGCAAATCCTGAATCAAAGTGTATGAGTATTTTAAAGCCTTTAATATATAATATTATGTTTTGTGTTTTCTCTGTTTTTTTTGTAGATTTGAATATTAATCTCTTTCCCATTATAAAAATGTCCTCAGTTTATCAAGTCAACTATCTTTCTCTTTAGTTCATAATTTTTGCTGTTATTTGCATTATACTCTTTCTTACACTTACCTCTGGATAATTTTCTATTGTTATTAATATGTTTTTGAAGGAGTAAGTGCTTCGTTTTTATTTTGTTTCTATAAAAACAGTGCTAAGCACTTTAAATGCAGTATCTCATTTAAACCTAGCAAGAACTCCATAGATGATATTATTAGCCCCATTTTATAGATGAGGAAATGAATTTAAATAAATTAAACCACTTCCAAAGTTCACATAGCAAACTGATAGTGAACTCTAGGCTTTACCTCCCCATACAATGAAGGAATTGAAAGACAATGAACTTCATAACATGTTAGTGTAAATCTGTGGAACATTTTATGAGATGGACAAGTCCTGTTCTATCCTGATCTCATATTAATACAAAGGAGAATTTGTGTGTTCTACATAGGATAGTGTTTTCTGCTTCATTTTGCCTTAAAGTGTCCAAATGGCAGCATATTTGAATTGAAAAATTAATATCAATTTCTAATATTATTATATGAGAAAATTTATTAAGGATCTTTCTGATGAAAATGTATCAGAGTTTTCATAAGAATGCTATTTTTTACTGATTCTTGGGAACATTACAGGAATATTTGGAAAGATGCATTCCCTGCTTACACAATGGGACATACACTATATATCAGAAAAGTTGAATTAATTAAATTTTATTCAGATTTCTTTATTTTTTAATTTTTGCTTATTTAATTATTTTTTAATTTTGCTCACTTCCAATTATTTTCTTTTTTTTTCTTTTTTTGAGACAGAGTCTTGCTCTGTTGCCCGGGCTAGAGTGCCGTGGTGTCAGCCTAGCTCACAGCAACCTCAGACTCCTGAGCTCAAGCGATCCTTCTGCCTCAGCCTCCTGAGTAGCTGGGACTACAGGCATGCGCCACCATGCCCGGCTAATTTATATATATATATATATTTTTAGTTGTCCACATCATTTCTTTTCTATTTTTTAGTAGAGACGGGGTCTCGCTCTTGCTCAGGCTGGTCTCGAACTCCTGATCTTGAGCAATCCACCCGCCTCGGCCTCCCAGAGTGCTAGGATTACAGGTGTGAGCCACCGCGCCCGGCCCCAATTATTTTCTTATGCTAGTTTTGTTGCAGTCTGAAAGTAATTTGATGTCTCCCATTCCATGCTTTCTTACCTTTAATTCTCTGTGTATGACATTAATAATGCCTTCTCCACTCTCTGTTTACCTAACTTACCTTTGCCTTTTCTTTCCTTTCCAAGGTTTTCTTGTCAATTGATTTTTATGTGAGAATCCCATATATATTACTATTTGGATCTGAGATCTTTTTCTTTTTAACATTCAAGATTAATCCATGTACATTTATTCTGTTAACTAATGTGCTTGGTTTTTACTTTTATTCTGCTATTTTAGGCTTTCGGTTTAATTGATTTTTCTGGTTTTATTTTTCTTTTGTTTTTCTTTTTCTCTTCCTTTCATATTTCTCAAATGGTACAATTTAAGATTTTGTTTACATCACTTACAGAAGAAAGACCCAGATCTTTACCTTGGTGTCTGTCTTAGTCTATCTGTGCTGTTACAACAGCATACTTGAAACTGGGTCATTTATAGAGAACAGAAATGTAGTTTCTCACAGTTCTGGAGGCTGAGAAGTCCAAGACCAAGGCACTGGCATCTGGCGAGGGTCTTCCTGCTGCGTCATCACATGGCAGAAGGCAGAAGGGCAAGAGCACAAGAGAAAACGACTCCTCTCCTGGGAGCCCTTTTTATAACAGCATTAATCCATTTGGAAGGATGGAGCCCTCATGACCCAAACATTAGGCCCCATCTCCCAGCACTGTTGCATTGGAGATAGAGTTTCCAGCACATGAATTTCTGGAGAGTACATTCTGACAACAGAAGTATCCATAGGTTTCTGAGATCTGGTCCTGACTATTTTCACAACTTCCAGTGCACCTGAACTGCTTTGTGTTCTTGAATACATGATGCTGCTTCATCCTCTGGCACTTTTGTTATTGCTGTTCCCCTATTTTTTCACTTGGCTAAATTTTATTGCCTTTCCCACAATCATCCTGCCATCATCTCTTCCAGAAGCCTTCTCTGAAATACCCTCTGAACCTTCTAATGTGTGCTCGTAGCACCTGGCTTGCCTCTCTGTGGGAGTTCTATCAGAATACCTTTTGCCAGAGCAAGTTTATAAATTATAAATAAATGAATGTCAGGGAGCCTTCTGTTTATAATTGCATTATTTCTTCATGAGAGATTTAGCAATTTACTAATGGAAATGTGGAGCTTTCCTTTAAACTAAAAAACAGCTGCCGTTTTTTGGGCTTATAAGCTAAATGGTTCTATTAATTTCAGACAGGAGACATGATCATAACAAAAACCATGAATACAGCTTACCAGTGATAGCCACGTCCGTGGAAGTATACAGAACATCATCTCGCATTCATGGGAATGGATTTGGATTTGGAAGGCCACCTGTCTGTTGAAACAATATAGTCAGGTCCTTAAACGTGGTATTCTACATTGTCGTCAAATAGGTCCATTCCACTTAGCAATCACTCTAATAGTCATCCAGCCACTGTGTCAGAGGTGGACAGCAAGAAATTACATCTATGCCCATAGCTCAGCTCCAGGATAAACAAGGCAGTCCTGAGAAGCCCTCTTTTAATTTGTCTTGCTTAATTCAGCTATAGCTTATCACAGCCTTAGCTCAACAAATCACATTTCTCAAATCGGAGATGGGGAGCTGTAGCAAAAATGACAAATGACACTGGGTCCTCACAAAAGACCAACTTGTGACCTGGGCTGCTTCAGGCAGGTGCTGTCTGCACACAAGGCAGGCACAGATGTCTGTATGCATTGACTTCTTTATAGCATAAGTAAAATAGAACTTCACAAAGGTGAAGGGAAATAATTTGAAGGGTCTTGCCAACTCGGCAAGCAGATCTCACAAAGATGCTGACAGCTATCACCTCTCTCACCAGGATTCCACTCTACAGAGCAACAGTGAAAAACATTTGCAACTTTTGAAAGAGGAAGAGAAACTGTCAAAGCAGGCACAAAAAAGAGTAGGAGGATGGTTCAGGGGGCCATATCAGAGGACACCAAGGACTAGACCCAATCAATCAGAGCCCGGGGTGGAGGAAAGATGGGGATCAAAAAATAAATAGACACATTGTGTGGCCTCTGGGCGGAAAGCAGAAGATGGGACTCACTTTACAGACTGTGGCAAAGTTTGCATTCACAGAAACCAATCAGGGGACTCTGCTGTCCTCTCATTTATGGGTGAAACTTCCTCTCCCTCCATTCAACTTACTTAGTGAGGATTCTTTCGGTTGCAAGTGACAGAAACTACAATTCAAACTTGCTCAAGCCAAGAAAACCAAAGGAAAAAGAAGGAGAAGGAGAAGAGGAGGAGGGGGGAAGGGTGACCAAAGGGAGGGAAGAAAGGAAAGAAAGAAGAAAGAAAAGGGAGAAGGAATGGAGGGAGGGGGAGGAAAGGAAGGAAGGAAGGAAGGATGGATGGGAGGGAGGAGAGAGGGGTCTCACTCAACTAAAAAGCACAGTATTTGGGTCAGATCAGGGACACAAATGACAACATTACCATTCAGTCTTGGTCTCTTCATCCCTGAACTAAGGTTTCATCTGTGTGGGCTTCCCTCTCAGTCAGGATCTTCATTTTGTGTAGGAACAAGACTTTCAAGAATTATACACTACATTCTTACTATATTCTTAGCAACCTCCAGAGAAAGTAATACTTTTCCTCTAATCCGTCCAAGGAACTGGAAGCTCCTTGGTTTGAATTTGTCTGGCTGAGGTCTCCTGCACATCCCTGGTGCATGTAGAGAAGGTTCCCCAGGGAATAAGGAGGCATTGATACCAGAGGAGGAGGTAAATTCTAGGAAGGCAAAAAAAACAAAACCTTTTTGTCAGGTCACTGTGGTTTGAGGGTGAGCTGACATGAAGAGTTTAGAGGAAGCTGGCCTGGTGGTCTGCCCAGCATCGCTTGTCCATCTTCTGGGAACAACACCACCCTTATTTGTGGGACTACCTTACCTCACATGGTTAGTGGAACTGCCAATCACAGGACCCTGACCACAGGGGTGAACATGTGACTCAAGTTAGCCAATCAGATTTGCTGTCCTAGAAAAGGTAATCTTTATCTCTGAGACACAAAAGGCGGTTGGAGCTGGGTCATCCGATGGCAGAGCCCCAAAGGAAGGCCAAGAGAGCCTATTTCTAAGATACCAAATGCCAGTGGTGCCTCAGTTGCTGCCCTTCCCTAAGTGTAGCTGCACATCTCTTCCTTCAATTCTGTGGTTTACTCAGTACATACCCATATGTGTCCTTGTATTGCTTATATTAGTCAGGGCCAACTTCTGTTGAGTGCAGCCAAAAAACTGGGCTAGTTTCAGGGTGTCTCAGAATAGTCCACATTACCTAAGATGTTCAGGACTGAAGTTAGGTTTTTGTCAAAAATCCATGCCTGGCCATGAATGGAAATAAATGAAGAACATTGCTATTTCTATTGTAGAAAGAGGACAATGAGAGGCCATGGTCTCTAAATATACAGTTTACTGACTGACTTGAAATCTGGATTTATGCCAGGTACTCCTTCTCAGACATTTATTCCCTAGTGTGTTAGAAATGAAAATTAACTAGTCAGAGGTAGGGCAAAGCTCTCACTCATTTTTCTATTCATACAGTCATGTCTTCATTAGTTAGATGATGATTTATTTATTAAGCACCTACACTGGGAAAGATACTAGAGACACTTTGCTAGGCAAAAAGTAGACACATCCCTTAACTCAGTAAGCTTGCCAGGGGAATCCAAAACATTTTTTAAAAAGTATACACCTTATATTAGTTTCCTAGGACTACCGCGATAAAATACCACAAACTATGTAACTTAAAACAACAGAAATGTGTTCTCTCACAGTTCTAAGGGGCAGAAGTCTGAAATTAAGATGCAAGCATGGCCATATTACCTCTGAAGTTTCTAAGGGAGAATTCCTCCTTGCCCCTTCCAGCTTTGGAGTTCCTTGGCTTATAGAGACTTCACTCCAATTTCTGTCTCTATTTTTATATCATATTCTTCTCCATGTGTCTCTGTGTTCGCCTCTTCTTATAAGGACATCAGTTATTGGATTTAGGGCCCCCGCTAAATCCAGGATGATTTTATCTCAAGGTCCTTAACTAATTATATCTTCGAAAGTCCTATTTCCAAACAAGATCACATTCTGATTGCTATATGGTTCCCAGTGGCCATGAATTTTGGTCAACACTATTCAACACACCTCACAACTTAATATATAATCACAAATTGAATGAAAGTAAAAACAAAAAAAGATTATGATCTTATGAGTGTATAAGAAAGGAGTATGATCTAGCCTGTGGGTGTAGTAGTTTTCTCTTGCTTTGCACCAAATTACTACAAACTTAGAAGCTTAAAACAATATCCAACTATTATCTCAAACTTCTGTAGGTCAGAACACTAGGAGCAGTGTGACTGGATTCTCTATCCAGGATCTCAGAGGCTAAAATCAAGGCTTTGGTCAGACTGAGTTCAATCTGGAAGCTGTGGAAGAGAATCCACTTCTAAACGCCATTTAAATCGTTGGAAGAAATATGTTCCTGTGGTTGTAGGACTGAGGTCCCTGTTCCCCAGCTGGCTGCAATGGACTGAATTGTGTTCCCCCTTAATTCATATGTTGAAACCTCCAACATGACTGCACTTGGACTTTTAGAAGATAATTAAGGGAGTGGGGCCCTAATCCAATGGGATTGGTGGCCTTAAAGGAAGAGGAAAAGAGATTCTCTCTCTTTTGAGCACAGAGGAAAGGCTATGTGAGGACACAGGGAGAAGGTAGCCAACCACAAGCCAGAAAGAAAGGTCTCACCAGAAACTGACCCTGCCAAACCTCTATCTGAAACTTCCAGCCTCCAGAACCGTGATAAAATAAATGCCTGCTGTGTAAGCCACCCAGTCTGTGGTATTTTGCTATGGCTGCCATGCAGACTGATACACTGGCTGCCTGCTGGGGAGTGTGATCCACTCCTAGAAACCACCCACATTTCTTGTCACATGGTTTTCTCCATCTTCAAAGCTACCAACAAAGAATCTCCCTCACATCAAATTTCTTTCGTGATTTGAATCTCTTTCTTCCAGAAGATCCCAGACCTTTTGGCGGGCTTACCTGATTGTGTGAGGTCCACCAAGGATAATCTCCTCATCTTAAGGCCAACGGATCTGGCACCTTAATTATATCTGCAAAATCTCTTCACAGCAGTCCCTAGGTTAGTGTCATTGAACAACTAGAAGACGTGTGTGTACCAGGGGTCCGAGGTCTTAAGAACCATCTTAGAATTGTGCTACCACACTAGGGTGGGGAAACCTTGCCTAAGGAAGTAATGATGGGGCCAGAACCTATAGGGTGTGTTAGCTAGAGGAGGAGGAAAAAGGAACATTATAGGAAAATAAGAGTGAGTGGAAAGAGCTGCTCTCATGAAACTGGAAGGAGGCCCCCACAGCAAGAGCACAGAGGATGAGGGCAAGACTGCTGAGAGGTGTGGATGGACTGGGCCAGATCCTCAGAGCCATGCCAGCCACAGGACTGTGGACCAAAAGCAGTTGAGTCCTCCCCTCTGCAGGGGCGGTCAAAGCCACAGGATGCAGAAGACTCACTCTCAGCCACCTAGGGAATTTGGGACTCTGGAAAAGTCCAAGCCAATAGGAATAATATTCAAAATATTTAATAGCTGATTAGACAAGGACACCAGTCTTCATGTTGGGCCATGTTCTTTCCTGTAGGCCATGACTGTGTGGGCATTAATCTTCTGCCAACTAGTTGCTAGTTTATAGAGAGTTCCAGGGGGTTTAAGGGAGGCAACAGTGAAAGGCCTTTGGTGGGATGACCAAATATAATTTATTAAACAAACTGGACCCGTTTTGAGAATGATAGGGAACACCATATTAATTACTCTGGGACAGTAGGTGTAAACCAGGACTTTCCTGCCTAAAGTGAAAATTATGGTCACCTCAGTCTTTTGAAACTCAAAGCAGTGACTATTCACCAAAGAAAAATTTTAAAAATATAGTTTAACAAAGTCAAGTCTCATTTGTGCATATTGACTATATATCAGCACCACATACTCAAAGTTGATAGCCTTGAGTTCAGTAACTAATATGGCACTAATTGTCACTCTGGGAAATTGTTCTCACACCTCAATTTCCCTATCTTGAAAATGAGCTTATTGCTATTTCTACCTTAATTCATTTCTTGTGAATTTCATTGAAACAGATTTATGAATAAGTGTTTCTTTCTTTGTCCATGTGTAAATTGCAAGCTGTCTCCTGTGACTTTACATTGTAATAGCACTGGGGAGAAATTTGATAAGACAAATAAAAATTCCTGAATGAACAATAGTGAGAATTATCCTGAGAGTCTCCATATCTTTAAGGTCTGAGGTTGTTTAATCCTAGAGTATAAACCCTGGACTGTGTTTTCAATCCCCATGTACAAAGGCTGGTCTCTGTAGGAAGTCAGCCAGCTGTCGCTTAGCTCTGTTCTAGAGAAGAGAAAATCTCCGCTGATTTCACAGGGGTGCTTATTCCCATCATCCTTAGGAATTTCTGGCTCATGACGCCAGCTGGTGACTCTCCCTCAAGTTATACATCATATGTATTTTATGTGCATCACATGATAGGTATTTTATCACAAAATACCCCGTTCGATAAGTACCAGTGTTTTACAACGTCTCATTTTTGTGTGACTTCTCGCAACCAAATCCTCAAGCATAACAAATTGGGCTGATCAGCTTGAGCCCCTCGGTTTGGGGGGCCCTCACTGCTGCTGGGACCAGGTGGCTAAAGTTTCATGTGGCAGGGAGGAAGGGAAAGGCTGCCAGCTGCTCAGAAAGCAGATCTGAGGCGGGCGTACACTCAGTCAGCAAATCGTAAGGATCCTGAAGACAGCAGCCAAGTAACAACATACCCTGCCCCTTCCGCGTGCACCATTCGAACACACGCTTTCTCCTTTTCGCCTGTAAACCTACTCTCAAAGTTCAGCTTCACCTCAGTATTTCCTAAAGAATGAAGGCAGACCTACTCACCGTGGTCTACCTAGGTCTGTAAGTCTTTAGAACACGTCTACGTACTGCAGCCTCCACCTGTCTAAAGCAGGGATTGGTAAACTTTTTCTGTAAATGCACAGATGGTTGATATCTTAGACTTGCATGGCACATGTTCTCTGTAGCACTTAATTCTGCCATTATGGTGGGAAAGCACCATAGACGACACATAAGCCAATGAGCATGGTTTTCTCCAACACAACCTTACTGAAAACAAACAGGTGGTAGGCTGAATTGGGACCATGGGCCATAGTTTATCAATCCCTGGTCTAAGCTCAGTTTAACATAGTATCCTACCAGTATGTAAACATATGAATTGCAAACTGCCAGATTCACAAAATGCTTTAATTTTATATTTCTCCATCCTCTTCTTTCCTCCCTACATTAGGTTCTTAGTCTCTCAATAACAATAACTATAAATTGTTTTTACAGGATGTCTCGTAAGTCCAGCCTCATAGGAAAAAGGTATACTTTTCTATCTATAATTCACAGGTTCCTATTTCTACAAACCTTAATGCATTGCACGAAGGAAGAAGTAATACAAAAATTTTCAATTTCTGAAGCCATTTGAAAATAGAAACATATGTAGAGAAAATTGCTAGTTTTGAGCAGTTGTTGCAGCGCATTAGGAAGGGACTTAACCTCATTACTGCTGACCCGATTCACCATGTGTTTGTTGACTTATCACATAAGAATTTGTGTGAATGAGAACATTTGTTTTGCTGTATTTTTAATAGTATTTTTCCTACAATGCTGGACTTATGGAACAATCTGAATTTCCTTTTTATTGAAGTGGCAAGCATAGTTTCTAGATTTCAGTAAGTTCTTACTACTAGATCAATAGAAAAATGTCGGATTTCTGCTGAAACTCCATGGAGTTGGAGAACTTTCTTGTTCCTCCTCCCTTAGTGAGAATATGGGAACCAGCATGAGTGAACTGCTGAGTTTCCACGAAAGCCTTTTATGATTGTTTTTTCTCCATCATCTTGAATGACTCAAGTATCAATCTTGGGGAGATTTGTTCACAAGGAAGTAAAGAGGTTCCAGGATTGCTTTTCTGTAAACTTGGGGACTTTGTCCTCTTTGTCTGCTGTCAGCTGGGTCACCATCACCGTTATTGATCTGCACATTTCATCCCTTTATGTTTTTCTTGCATAGACAATGTCTTTTAACTCTCTGTTTCAAGTATTTTTTTCCCCTCGAGTTATCCAATCTCTTTCTCCCTACCCCAAAACAGTGTTCCTCCACTTTAAGAATCTTTTCTCAAAATTCTGGCTGTGCTTCAACTACAGTGCTTTAAAATTTTTATCATAATTGTGCGTATGTTAAAATTCCCTCTAATGACTAACACTGAAGTCTGGAACAGAATTTGTGGAGAAAGAGCATGAGCCCCTGAGTTACATGTCAATGTGACGGCTGAGGAACTGCACAGAGAATCTACTCGTCGCTACCTTACTCCCTGCACTGGCCCTCACTGCGGCGGCTGCTTAGTCCCAAGGTCAAAGGTGAGACATTGAAGTCACCCTTGCTTTGCTAATCCATACATATCTTCCCTCTGGTGGGCAGGCCAAGTACGGAACCTAAAATCGTCAACAACAGCACTTCAAACATGAAGCATGAAGTCCAAACCACTCCAAATTCCCTATGGGAAGAAGTGAGGTCAGATGGGTTTTCTTTTGGACCCAGAGAAACTTAAGCTTTCTTGAGAGACATAGGAGAAGAGGAGTTATAAAAGTACAAAGAGGATTATATAAATAGCAGTTATTAAAACGCCAGAGAATAGTCAAATGATAGTCATACAAAACAGAGCCCTTATTTAAATTTTAAAACAAGCCACCCTTACCTTAATAGAAAAAACACGTGTTTGTTAAACCCATAGGCCCAATTCTGCTTTCCATGAAAATCCAGATTTACATTTAACTCAATGAAGTCCGTATATGATTGCGTGTGTGTGTGTGCATGTGTCTGTGTGTGCACGTGCCCATGCATGTGTGTGGTCGGTGTTCTCAGGGTAACGGGGAAGATAGGGATGGACAGAGGTGTAAGGTAATGTTTCAGGGAAGGTTAGAAGCTGAAACGAGGACCAGCCTGCGTTCAACAAGCACCAGCTGCACCAGTATGACCATATACCACGTGTTTAAGGACAGAATCCCTGTCGAGTGGTCAGTGCTCGTGCATCACACTTATGACCTATTTTTAATATTGCACCCAAGCAAGGGGTCTCCTAATGCTTCTCAGCACCCTAACGCCCAATTAGTCTACCCATTTAAATTTGCTAGAGAAGGTCTCAAAAACAATTCATTAAAGGGGGTTCTTAACACCGTTTTATAGGGACTATTTCTCTTATTCTCTCTCTAAATCATATACCCACGATGTCTTTCACATCTTCACTTTTTATCAATCGAGAAAAAACTGTTGAGTGTTATATGGTTAAATGCCTACTAACACATAAAAATTTACTTGTATTAGTTCAAATGAAGAAAGTTTAGAGTGGAGTCATTAGGGATAATTATTATTATATCAATGTATGCAACAAAAATACATATTTTAAGAACTAAATAAACTATTCTAAGGATGAGGAACATATACAGTCAAATATTCAGAGTTAGTGCTACAAAGTATAACTTTGTAAGTAACTCAGTCATAAGAGGGGCTTGATGGCTGCACATAGTTGGATATTGGAAAAGCAGAGGTCCTCTAAACCAGCAGTCCCCAAACTTTTTGGCACCAGGGACTGGTTTCATGGAAAACAATTTTTCCACAGACCGGGGAGTCAGGGGGAGGTATGGTTTCAGGATGATTCAAGGACATTACATTTGTTGTGCAGTCAAACCTGTCTGCTAATGATAACCTGTATTTGCCACTGCTCCCCAGCACTAGCATCCCCACCTCAGCTCCACCTCAGATCATCAGGCATTAGACTCTCATAAGGAGCATGCTACTAGATCCCTCGCATGTGCAGTTTACAGTAGGGTAGGTGCCCTTATGAGAATCTAATGCTGCTGCTGATCTGACAGGAGGTGGAGCTTATGTGATGACGTGAGCCATGGGGAGTGGCTGTAAATACAGAAGAAGCTGGCTGGCCCACTGCTCACCTCCTGCTGTGCAGCCTGGTTCCTAACAGGCCATGGATGGGTACCCATCTGCAGCCTGGGGTTGGGGACCACAGCTCTAAACTAAGGTATGACAAGAATTCAACATCTATATCACAGTCAGGCCCACCTTTCTCTCTCCAAATATCATCTCTACATCTCTTTGCAGGTAGATCTCTGTTCTCATGTCGCTGCTTGGTGGGGGATTTGACTACTGACAGTTCTAAGGTCACACCTTTACAGCTTTAACCAAAGAGCAAAGATGGCGCTTTCTTTCCCAGCTTCAATTTTTAATATACAAGGAAAGGATAAGGATTGGTCTGAATATTCTCTCATTTCAGGTGCTACATTTGAAGGGCACTGAGAAGAAAGCTTTCTACCTTAACTTGGTATTTAATCACTTTATTCATTAAGGCTTTGAGATTTGACAGGTCTGAATCTATTGGCAAATGTCAGTGACTTAAATAATACAGCTACTATAATGGCTAAGACTGCAATGGAACAGAAGATAGGTCTGGAGTGGAAAACACTGGAGTGGTTACAGTGAGTGTGCTGTAACCAGGAGCCAGATGTCCTGGTATGAAAGGAGCTTTGCTGCTCACTGGGTATCTGACTCTGAGACAGGTGTTTAACCTCTCCAAGCCCCAGTATCTATAGATATTGGGCAAAGATGATCCTTGCCCCAGAAAAGGTTTATGAGTATTAAATCTCAGACCAGTACCTGATACTTCATAAGACATACATCAAAATATCACATTTAATTAACCCTCTTCTTTAGTGTTAAACCATTGGTCTTAAAGGAGCTATCCAAAAGCAATAAAAGTATTCCCCTCCAGGATAAATTTTAGCAATCCTTAGCGGGCATATAATATCCATTGTGTTCTGATCCATCTCATTAGTAGATCTTCTCTGAACCAGACCTGTGTTGACTCCAAGCCTCTGGGCTTTTGCACTTAAAGTTCCTCTACCTGCAGTGTCCCATCATGCCCAAGCACATGCCCACGCATCTTGGAAGTCCTGGCTCCTGTCACTTCCTCTGGCTTCCCAAAGGAAGTGCAGATTGATTTATTTTGCATTATCTACATCAATTATAACAAACACCATCTTGCATTACAATTGTTCAGAATTTTTTTCATTCTACTAGAATGTAAAAGAAGACAGCATCTCACTTCATTTTCATCTCATTTCATTTTATTCCTAGAGCCAACAACCACCAGAATATAGTAGGGGTTTAAGAAACATTGTTGAAAAAGGGAGAGATTCATTTTCTTTTATTTCAAACTTTGCTGCTTTGAAGCATGAACAGTGACTGCATTTTTCTTAGAAAAAAATAACACGAGATCGCTGGGTCCACATTTATTTGAGCATGGAGGTGTTCTTGGGCAATAGATGTTATCATCAGTTACCCTCTGAAAGTCATGACTCTTTCTAGAGGTTCATTTCTAAGGACTTAGCACACAATTCTGCCAGTCCTAAAGGCAATATACTCTTTCATCTAAGAGGAATTCCCCGCTTGTTTTAACAAGTGTGATCAGCCCCTGGAAATATTTGCAAATCTCAATCAGAAAGGGAATTTGTTATATCACACAAACTGCCACATGTGTGCTATCTCATGTAGTAGTAAGAAAATATTATAGGGCTGACCAGTTCAAACGTCTCTGCACTAATATGTCTAACAGATGTTGGAAACTTCCCTCTTTCCATAATGTGATTTAGATAAATGTGTTAAATAAAAAGAAGTTTTAAACTTTCAAATACATCTATGTATATTTGTCTTGCATACAATTTTTGCTAAACTAATATTTTGACACTGAAGCTCCTTGCTTTGTTTGGTTTTTGTCTGTCCACACTCACAACCTAGGATTAAATGTGAGATCTTTCAAATAATTGCTCTGAGAATACTTTTAAATTTCATTTACTCTAGGCAATTTGAGAACTTAGCATCTTTATAAGGTAAGCCTAAGATCTTATGACACTTGCCTAATCATTATGAAGCAGAGAAGAATAAACAGTCCACTGCATTTCCAGAACGTTTTAAAACAATTTTCCTCTTCAACAACTCCAAAGCAATTATACCGGAAATATCACTAACCTCACAGAGTATGCATTGTGCAAAAATCCTGAAGGAAAAAAGCTTTAAAAATATAATATTCCAAATCGACCACATGCAATTTTTATAGTATGTGATACTGAATCCATTCTCCAAGACTTAGGAGAATAAAATTGTTTTTTTCTACAAATAAGGCTTTGTTTCTAAAATAAGTATAATGGTAATTTTATGATTAAAAAATGAAACTTCAGCTATTTTTTTCACGTACATGTAAAAAATAACTTTAACCAAAATGTTTTAAAATGCAGCATTTCATTCATTCAACTATTTAATTTTGTGCAAGAGTTATTATAAGACCCCGTCACAGATATTGCGTTATGGTTAAAATACACAATCTACAGCATACAGTTACAGCTTTCAAAAAATTACAATTAAAGAGTAAATATACGACATGTCCAAGGATAATGAAAGACGAAGATTTTGTAAGAGTCTAATGAGAGGCATGAGCAACAAGGGCTACTGGTGCTGCCCAAAAGAGGCCAGCAGACTGGAGCAAGAAAGACTCCATGGGGGCCCCGGCACTGGGCACCGAGGGTGAGCAAGATTTCCGATAAGATGAGATGGCAACAGAATTCTACACAAAAGGAGGAATATAAACACAGGTGCATAGTGGAGGGAACGTAAATCATATTTAGTATTGAGACAAGAAGTCTCAAAACGGCATTTCATAGATCAGATCCAGCCCATAGATAGATTCTTTTTATTATGCTACACATTAATTTTTGCAATCAGCTGACAACATTTGAAAATGGATAAATTTCACATACACATCCCAAATGTTTAATCTTTCATTAAAAAATGTAAAGAACGAACAACGGTTAGCAAACATTTTCCCATGAACGCAATTGGCAGGAACTTAGTAGAAGTATTTAGACACCCTCCTGCTCGCCAGGGAATTCACTTCTCCCTGTCGTCTCAGAGCTCCCAGGGCACTCAATTCTTACCCGCATGGCCCCATAGGTACCGTTTGAATGGATGACTTCATATAAAAACCAATTCACCAGAAGAGAAGACATGTTTAGGAAAATAGCGATAGATTATATTTGAAATGATCCAAGTTACAGAGAACGTCTAACATCCTGCTAAAGAGTTTAGATCTAGTTAACAGAAATCAGAAAAAAAAGACCTTAGGAGTAACATGATCAAAGTGATGTTTTAAGGAATTCCATCTGGAGACCAGGGCGGGATGTCTTGGAATGCAGAGAAAAGAAGCCAATAACAACAATAACAAAAGCTGTCATTTACTAAGTTCTACTAATATTTTCAGAAACTATTAAAATTTATTATACACCATCCTTCTCAAGAGTTCAAATCCTAACTCCACCTCCTACCAGCTGTGTTACTTTGGAAAACTTCTTTAACCTCTCTCAGCCTTAATTTGCCACCTGTGAAATGGTGCTGTATATTTGAGTGCATTAAATGAGTTCACATATTTAATGTGCTAAGGAAAGTACCTGGCATTTAGAAACAGCTCAACTAATCG
This sequence comes from Propithecus coquereli, assembly GCF_000956105.1. NCBI lineage: Eukaryota > Metazoa > Chordata > Mammalia > Primates > Indriidae > Propithecus > Propithecus coquereli. The sequence goes on from NW_012142745.1 coordinate 8,247,036, forward strand.
TCATTATGACTTTTTTTTCCTTTTCATCCTCAAATTTGGGCCAAGCATTGTGGCTCACGCCTATAATTCCAGGACTCTGAGGCTGAAGCAAGAGGATCACTTGAGCCCAGGAATTCGAGACTAGCCTGGGCAACATAGTGAGACCCCATCTCAACAAAAAATTTAAAAAATAAAAATTAGCCAGGATTGGCACCTGTAGTTCCAACTACTCAAGGGACTAAGGCAAGAGGATAGCGTTCAAGGCTACAGTAAGCTATGATCGTGCCACTGCACTCCAGCCTGGGTGACAGAGAATGAGACTGTCTCTCAAAAAAAGAAAAATGGGAGATATTATTGTTCCCATTACATAGAAGAGGAAAATTATATTCATTAACATTAAATATTTTTCCCAAAGGAAATAGCTATGACATACATAAGAGCCTTAGGTCCAAAGCAGGCCATAACCTGGGCTCTTCACTGTATTATGTGAATATACTGCTCTTCCCTACATTTTGTGGATTCACTTCTGATTGAAGAAGCTTTGGGAAATATCCTTGGCCACACTGAGTCTCATTTTCCAAACAGGTGGGTTGAACTGGTTTATTGAATAATCTGTAAGATCCATTTTCACCCTCATCCTCTGGGTATGATTTTATTTTTCTAGGAATTGGCACATTCTGGATCACAGAATAAGAAGCAGAGGGAGATAAACTGGCCCACCACTTGCAATTAGATGGCATGTTTTCTCAGGTCCACCTCCCATCAGCCCCTCCCTTGACACTCTAAATATCACTGCCCCCTATTTCAGATCTTCATTATCAATTTTGGAATCTAAGAAAAATAAAATCAGAAGACTCTTTCTTTTTAACACTTTCAATACTTCCCCAATTTTTATATAGAATAAAATCTAAACTTTTAAGCATGATACTGAAGTCTACCTACAATCTTGCCCAATCAACAATGCAGATACACTTAACTGGGTTCTTCCTTACTTCAACGTTCATGATTTCATTGACCCTGCCACATTTATCTGTAATGCCGTTTTCTTTATACCATCTATCAGAATCTTGCCCATCCTTCAAGAACTCACACCCAATATGAGACCCACCCTCTTCTCCCCAAACCCCACCACCTCTCCTCTCTCTCCTGTTGTCCATAACATCCCATCAGAACCGCCACCACAATCTGTGCAGTTGAAGCATATGTACAGCCCCACTTGCTCACCAATAGTCTGTGTGCACATTAATGATGGGGACAGGTGCCAGTCATCTCTATTTCCTGAGAATCTTAGTGCACTTCATTTCACATACTCAGTGTGCAATAAAGTAACATTATCAGTGCAATGCCACTAACCACAGGACAGCAAAAAAGGAGCACTATTTGGGGGCAGCGGAAGTGAAAAGACAATTCCAGCTTTTATAAATCTTTTTCCCACTAACATTTAAGCAGATATTTAAGTACTTTTTAGATCCCTAAATAGATTGTGAAAGCCACCAATAATTACCTCGCAATTTTTAACAATAAAGGATAAGACCGAATAAAAAAATGCATATGTGACTTGTGATATCTATTTCATTTCAGTGGAATCACACCTTATCTACACGAGGCAAGGGTGTATGTGTGTGTGTGTGTTTGCACAGTGATAGAGAAAATATTTGTTATGACTCACAGGGAGAAAAGCACACCTATGAGCAAATTGGCTGGATCAGGGACATAGATAAAGATTTTAAAAGGCATTTCCAACCCTGTTTTAGAAGAAATATACTGAGGGTTTATCGGTAGCCATCTATCCTTCAAAGCAAATCTTGAGGTGGGGGTCACAGGAAGGAAAAAAATAACCTATCAGGGTAAATAAATGGAAGATTGAAAGTTCAATTTTGATTTCAAAGAGTCAAAATAGAAAACAGAGTTTCAGGGTAGTTAAAATTATTTCTCTGGTACTTGTAACCACCTCTATTCCCAGTCCCTGATGCTCAGGATTACCGGTTTGCAAAATGGGTGGTTCCACATATTCAGTCCTAAACCCAAGTATTACATGGATCCTTAAAGAGCAAGGTTTTCTTTAATGTGTATGTGTTTATATTATAACGTAAAAAACATGCATTTTGGCCAGTTTTTATGGAGCTCATTTTTCTTACATACATGGAGCTCATTCTGACATACAAGCTAGGCAATGGCCAAATTTGTCTTTCCAAAATAGAATCTGGCTCTGAAATCTAACGTGGCAGCAATTAACACAAACTGCACATCAAATAACCTTGTCTGGTCATAAATCTCTGTCATTTGCTTTAGAAAGCAACAACTGATAGCTAATAAAACTGGATATGCACCTAGCTGTAAACATTAGTTGTTTATCGTGCTATCAATAGCGCTCTTTCCTACAGCTACATCATCCGGGGCTCACAGAGTCTTCACTGGATGTATCTTTAGATACACTAAGCCAGCTGCAAGTCTCACTTTTTATCCCCAATTGTCTCCACACCTCTTATGTATATATAACGAAGGATAGAAAAAAAATGTTTTCTCATATCACTTGGCAATGATGATTGTCTGCTTCCTAGAATGCTTAGTGTCCTGTGGTTTCCCTCCTCACTACTTCCACTGCCTAGCTCAGTGTATTCCATGAAACCCTCTGTTATTTCATAAATTACATTCTCCATGAAATGCTCCACTGGACTTCAGTCTAGTGACTTTAAGAATTGCTGAACATCGAATGTTCTTATAGGAAACATTGTTACAGGAGAGAATCTGAGAAGTCCTACCATACAAAAAAAATTGGATTCCCTTGGGTTTATCAGATATCTTTCAAGCGTATTTGGCCATAGAGCCCTCTCTTTATCATTTTAATTCATTAATCAATTATTTAATTACTGTTTTTTCTTTCTGCCTTTATTTCTTGGTAGCACCTATTGACATCCTGGTGAAATCTGTCTTTCTCAGATCACATGCTAGCTCCTCAAGTTAGACAGCCAACATTCTCCTCACCTTCTCTCACCTCCACTTTCCAAAATAAAGCCCAATCAATTACCTTTCCCAAATATCCCAGCAGGACTATCATTCTTACAGGTTTTAAGTTAGACACCTTGACTTTTGCTTTCTTGATTTTCTGTATTCATTCTCTCAAGGAAGCTTATTTTTTTCCCTTACATGATTCGCTGGATTCACCTTTTCCCTCTCCATCTCATGAATGGAGGAGGAGCATTAACCATCGTTTAGTACGCCTTTCTCATTCCGAGGCAAGTGGGCTTCGTCTCCCTTATTTAGGCACTTTGCTGGACAAGGTCACACCATAATTCAAAATCAAGACGTCTCAGAGGCTGGATGGAGAGGAAGGCCCTCTGCACTCCGATTTCCTCAAAGGCTATAAAATGAACAGAACCTGGGGCAGTAAAGCTAAATCTAGAACCAGCGTCAGGAAGCACTAGGAATTAGCTCTGGGGAATTTATGATGATCCATAGAAAATTAGCAAATTTTGCTAATTTTTTGGAAAGTGGCACCAGAATTGCTCTCAAAGTTCATTAAAGCGGGTCCTTGTGCTTGTTAGCCATCCCCAGGGTCCTCGTTGCCCACCAATCCTGGGTGCCTATGTTCAAAGACAATGCTTTCTTCTAAGCCCATGGGTATGTCAGCTTAGGCCACGGGAAAAACTAGTAACTTCAAATCACTGAAAGTCTCTTTCTCACAGTTTTCTTTTAAAAGTAAAAGTTTGAGCTATAATAACTGGCCTTCTAAACAGAGTTTTGACAATGACTGCAGAAGAAACATTCCAGGATATTTGAACTCTTCTACTGAAATACTTTGGCTTCCTTGGCCAAAGGAAGGATTGTACTTTACTTGAAACCATCAAGATTCTATAACTGTATAGAGAATAGGATTTTGTAATTAAAAGTGACCATTTCCTTCTTTTCTTTCTTTCTTTTTTTTTTTTTTTTGAGGAAGAAGGAAAGAGAGAGTTTACTTTGCCTGCAAAGGAGGAAATATTACAGACCTTCTCATCTAAAAATCCCAAATTTCCTGAACATTCACAGAAATACAGAGCTTTTAAAGGATGCGTTCTCAGCTTCAGGCAATTACAGTTGATTATTCTGATCATCCCACCTCTGCTGAAGACAATCTTGTGACCTCTGCCCAGGATCTCCCTTTACCAGGTCGGGCTGGGCCATCTCCTGTTGCACAAATAAGCAAAAGACTTACCCTTCCCCTCTCAACCACTGGCCTGAGGCAGGGATGCAGGCTTTAGACACAGAAAATATTTTTGCCATTTTTTCCAGGCCAATTTCTCTGTTACATATTCCCTGCTCTCAGTATTTCCCTTCCATATATACGGGGGGAGGGGCAACATAGTCATCGAATTACTTCCTGCTGATTTGGGGCCATGTCTCAGATGGAAGGTTTATATTTACGTATGTCATTACAAAGCTTTGACAGTATGTTTACAACAACAGATTACCAGGTGAAAAAAGTTATAGGTAACAACTACAACAGTGAGGATTGACAAGGCAACATGTACTATCACCTGGTACACAATCTCTGATACAGGGATGGGCTAGAAAGAGACACAGGACCTCTGAGTGCAGAGCTGCTTGCCCTCTGTGGGTGATCTGAGATACTGGCTTCTGTAAATTCAGAAATCATTCACGGCACTGACCAAGGTTTAGGATGACAAAGACAAATACAGATCACCAGAAGAGTCAATAGCCCAGGGAAATCCTCACTAAGGAATTGTCTCTTCATCCTATAGACAGAACAGATAATCAGAGAAAGATTAGCAAAAAATATCGACATTTTCATTTTTTCCTTTCCTTAAACAGTTACTTTATATAACCTAAAGGCTGGCCTCTCTGCTGGGGGCTTGGGTCCTCTTCTTCCATGGGACACTTCTTTAATCTGGTATGATGGACCCAGGGTTTCATTTCTGACACTTCAACAAGGTGTGAGCTGTTCGAAGCCATTCATAGGGTTTCTTCTACTTCTTTGTTTCCAACTGGGGTGGAGGTCTTAAAGAGGCAAACTCATGCATAGTGGTTAGTGCCCTAGTACCTGACCCACTCTTGTGGCATATTGCTTTACCCTGCTTTTTACTCATGGTTGTGTTAGCGCACTTACCTCGGGGTGCTAGGAAGGGTCTCTCATAAACTATCTCTTAGGGACTTAACTTAAGCCTGCTTCTGAAGGCTACCCTTATTCAGAGGGGGACAAACAACAATACCCTATTTTACTTTTCGACTTGCTGGGTTATCTCTGATTCAAAAGCATGTCTATGATTGCTGTGCATGGAGGAGGGGAGCCTATGAACATCTAGACCTGTGGGATCATTGAGTTCCCTGTGTCACCAGGTTCCCACTGAGGCTCCACTCGAAGTTCATGGGCGACCACAGGACATTGTGCAATAGATCCAGGTGCAGACCACAGGAAGCAACACCGTTAGTCACCTTGTGAAATGTCCAAGGCTCCTTGGGCTCCTGGGCCCTGTTGACCTTGGGGCTGTCTGAGCCTTGTCGGTTTCCAGCTCCCTACCTTCTTGGCTGTGGAGCTTGTTGACATCCTCACGGTAGAAAAACAAGCTATTGAGCTGTCTCCACAGCTGCCTGTCCATGGCATCCATCACCAGCATGCGATTTTATATCTGCTTGGACTCTTTCTCTGTACTGTTGATGTCCATCATCCTGTTGTCTTCCGAGACTTGCTCCTACTCTGCTGGCGTACCTGCACAGGAACTCGGCAAAGGCCCTGTAAAAGGGACCATTTCTAATTCAAGTTAATCGTTTTCTCATAATTTGCTTTTTTCTTGTTCCTCTCATGAGTTCATTCACCTATTTTGTGCCAAGAATTATCCTCAAGGATAGTGGCTTAACATTGAATACGAAACAGTCTCTGTCCTTAATTCACAACCAAATGAAAGTATCCAAAAAATCACAGCAAAGTACAGGTTGAACCACCAGCAAGTGCAGATGTTCAACCATTTCTTAACCTACAAAAACAGCAAACTTCAATGGCTTAGCCAAATAGGACTATTTGTTTTAAATTTCTAATAAAGATATATAAAAAGTCCTGGGGGCTGTAGGGAATGGGGTGATTGGTTGCCTTAAAAAAGTTCTGGAAAGCCTTTTCCTACGAAGACACACTTCAGCTATTTTGTGATGGATGAGGGAGGAGAGGGCACTCCAGGAACGAAAACCATCAGGTGTGTGCACATGACTCAATGAAACCACAGGGTTCATTGCAGCATGGCTGGAAAACGGGATGAGCAGAGAGGCAGTGAGAATGCAGCCACAGAGGCAAGCAAAGGGTGGCGTTTGAGAGAGCTGCATGCCACGAAAAGGAGTCTGAGCTTTGCTCCAACAGGAAGTAGGAAGTCATTCAAGAGCTTAAATCAAGTGGGATTTAAGAGGGTGGATCAGCAGGATTTACTGACTAATCAGAGGTGGAGGAAGGAGAGAGAGGAACACGGGAAGGCAAGAAAAGCATCAAAGATGACTCCCAGGAAGGACAGATACATAATTTGTGGGGCCCAGTGCAAAATGATATTATTTAGAAATTATTAGGAATCTCAAGTTGGAGACAGCTGAGAATAAATCAAGAACAGGATCTTTCTGGGCATGGCACCCGCACAACCACACAGGTCACACGTCCATGAGGCTGGCCCAGGTACTCACTAAAGTGCCTAAGTGGGTGGTGGGGCCACTAAGTAGGATCCAGAATGTGGGGAAAGGGGTAAATGTGGGAGGAATAAAATGAGATTCTGTTGGGCATGTTGATTTTGAAGTTCTTGTGGACTATCTAAGTGGGAAGTTAGTATGAGGTGGTGAGCAGAGCAAAGACATTGGAATCAGATAGATCTGGGTTTAGGTCACAGCTATTGTAAGCCATGAGATCTTGGGTGAGTTACCTAAATGTAACGTACCTTGCTTTCCTCCTCTGTAAATGTCACAGGGTTAAGACAATCAAATAAAATCATGTTTTAAAGTTCTTAGTCTAGTGTCTGATACATGGTATATGTAAGCCATTCATAAGTGGCATTTATTATTTTTATTGTTACATCCAATAGACTGGTGGTTAAGTCTAGAGCAGTAAACAAGGTTTGGAGAATCATAAATACAGGTGGTTCAAGATGGCAACAGGAAAAGAAAATACCAGGGACAAGAATAGAGGCCCAAGGTGGAGGTGATAGCGCTGAAGAACATAGACATTTGATGAGGAAAGGAGGAAAGAGAAGGACAGGATGACAAAATGAGCTCAGGACACTACATGAGCACAAAGCTTAAACAAAGAACTGAATTGCTAATAGTGGAATTTCACAACAGAAAGAGGCTTAAGATGGGCCTGTGAGGAAATATTTGGGGACAGGATCTCCCGGTCAGGCAACCATTTACTCTATCAGGAGGTCCCTCAGGCCCTGATCCCCAGATATATGCTACAAAGGTTCCAGATGTTTCTTTTTCCCTCAAGTCATTTCTCTACAATTCTCCAGCATGTTTACTGAATTATAAAAATCTGCCTCTGCTTCTAGGAGAAAATGGTGTCTGATTAATTTTGCAGCCCTCCATAATGCCAACTATTCAGGAAAAGTTCTCCACTTTTCATTCCATCAAGAGTATCAAGTGGTGACTCTTTCATATCACATTGAACAGGTGTCACTATTTAAAGGTGGCCTCCCTTCTCTGACAATCTGACTTCTAATATAATCTTGAAACCACAAGATACACTTTTAATTTGTTCTTCTGAATCACCTTAGTGACTTATAAATATATTCATTTTTTCTAAGTAAAGGAAAATGAAACAAAAATCTTCAAATGTTCCAGTAACTCC
>NW_012142745.1:8256219-8257948 GCF_000956105.1 Propithecus coquereli
AGCAGAAAACAAAAGTATAACAAAAGAGCAGTGACCTTCCTGAGCTGGAGAGGCAGAGACGAGTGTTTGGGGTTGCAGAAGCATCTGGAATTTGTGGGCAATGTGTAAAAAAAGCAAAGAAGTATACTTAGGCTCAGAAACCTAAGTGTGGGATTTCTAAGATTCTTGCCTGAAAGCTTAGATACACATATTCAGGGCAAAACTATGTGTGACCCAACACAGAATGACTGATGTGCACTGAGAACTGAACTAACATAACAGAGGTCATCTGGAGCCAGGAGATTATGGATGTCTCCAGCCAGCCAGTGTAGAGAGACTTGCTGAGCCTGGAAAGGCCACAACTAAGAGTAAGAACCATGTCTGAGAGTAAAGGCCTAAGACTAGAGAGAACATTTAAATTGACCTTCTCTGCCCACTTCTGCATCTGGAAAGATGGAGTGGATGCACTTTTCCCTATTCTTCTCCCTAAATAAAGCTTAAAACCCTAAATGTTATATATTAAGTAGACATAAACATCGAGAGGTAGAAAAGAGAAGGCAGACTGGCTAGCGACCCTGGGACCCAAGAAACAGCATGGCAGTGACTTCCTTAGGTTTTCTCCTCATCTCACATTGCCAGGGCTGGTTGCTGGAGAAACCAACAGTGTGGAATTGCTAATGGGCACAGACTAAAAAAGTCTGTTCTCAGTGGTTAAAAGACCAGGAAAGGAGCAGCCTGGCAAGACAGAAAACTTTTAGACAATAATCACTCTAATCCAGGCAAATACCACAGAATAAGAAACTCAACTTCAGACCCATCCCCATCAGCCAAAGTTGAATGGGGAGCCCAGCCTGACATGCTCACCTGTCTGCAATAAAGTGTCCCTACCCCTCTTCTTTGAGGTAGTATCAGAACAGTATTGAGGCCACTCCTCTGTGTTGCCATAGAAGCCACATAGAGAGCAGTGAAAAGTCACCACTGCCTGTCCCAGCCAGGGTAGTGTCAGGGGAGACTAATAAAGACCCTGAAATTCTACCCTCTACCCAGAAGTAACAAGGCATTTTACTCCCTTGGGTAGTAGTGAGACTAACTGGGAAACCTGGACTTCCATCTTTATCTGGCAGTAGCAAGGCAGTGAGTGACCCCTTCTCCCACCAGCATGGTGTAGAGGAGGCGTATTGAAATAGGTGATTTTAATAAAATCTGAAGTCTTATGCCAAAATACACAAAATATCTGAAAATCTCTCATCAGACCAAGAAGCAGAAAAAAAAATCTCAAATTGAACAATAAAAGACAAGCTACAAATGCCCACCCTGGGATGACACATGTATTTGAATCATCTGACAATGATTTTATAGCAATCATTATAAAAATGCTTCAATGAGAAACCACAAGCATACTTGAAACAAATTAAAAAATAAAAAGTCTCAACAAGAAATAGAGGATGTAAAGAACCCAATGGAAATGTCAGAACTGAAAAATATGGTAACTGAAATAAAAACTCAATGGGTGGACTCAACACCAGGATGGCAAATACAGCGAAAAGAATCAGAGATCTTGAAGAGAGAACAATAGAAATTGCACAATCTGAACAACGGAGAAAAAAACAGACTGAAAGTTAAAAATGAACTCAGTATTTGCAGAATACATATCTGATAATAAATCCAGAACATATTTAAAAGCCCTGAAAATCATTAATAAAAGAATAACAACCTAAAAAAAAGTAGGCAAAAAAAACTTGGAGGGTTC
>NW_012142745.1:8259493-8260802 GCF_000956105.1 Propithecus coquereli
TACTTGAAAGGTTTTTTTTTAAAGCCAGCATAATTCTGATTTCTAACTACAATTATTAATACATACTAGGGGAAAAAATAAACTTTATGTTGATTTCAACTCCAGTAGCTCCTATCTGGGAAAAATACAAATATCATTGCCATGCTTCCTTAAATTTGTGTGTGTCTGTATGTGTGAGTACAAGCATGACCCTTTGCTGAGTGCCTTTTATGTGTAAGGTACCGTTCCAAGTTCTAAACCATATCATCCCATTTAATTCTTGTGAATCGAAAGATAGACATTTTATCCCCATTTAACATATCGGGAAACTGAAGTTTGGATAATTCAAACAACACATGTCTAAAGTCATAGAGCTGGTAGGATTTGAAGCTCAGATTTGAATCTGGTTTTGTCTGACTCCTACTCTCTTTGCTCGAAATTTTCTAATTCTTTTCACACACATAATTTCATTGGAATCTCCCAAGAACAATATGAAGCAGGAAAAAAAAATAAAACACAATTCCCATCGACATGTATGTACACATCCATACACATTCACACATGCACACACACAAATACTGAGTCTTGGTGAGCTTAAGCACCAAAGACTTGGTTTCAACCCAGATCTCCTTACTCCCCAAACATTTTTACTTTCTTAAGTATTTCAGAAATTAGAGATTCTTTTATAACAAAACCTACACTAAGTGAAATCAAACTCCACTGGAGTATATATTTTTTATTCCTTTAGACCATCCGTGAACCTATCGTTTTCCCTATGTCCAAAATATATGCCTACCTTACGGAAAAGACTACTTCCCAGCGTAGAATCTGAGAATGCCAGCTGCCCTGAAAGCTGGGACACAGACTCGTGACCTAGGCTCCTCCAATCAGACGTACCTTTCCTGAAATTTGAATCACAAGATGAAGATGCAAGAAAACAGAACCCACATAGAATCCACTGCTGTGAACTGGACTGGGCTGGGCTGGGAGCAGCAGAATCAGCACCTGCATCCAGTTTGTAAGGGCAGAAATGCTCAGCACTGGTTCTGGTAGTACTGGCCACTCTGGTTGTGTCCAGTGGTAATGACATAGTCTCTTTATGCGTAGCTCTGGGAAATGACCTGAGGCTTTGTTCCTGCTTGCACATCCCCCAAGCCAGTTCTCTGGTCCTCTTAGAGACTCTGAGCTGCTAATTCAATTAGTTCATTTCTGTTGCTTGCAATTAATAACACTGTCTGATAAAATCCATTATTGCAATAGATATTTTTATGGAGGTCATATTTAAACAGGTATAATTTCTGAGGTTAAGTATGCTTTAGAGCACTTTTTT
>NW_012142745.1:8262967-8265070 GCF_000956105.1 Propithecus coquereli
GCTCAGACAAGCGGATGACTCTGACATCATGATGGAGGTAGCTTGGATAGCTAAGAGGTAAACTTGTGTTTAGTCTCTATGAGGTCTTAGTAACAAGCAAGGGTCTCCTCCTTAACAATAAAAAAATAAAAAAATAAAAAAAAAATACTTGCTGAGCAAATACAGCTTTGCTCCAGCTATGTGACTTGCCACAGGATCAAAACAACAAACAGCTTCCACAGATACTGTATCAGTTAGGTAAGACCCTTGCTGTAGTAAACAACTCCCAATTCTTACTAGTTTAATACAATAGATTCATTGTTTATGTCCCATTGCAATGTAGGTTATTTGGGGGGCTATGGGGGAAGAAGACTCTCTGCTCTAAGCTCCTCCATCTCTGTCTCCACCAGGTCCTCAGAGACCTCTCCATTCAGAAAGTTTTTGTGGACTAGGCCCATAAATGATATGCATCATTTCCATCATTCCCTTTGGGTGGGACTCAGTAGCCTGACCACACCTAACTGTAGGGAAGATTGAAAAATGTCATCTAGACATGTGATGAGTAAGAAGAGAATATGAACATGGATGAGCACGAGCGGTGATTTGGCAAATATCCGAGCTCATTAGACCCAATGAATCATAAAGGAATTGGTGACATCTTGATTAGGTTCCAATAACATTATCCTTTTTATGTAACTCTGAGCTTTGCCAAGTCAAAAGACATCATTTTATCAAGGTTCTCTTTGTAATGATGAGCAAAGGCTGCAGACTGCTGACCTGGTCACATACAAAATAACAATCTTCCTTGGGACCAGGGTTCTGTTGGCACAAAAACAACTTTACATCAAAGTTCCATTCCAAACCTTTAGATCTTTCAGTGCCACTATCTCTCTCATCCTTGCAATTTTTGGCTTCTATCCTAAACGCAAGTCCTATTATAGCCCATTTTCTCCCAGATTCGCATTCAAACCCTATGTCATCAACTCATCATCCCTTTGATCTACTACAAGGCAGGTCTGATATCTGTGCAAGAGGAGTGGGAAGATAGTTGGGTAGGAAGAGTCTCAGACCATAGTGAGGTTCTGAAAAAGTCTTGGTCAAGCTAATAGGAAACCCCTAAGGAAAGGATGCCCATGAGAGGACTCCCATGTCTGGCAGAACTGGTCTGGATCTGGCAGAGGCATTATTCTTAGTCATTGGCTGTGAACAGCCAGGGGGAAGAGTGGACTCAGTGTGAGTACCTCAATGCGTCCCACAGTTGTGGCGGCTAGAGGCCATTAGGACCTCTCTTCCCTGCAGCAATTCTCTTGAAGGGATGAGCGGTACAACTCATGGCTACCACATGGGTCTTCTCAATTTTTTATAACTGTTCTACTTGTCTGTAATAATAGTCAACACAGATCTCTGCTTCTGCCTCACACCTACCCCACATTTATCATGTTACAGCTAAACTGCTGCTGATGCTTTTTGTGATATTGGCTAAGACCAACAGCCAGTGTTCTCTCACCTGGAACCCTATCCATGCTTGGCCAATGAAGCATGTCTCCACAAGGATCAGATAAGTCTTTTGAAATTAGAGAGTGTTTTCTTTGGTTGTTAGTTGCCTTCCTTCTGTCTTGAAGGCAGAATACAGCTGATCCTCAATGCTCTAGATCAGAAGTGTGATTCAAAGGGAATGCCTGCTTGAGGCCAAATGTGGCCCTTAATGTTTCAGGGGTCCCTTCTCCCTGTCTAGCTGAAGGTCAGTCTAAGATGCCAGAGGATATGGTCAAACTCATATGTAGATCCCACTACTATCCTGAATTTTAGACAGAAACCTTCAAACCCTCCTGAGCATGCCCACTTCTGCCCTCTTGCCTTATCCTAGACAACCATCACACCATTCTTTCCCCATTGCCCAGACTAAAACCCTAGAGACCACTCAAGATTCTACCCTTTCAATCTCTTCCCACCCTCAATCAAAAATTCACCAAATCAAAATCCACCTTTCACATCTCTTCTCTCCACCCTCCTCTCAAGCTCTCATCGTAATTCACCTGGATTAGTACAAAAGGCTTCTCTCCACTTCTGCCTCCAGCATGGACAGTTTTCCTTTACTGTTCTGCCACAGTGATGTTTTCAAAT
>NW_012142745.1:8265120-8266241 GCF_000956105.1 Propithecus coquereli
TAAAATGGTACAACTACCTTGAAACACCATTTGAGAGTTTCTTAAAAAATTAAACATACACCTATCACATGATGCAGTCAGTCTATTCCTAGGTATTTGCACCAGATAAGGACAACATATGTTTATAAATGGAATTGAACCAGAATGGTTATAGCAGCTTTATCAACAATAGTGAAACACCAGGAACTTAAATTTCATCAAGAGAAAAATGTGAGCAAATTGTGAAATAGTCATACAATGATATACCTCTCACCAATAGAAAAGAACAAACTGCTGATAAATGTAACAGTTTTGGTAAATCTAAAAACATGTGCAGCCAAAGAAGCTGAATGAGAAAGAGTACATACTGAATTAATCCATTTATATAAAGTTCAACAACAGCAAAACTAACCCACGGTGATACAGATCAGAACATTGGTTGCCCACCAGAAGTAGAGGTGGTGACTGACTGGTACGGGACCTGAGGGGACTTTATAAGGGCATGGAAATAGTCTGTGTATTCACTGGGGTCTTAGTCGCACTAATGTTTACATTTGTCAAAACATCAAATTGCACACATTAGATCTGCGCATTTCACCATAGGTAAATTTCACCTCAATAGAAAGACCTTATTTCTTTTACTATAATAACCATTTCACTGTGTATATGTGTATCAAAACATCATGCTGTACACCTTAAATACACACAATTTTAAAAAGAAAAAAAATTCACTACATTGTGGAAATAAAAATCACATGTCGGGCAAGGAACAATGACAGCAATGGACCAGCTTATTATGAAGTTTAAAATAAAAATGTTTCACTGGCAACAAAGGATTAGACTTTGGAAAGATTGAGACTATGTGTCAAAATCAGAGAAGCCACAAAAAAAAAGGAAGAAGGAAGAAACCTGACACAATAAATGGAAAATCCAGATGGTTTCTTGTGTGAGATCTTAAAATGTCGCACTTCATGGGGATGGAATATGTGAGTTTTATCTTGATTTGACCTGTGGCTAACAGAGCCACTTCTTAAAATACATTAAAGAAATGTAAATTGTATATTTCTTCTTCCTGTGTAAAGCACCTAAGACATAATGCAGGTGGAAGACGGTATTTTTTGGAAATAGCTTTATAACTATTA
>NW_012142745.1:8267711-8269424 GCF_000956105.1 Propithecus coquereli
TTTTTTGGTGAAGAGAATGTTTTTGTCATAAGGAACTACAACAAGCTAGCAGGAGAAAGGAATAAACATACCACAAAGCTACCAAGTCTTTGAATCTCACAGATCTTCTGCAGATGTCTAATAAATTTTCCCTGCATTCGTTTTGTAGTATTGTCCTGGCAAATATGTTATGTCTATGGGGAAAACTTTAGGCATGAATGATTGAAATGACTACAGGATTTTATGACATCTTGAAAAAAATAATAACTGAAACTAAGAGTATTTTGAAGTTAACAGTAACATACAGTCACCCTCAGGGATGGCTGTTTCCTTAATCTTCCATCTTCAAAATTATGTCCTTTAATGGTCCGCTTTTTATATATGGGTGTGTGTTCCTTTGACATGAGTGTTCAATCCACTTAAGGAATGCACCTGGAAATCTGGAATTTTCTCTCTTAATGCTGTTGGCATTTTAATTAGTAGTCATATTTTCCAGAATGTCTAGGCCTAGAAAAACATTTTTACAAAAATTTGTCAGAAAAAAATTTAAATGTTTCATCGGAGAAATTCATCTTTATTTTGTTGATGAACAATAATATACATATTGTTTTTCTTTAATGAATAATTAGAAGGCTCTGGAGTGTTTCATTGGCTACAAATTACCTTTATCTTCCTCAATATTTTAGCCTGAAATCTTGAAAGATTAAGTTTATTTCAGTTTTTTTCCTCTGTTTTGTTTAGAAAAATAAAGATAATGAAGGAGCATAAGGAGCCAGTCAGAGTTGGGTAAACTCTCTCTTAAAGGTGCCGCCAGAAGTCCTAGGAAAGTTTCTGTTCATCTTTTGGCTGGATGCTGATATCCATAAGACCTTCCTTATTCCTATTCCACTGTCCTCCATATCTACATCATACCTACCTCCCCTGTCCATTCAGGACCACGGGTTTTGCTCTACCACCCTCCTACTGTTTATCTTAGCCATGGCTATGTTAAATCAAATGCACTTCCCTTAGTACTTCCTGCACTTAGAACTTCCCTGCACACTTGCACTTGGCCTAGGGACTCACGTTTTCCCTAACTCCTTCCAGAACGGATAGCTGTTTATTCACTTTTGCATTCTTTCTTTTGTTCAACGAAAGTCGAAAGTTTCTCATCCACCCGCTGTGGGCCAAGCATCATGCCGGGTGTTCTACGTCCAATGACGGACGGAATGAACATGGTCTTCACTATTACAGAATTTATAATACCACAAACACCACAAATACCACTTGTGTGTTTTACCACAAGTAAAACAACACATGAACAATGATATAACTATTGGTACCTTCTTTGAAGGAAAAGAACAGAGAGCCAAAGAAAAGTTGGGAAAAATAGAATAACAGAGGAAGAAGATTAACTTATGTTGAAAGATTAGTGAGGACCTATTGGAAAAGGTCAGATTTAAGCTAAAAACTGAAGGATGAGAAAGAGCCAGCGTGTTGTGAGTGAGAAAGTCTGTTCAGGAACCTTCAATGAGCCACAGGTTTGGTGCTTTGTGGAACTGAGGTAAGTCCAGCAGTTAGAGTAGTGGCGGTGAAAGAAAAGAGAGTTCAAATTGAAGTTCTAGCATAGAGCAGAGGCCACACCCCCTGGGGTCTGCTAGGCCAGTTAAGAGTATAAAATGCTGTAAGGTATAATCATAAGCTACAGAAGAATTTTGGACAAACAAGTCATATTATCCAATTAATGTTTAAAGA
>NW_012142745.1:8282169-8283077 GCF_000956105.1 Propithecus coquereli
GAATTATCTAGAAATTATGCCTGAAAATACTCATTTGTTCATTCAATAAATATTTATTATTGTATTTTTACTATGTGACAGACACATAGTAGACATACAGACATAGGTGCTAGAAACTCAGCAGGGAACCAAGATGGAAAAAACATTTGTCGCAAAACTTACAACCTACTGGCAAGAAATAGGAAATGAAGATCAACAAATAAATTGTGTGTGTGTTTATGTGATTTAGACGGCAGTAAATTGATAAGTTCCGAGGAGAAAAGTAACATGAGAGGGAACAAGAAGAGCTAGATTCCTTATCTATTTTAAACAATGTTATTAAGATCATTCATAGCTTAAAAATGTGCATGTACAGATATAGTTTGTTCAAAAAAAATAGAAGGAGAAAAAGTCAATTGTTGCCATCTGTTTCAGCCACTTGAAATCTGGGCACTGCATTTGGATTACAGAAAAAATGAAGAGCAGACATTAATGAGTGATTCCAACGGCCATGGATTGCACAGAGTGAACTGGAGATTCAGTGACATCCCTCAAGCTTCACTTCAATAGCACTAAGCCCAATCTGGTTAGGTCCTGACAGTGCGCAGCCAGAGATAAGTGTCATTTTAAACAGTGACCTTTCTCCTCCAGACCATGATGTCAAGTCAAAGTCATAAAAGAAAGGAAGTATTCACTAGAGAAAAAAATATACATTAGGACAATCATCTCTCAAAAGCAAATTAAAACAGTAAGTCAGCTAAAACACACTTACAAATGTCCACTGGCAAAGTGACACAATTTAATGGGCTTTTCTTGCTATAAACAAATACTAATTTAATAGAATTTTCCAACTTAAAGTTATACCACTTTATTATTATTATTTCAAAATATTAAGTGGGTACAAGTGTTTTTATTACATGGATAGCTTA
>NW_012142745.1:8283465-8284500 GCF_000956105.1 Propithecus coquereli
CATAAAAAATAGGAAAAATTATTAATAGTACTTCCACACAATAAAATTCTTCTGTTATAAACTTGAAACTCAAATGATTGTACAATTACTTAAAATATTAAGCAAGAATAACCAGATTTTGAAGTTTTATTTAATTTTATAGTATCAACCATAGTGAGTAAATAATAAGGATTAAGAAAAATGAATAACAGATCATGGATCTTGGCATGGGCAAGTCTGAACTCCTTTTGGGGAGGATGGGAGAGGAGGGTGATGGGAACAAGGTGAAGACAGCTGAGAAAGGAGTTAGAGGTCAGAGAGCAGACAAATATCTGTTTCAAAAGAACATATGAGTTGTCCTAACTGTACAAATATTTCTACCAAGCAACCAAAGAATTCCCACGAAGTCATGGCCAAAACACCCAGGAGGTAGAACAAAGAGAAATGAGAGATATTAATCAAGCCATTTCACCACCAGTGATGGGGAAATAGCAGCATTTAAGCCACAAGAGGACCGGCCATCCTGAATAGCCATCTTGGACATGCTTACAGAACGTTCAGGCTATTTAACCGGCCAGTGGACACATTTCCTCACCATAGTGATTCAAACAAATGACTCCCATAGAAAATATTTCTCCCCAGCACTCTGGTGTTAGTCATCTAACTTTGGTTATTGGAGACTCTAGTTGAGCTAGACATGAAAAGCAGTCATACAATTGTTTCAAAAAAAATTAAGGTTAATATTCAGGATAATGGCATAAAAACTTTTCTCAAAAAAACCAAGAAAATCTTATACGTTTCTCACCTGCTTTTTTTCAGCTCAATTGCTTTGAAAAAGTCATTTCCTTTTATTCAATATGTTCTTTCTCCATTGTCTTGCTGGAAAATCCTCCTTATTCTTTAAAACGTGGCTCAAATGTCACTCTCTGACAAAAGCCTTCTCTCAATTCTGCAGGCAGCGTTAACCAAATCCTTCTCTGTGCCTTGTCCACATTTTTATTAGGAAATTTGTCATATCACTGTAATTATTTCCAGGTTAGTCTGTTTGGTAGATGA
>NW_012142745.1:8288360-8290805 GCF_000956105.1 Propithecus coquereli
TTTTTAGTTGTCCAGCCAATTTCTTTCTATTTTCAGTAGAGACGGGGGTCTCACTCTTGCTCAGGCTGGTCTTGAACTCCTGAGCTCAAATGATCTGCCCACCTCGGCCTCCCAGAGTGCTAGGATTACAGGCGTGCGCCACCATGCCGGGCCATATAGCACTTTTCTATCTTAAAGTAACCTTTCAAATCACAGTGCTTAACTCTATTTTTTTCTCTTTTTAAAAAAAATTTAATTACTATGAGTACGTAACAGTTGTATATCTTTATCGGGTACATGTGATGTTTTGACACAGGCCTACAATGTGAATTGATCAAATCAGAGCAATAGTGGTATTCGTCACCTCAGGCACTTATTTCTTTGCTAAACTCTGTTTTTCAAAGGAAGAAATAAGATGAGTGAGATTAAATAATATGCTCAAGATTATACAAACAGTAAGCAGTAGGAAGAAAAGCTATTTCTAACTTCAGTTTCATTTACTTATTGAATTTATTCAAGTACTGAGTGAGTGCCTATTACACACTGAGTCCTGCACTGTGCTGTCAAGATACATCTGAAAGCAAGGAAGTAAGATCACTGCTCTCACAGAGGTTTCCTTCCACTGAGAGGATACAGATGATAAAAAAGGAAATAGATAAGTCAGATGATTTCGGATATTGATTGATAACAAGAAAATGTGATAGAAAACAAAGGCAGGAGACAACCTTAGAAAGGCCTCTTCAAATGACATTTGAAGTGAACTTGAATGACAGAAAGGACCCTAGGAAGTAAAGACTTAGCGGCAAATCATTCTAGGAAGGTTCTTAAAAGAAGAGAGACCATAACCTGTAACTTCTCAAAGCAATATTTAGAACACTAATTTCCTAATTATCCAGAATGAACTACTTTATTGTCAGCATTTCAGAAGAAAACAACAGTCTTTGAGTTAAGTGATTCTGATTCAAAATAATACCATAAAGAGTTTTTTAAAAAGGGGGAGAGGAGGAATAGTCAAATGCCATAAATTTGAGGTTCACCTGTCTTCTAGTAACCCTTATGTCCAAAATAATATTTCTAAGCCATATTTCTAAAAGAAAGAGAAATAATATGCATATAACCATTGCATCAAGATTTCCTAAAAAGGAAACACAAAGAACAGGAACAAAAAAAAAGCTTAAAGGTTAGCAGATCTGAAGTCTTTGGTATCCAGACATGATTTATGTTACAAACAAAAGCAGTAAGCTTGGGCCACAATACAAAAGTGGAAGCCAGATGAACTCGGGGCATTGTGACTTCCCCAATAAATCACAATTACCAAACACCAATGATAAATAGCTAGAATCTCAGAGCATTTAATAGCTTTTACCATTTGTTGGTCTCTTGACTATTTGGTTCTTTCCTTCAAAAATTGGTGTTTGTAGCTCATCCCCAATGCATTAATATTTAATTGTGAACCCTTGGAGACACGAGACACCAGTTACAAAATTTCAAAAGAATTTACTATTTATAAACAAGACTGGAGTCCTGAAGAAAATTCTATCCCATGAATCTATCTTATATTTTAGGAGAGGGAAAAGGCTCCAAGATGGACATAGATCAAAAAAAGTTGTTAAAAACTGAAAGAAGAACTTATATACATAAGGAGGGAACATAGCTGGTTTTCAGTTTTCAATCATAACACCTCCTAAACAGCAGCTAAGTAAGTTATGGATGTATCAGAGAAACATAACTCAAAAGAATAGGTAAAAATATTACAGTTATCAAGAAATCCAGGAAAAATGTTTTTACATAGACATAAATAATATTTCTAAAATTTTAATACTCTATCCTTGCAGAATGATTGCAATAACATTGATGTTATTTCTTCTAGTATTATCATGAACCAGCTTTGGTATCTCCATTTCTGAGGTGATACCAACTGAGGCACTGAGATTATAGGGGATGAAAATAAAATGAAGAAATGCCAGAATCAGAATTATATCTAAAAATCTTTGTTTTTAATATTTTCTTTATAATTACTTAACTAAAGTATTTCTCGTTACACTGCTAAAATGTATGGTTGACCATAACGTTAGCACTGGCTTGACATAGCAACATCTGAATATAAATCTATACTCCAACAGTATTTATTTCCAGTTCTTCCAAAGGTTGAGCCCAACACTTATTTACAGTCAATGCTGCTTCCATGACTTACACAAATCAATCCTGCAGTTATTGTGAATGAGATTGCATTCATAGTAAGAGCCTGCTCACCATCGCCCTGAAATTTCTTTCTGTTTTTGTCCTCCATGACTTCAAGGAGTGCTAAAGGCAGGAGAAAGATTTTTAATGGACCATGAATGGGTGTTGTAAGCTACTGTGATTTTATGTAAAAAAAAAAAAAAAAAATGTTTCAGACAAAGCTAGTCTTGAGCAGAGATGTGAAGTACAAACGTTTCTCCTCATCACTGTCATCTCTGTCTCTCC
>NW_012142745.1:8290855-8292014 GCF_000956105.1 Propithecus coquereli
TTATTATTTCAAAATATTAAGTGGGTACAAGTGTTTTTATTACATGGATAGCTTATATAATGCTTAAGTCAGGGCTTGTGTAACGCCCATCACCAGAATAGTGTTCGTTGTACCCCACAGGTAAATTTTTATCCCACATCCACCCTCCCCCTCCTTGGTTTCTCATGTCCTTTATATCACTTTGTACCCACGCGTATTCCTTGTTTAGCTCCCACTTATTAGTGAGAATATACGGTGTTTGGTTTTCCATTCCTGAGATACTTTGCTTAGGATAATGGTCTCCAGTTCCATCCACATTGCTGCAGATGACATTATTTCATTCCTTTCTGTGGCCAAGTAGTATTCCATGGTATACATATACAACATTTTCTTTATCCACTCATGAATTGAAAGGCATTTAAGTGGATTCTACTCCTTTGCTATTGTGAATTGTGCCATGATAAACATTTGAGTGCAGGTGTCTTTTTGATAAAATTACTTTTTTTACTTTGGGTAGATACCCAACAGTGGGATTCCTGGATAGAATAGTAGGTCTACATTTGTTTCTTTGAGGAATCCCCATACAGTTTTCTATAGAGGTTGTACTAATTTTCAGTCTCACCAACAGTATGTAAGTGTTCCATTCTCTCTGCATCCACACCAGCTTCTATTGTTTTATGACTTTTTAATAATGGTAATTGTGATAGGGGTAAGGTGGTATTTCATTGTAGTTTTAATTTGCATTTCCTTGATGATTAGTGATATTGAGCATTTTTTTATATGTTTTTTGGCCATTTGTCTATCTTTTTTCAAAAAACTTCTGTTCACATCATTTGTCTACTTTTCGATGGTTGTTTTTTGTTTGTTTGTTTGTTTTCCTGTTGATTTGTTTGAGTTTTTTTGTAGATTCTGGCTATCAGTCCTTTGTCAGATGTACAGTTTGTGAATATTTTCTCCCATTCCGTAGCTTGTCTATTCACTCTGTTGATTATTTCCTTTACTGTGCAGAAGCCTTCTAATTTAATTAAGTCTCACTTATTTATTTTTGTTGTTGCTACATTTGCCTTTGGGATCTTAGTTACAAGTTCTTTGCCTAGGCCAATGTCTAAAAGAGTTTTTCCTACATTTTATTCTAGAATTTTTATGTTCATGCCTTACATTTAAGTCTTTAATCCATCTT
>NW_012142745.1:8296094-8316066 GCF_000956105.1 Propithecus coquereli
ATCACTGGTCACCAGATCCCCTATCCTGTCCAAGACACATAACCCCATTTACTGGCACATAAAATCCCCCAGCAACACATTCTTTTAAAAATACACATCTTTGGTTTTTTCTCCATAAGAAATCCACAACCTAAAGGTATATGTAAAAGTCTTCCTTCCACCCCATTCTTCTTTCTGCCCAGTTTTCCAACACTACTGCTACTACCACTAACCAAGCAACCACTAATACATATTCCTGTGGATCCTTCCAGAAGTTCTAAGGAGTGTGAACACACACACATACACACCCACACACATATGTGTATCTCCCCAGAACTGTGCACTTTTTATTTTATGTTATCGCTAAGACACTATACCCCAGTGCTCTGCATTTCTTTTGCTTTATTCCATAGGACCATTCTATGCATATACAGGAAGAGGTTCCCCATTCTTTCATAAGGGTTCAAGGCATCTCATCCTGAGGGGCACCTCTTGTATTAACAAGAACCAAATAAAAACACCCTGAGTTCTCCTATTTATAAAGTTCTCCTTGCTGCTTCTACAGTGGATTCTTACAATTTTCCCGCAGTCACATGCCAAAGTTCCAGCCCCACCCTCACCTTCTGCCCCAAGTCCAACTGCCACCTTGGACCTTGGCCATTGTCGGTATTTGTCTCTGATGACCACCGAAGTATCCAGCTCTTAGGCCTTCTGACCTATGCCTGAACTTGACCCTTATCAACTATGAATATTCTCTTGAAGTACATGGCTCACTAGTAATCACTTAGTTTATGCCCATTCTCTGGTCTGGGCTTTTCCCTGTCTTTCAAAACTATTAACTTTAAATACCAGCTACATTTCAGCACTTCTTACCTCAGTTGTTGATCCCAGGGCAAATGCTAAGGTACATACATGTATCTTTCTTCGTTAACCCAGGATCATCATGTTACTCCTTTCCTTCTATTGTTTTTTTAATACCATTGTTAACTTTAAGAAGGAGTCTTTTCTCTCACATACTTAAGTTTTGGGTTTAAATTCCCATAGCCAAGTCCCTCTGCTCAACTATGAAAATATTACTAAGGGAGTATATTTGTTAGGGTTCTCCAGAGAAACAGAACCAATATGTTCTTTTATATGTACATGTATGTGTGTGTGTATGTGTGTGTGTGTGTATAAAATATTAGTTCTGTTTCTCTGGTATGTGTATGGAGAGAGAAAGAGATTATGAGGAATTGGATCATATGACGATAGAGGCCAATAAGTCCCATAAATTGCTGTCTACAAGCTGGAGACTCAGGAAAGCCAATGGTGTAACTTTAGTTCAAGTCCGAAGTCCTGAGAGCCAGGGGAGCCAATGATGTAGATTCCAGTTTAAGGGCAGAGAAAACCAATATCCCAGCTCAAACAGGCAGGAAGGAAGAAGGGTGAATCTTCCCTTCCTCTTTTTGTTCTATTCAGGCCCTCAATGAATTGAATGATAACCTCCCACCCTGGCAAGGGCAATCTACTTTACTAAATCCACCAATACAAATTTTAAATGCTAATCTCATGTAGAAACACCCTCACAGACACACCCAGAAATAATGTTCAATCAGGGCACCCTGTGGCCCAGTCAAGTGGACACATAACATTAACCATCACAGAAAGTAATGTCTATGACTACTCTCTCTCACAACTTTTTTTCTTTTGGACAAACTCCTTCCAAATCTTTTAGCATCTCTAAGATATTTTCTGACATCCTCTGAAACACAGAAAGGATGTCAAACAAGTAGCCATTTGTTCCAGGACCCTGAGTCTACCTGCCTCCTAAAGAATTCTATCTTCCTGTTCTTTATTTTCTAGAAAAAGATAAAGGTGGTCTTTATCCTTCCCTTTCTTTCAACACCGTAACATTACTTGTCAGTTAACTTACGGCTCTGCGTAGCCTTGAGGTAGCCTTAGGATACCAGCAGATGTGTTTTTTAAGGGTACACTAAAACTGCAAAAGAACAGAAATCATTTTAGTTTCTTCTTTGCTCCTCTTGGCTAATGGCAGCACAGTGTTCCAGGTCACTGGAGATGAGAAACAGATAATTATCTTCAATGCCTCTACATCTCTCACCCCAACATTAGATCAGACTCCTCCATGTCTTTGAGATCAAAGACAGGGTCCAGTCCCACGGCCACTGACCTAGCTCAAATTCTCTCTACCTCTACTACTTCTTCTCTTTAATCTACCTTCCAGGTAGGCCTCTGGAAAAACAAATATCTACTTTCCCCTGTGCCTCCTTATTCTTCCATCTAAAAGGACGGACACTCATTTAATGAGTCAGATTCCAGGCATGTCCCTGGGCTGCACGTGCAATGTCACTGTGGATTAATCATCACACCCATAGGTATGGCTTTTTTTTTTGCTTTCTCCTTTTATGGGCCAGGAATAGTAAAGTGGCCCAAGCATTTCCTCACATGGGGGAGATCAAGTCATCCAGTTATCTTGTTCTCTTTCATACATATTTCAGTCCACTAATCTCAAAAGGTATTGTCCTTGTCTTTCCTTGAGGCAATCTGGAGTGCAGTGCCAGTTTAGAGTCCAGGTTTAGAGATAACAAGGAAGTTTCTTAGGCTTCTGGTCTTATATGCCATGTCCCAACCCCACTTTACCAGAGTTCTTGGCATTGGGGAGCCGAGGACAAAAAGTACAACCAATAAAAAAATATACATTATTCTGTCTTTCTTTACTTTGGACCCCAATCATGGACATTCACCGTGGCAACCTTATGAGATGAGTGGCTATGCTGTTGTTAAAATTTGGTTACCAGACCACCAGTCCTAACAGTCCTCAAAATCACAAAAGCCCTGGCCTGAAGTTTATATCCAGTCATGCCAGACCCTTCTGGGAACCATCCTATGTCCCACTTGCCTCCATTGGGAACTACACAACACTTAAGTCTGGAGAATGTCATTCAAGACCCCACCACCATGAACTTCCTAAGTGGATGCTTTTCATGCTTCTGTGTGTAGCTTATACTATTTCTTCTCCCCCAAAGCTTTCCCCAAACCTTGACCTCCACTCACTATTCTCAGTTACTCCATATATATCTGCTGAGCATCTTCTGTGCAGCAGCCACTGAGCCAGGTCTCATGGAGGTTGAGGCAAGTAAGATATACAAAGTCCCACCACTTCTAAAAATCCTATCAGATACTTCTAGCTGTTAAGAATGTCTCCTTCCTTTGTGTGCTAGTCTTCCAGTATTTGTTGTGCCTTGACTGTAGAAATGTGTACATATTTTCTGTTTATTCACTAAATGAAAAGCCTCTGAAGGGAAGATACTAGTTTTATTCATCTGTGTATCCATCCAGTACCCTGAAAAGAGGCATATTTATAGATGATTTTTATAGAATTAGTTAATTATCCTATTGTCATATGGGAAAGCCAAGTGTGGGGTCTAGAGTTGATGGCAAATTTGTAATATTAACCAACATTTTTACTCCACTTACTTTGTTCCAAACACCTTGCATACATTAACCTAGTTTTTCCTTTCAACAGTCCTATGAAATAGGTATTATTCATCTATATAGATGAGAAAACTGGGACTAATAGATGTTAAATAATTTGCCCAAAGTCATATCATCAGTGAGAGGAAAGCCAAGCCATCAAAGCTTACAGTGAAGGGATGGGCAGGAACATTTTGCCTCATAGGATGTGTTCTAGCTTAATTTTCTCACAGTTTCTTAGAAGGGCAGAGACCCAGGGGCATCTCAGACACACCAGCCACATTGTTAGAAGGGGGAATTCCCCTGAACAAAAGGACGAATAAATCAAAATTACTGAGGTACAGTACAAAGAGCCCTTAACTAGCATTCAAAGGACTTGAGGTTTTGCCCTGGCTTTGCCACTTCCGAAGTGGGTAATTTTGGATAAGTCACCCCATTATCCTGACTTTTCTCATCTTGAGATGGGATAATAATGCCTACTTTGTAGGACCATTAGGAAGATCAAATGAGAAAGTAAATAAGAAAGTGTTTGACATTAGCAGATCATTGTATAAATTAAAGAAATTGTTATTTCACAGTTTTACGGCAGAACTGACTCTGGCTGGTAGAGTTAATAGACAGGGAGTTTGTTGAGAAGTCCTAGTGAGGAATCTTTAGTGACAGAGATTTAATG
Organism: Propithecus coquereli; assembly: GCF_000956105.1. Lineage (NCBI taxonomy): Eukaryota > Metazoa > Chordata > Mammalia > Primates > Indriidae > Propithecus > Propithecus coquereli. The sequence goes on from NW_012142745.1 coordinate 8,300,221, forward strand.
CAAGGCCCAAGTCGCTTCCATGATCTGCATGGAATTCAGCTTTTATTATGTTGAGACAACAGAGGAGGGGGCAAATGGGGTCTATTTAACTCCAGACATTTCTAATTCAAAGACTTTTCCTCTTCATTTCCAGTACTAATGAAGAACTCGTTCCAGTAAATAAAATGACTTTAATCTATATTTAAAATCCAAGTTGATATTTTGTTACTTTTTTAACTTGCAAGACTTGGGAATTACAGGCCAGAGCTGACAACATTCAATGTTCTAAATAAGGATCTTCATAGAGGATGTGGAAACCTCTGTAGCAACTAATTCAAGTTCTTTATATTGAAGCTGAATCCCTCTAGCTGTAGCCCCTGTTCCTCTGGCTTGTTTTAGGAAGGAACAGCTGGTCTGCAATCTCCATATAATATCCATTCTTGGATGTATTAAATCGTCATGCATATTATCTGTGTTACGTATTCTGAAAAGTAGCAGGCTCTTAGCATTACCAGCAGTCATTTTTCAGTCTTGTGCAAAGTATACCCCTGGGAACTCTTAGCAGATGTTTGGTAAAATTATTGAAAGAAACAAGAAAAAAGGCTTTCCCCTGTTTTGAAACCACAGTGGTATATCATTCAAAAACAGCCAGAAGGCATCTCAAAGTCTCAAAAATTAGAAAATGCACTCTTTTTTTGTAAGTATCCTTGTCCGAGCAAAATGACACACCACGATTAAATTCCAAACAAATATGCCATTTTACACAGGAGAACATGTTCAGATCACAGCCATCATATCTTCTACATGTTATAATATTGTTTTTAAATCTAAAGATTTTGTGTATTTTTACCTCTAAAGGAATAAGCAGGGTCAGACTTTATGTAGCAACCCAAATCAGGAAGTAAAGAAAGAATGAGGGAGGGAAAGGGAAGGGGCAGAAGCTAAGCGTGAAGAGACAGAGAGAAGAAGGAAAAGAAAAATAATTTTTTCTGTTACTGTGGTTTAAATGTGTCCCTTCCAAAATCCAGGTGGTGCCAATGTGATAGTATTAAGAAGTGGGGCTTTTAAGAGGTGCTTAGGCCATGAGGGCTCCTCCCTTGTGAAGGGGAATAAAGCCCTTATAAGAGAGGCTTCATGCAGTTTTGCTTGGCTTGCCCTTTGGCCTTCTGCAGCGTGGGGATACAGACTTTCTCTCCCTGGAGGATGCAGCAATAAGGTGCCATTGTGGAAGCAGAGAGCAGAGCTCACCAGACAACTGAATTTGCCAGCACCTTGATCTTGGACTTTCCAGCCTCCATAATTGTAAGAAAATAAATTTTTGTTCTTTATACATAACGCAGTCAGTGATATTTTGTTATAACAGCACAAACAGATTGAGACACCTGTATTCATAGAAAACAGATGGCAATTTTATAGCATCTTTTATTTTCTGCATCATACATTTTAATACCTGTGCTAGGAGAAAACCTACAAGGAGTGAATCAAAATGAAAGGGGTATATAGAACCAGAAGAAGAAAAACATTTCCTTGAAGAAATACTAATCACTCTGTACTTGCATTGTGTTTATCACTGCACAGGTTCTGTTCATAATAACTAATAATTCCTTTTCTAATTTTGTGGACACAGAAACCATGGCCTTGCTACTGTTTTTCTGAAAGTAGACATGATTTCCTGGCACCCAGTGATGTTCAATTTCATTTCTCATAAATATCTTCCTGGGTGTAAGTCACAATTCATGCTACAGCAATTGAGAAAGGCTATACGGCCCCTTAAGTCTGTGCTTTGTTTAGAGCTTAACATGTGTGCTGTTTCTGAGAAGAGAAGGAAGTGTCTAAACTAGTCACTGTCATAAGCATTTTAGTAAGCAGCCATCAAGGAACAAGAAAACAGATCAATTCCCACTGGCACCCTGCAATGGTAGAGATTCAACTTTAATACTGTACCCACAATACATACATGCCAAAGAAACCCAGGACTGAGATTTTGAGTGTAGGACAGAGAATGGTGGGAACTTATTGGAAATGAACTTCAGATATGTTCCTCATTGCATGGTACTATGTTCATACAGGATGTTTTCTGTCTCACCACATAAAGACACCAGTGTTGTCACCAAAGACAAACATCACTTATATAGGAGTACTTCTATTCTTTGATAATCATAAGTAATTCATAGCCATAGGGAAAAATTTTGAAAGTACAGAAATTATAAAGACAAAATTAAAACTCTTCCTAACTCTATGGTACATTTTCCTCCTGGATTTTTTTTTTTCTTTAACGACAGAAATTTGCTGTCCCACAGTTCTGGAGGCTGGAAGTTCATGATCAAAGTGTTGTCAGGGTTGGTTCCTTCTGGAATTTTTTTTTTTACACCTATAAACGTTATTTCTTTCTTACAAAATTTGGATTACTCTGCAAATGCTATACTTTTCACTTAATATAATATCATAAGCCCCTTCTATGTCATTAAATGTTGTTCAAAAATTTGGATTTATTCATATTATTCTATTGTATAGCCATGACATCATTTGTTCAACCATCCTCCTACTGCTAGACATCTGAGTTGGTTCTAATTTTCCAATATTATAAATAAATATTCAATAGGCAAGCTTGTACATAAATCTTTGCCGCCTCTCTGATGGTATCCTTAGGATAAATCCATGAATATGAAATTACTAAGTCAAAGGGAAAACACATATTTTAAGGCTCTTGTCTCAAATTATCAATTAGCCTTTGGAAAGACTGAGCCAATTTAGTCCCACCAGCTGAATGAAGAGTATTCATTTCCTGTACCCATGGAAACCACTGTTCTGTTTATCTTCAACGATTTAAGAATCATAACGTGGTACAACATTGTTAGTTTTATGTACATTTCCTTAAAAATTCCGTGATTGAACACTATGATTTCTATTGATCAAATATTCCCTTCTGGTAATAAAGTCCAACTGTTGCCACCTTGAATCCGCTTGGCATCTTCCTTACTCGTCTCAGGGACAGATGGGAAGAGAGAAGGTGGTACACTTGAATCCTGGATTTGGTTTGCTTTCTCTCTTTGGTAACGCTTTTGTTCATGGTACCAGCATCATTCATGAAATATCATTAACTAATGAGGAATTAAGGTATTTGCTGATAAGTGTTGACTACAGTGAGTCATCAAAGCATGTGACCATCATAAATAGATTCTTGTGGATACTAAGGAAGATGTTTATAAATTTCATAATATAAAAGGAAACCTCAATCAGTCAGCTGTGAGAAGAATACTGTAAATCCCCATCACTATGGCTTGTGTGGTCAGCGTTGAGTTCCAAGAGTTTAACATCAATGTTTATGTTGTAAATTGTGTGTTTTATTATTTTGTGTCTTTAACAATTTAATTAACAAGAACAACAACAACAAACAAACAAATGCTAACACCCCGTAGACAGAATAGTGTAATAGACCCAGATTTTTAAAAATAAATAAATAAATAAAGAGACATTTTTTTGCTACTTTAATAGGATTGCGGAGGGCGAATACATCTCCACTACAATAGAGTGCCAGATGTAATGAGAATATATGTTTGAAATATCACATTAACTGATATTTTATAGATATTTCTGAGTACAGGAGCTCTCCCTTATCCATGGAGGATGTGTTCCAAGGCCCCCAGAGGATACTTGGAACTGCACATAGTACCGAATACTCTGTATACTATGTTTTTTCCAATACATACATACATATGATAAAGTTTACTTTATAAGTAAGGGACAATACTCTTGTGCTTTGGGGCTATTATTAAGTATGATAAGGGTTTATTGAAATCAAGCACCGCAGATACCATGACAATTGATCTGACAACCAAGGCAGGTTAACCTACAGTGTGGATGCTCTGGTGGATGCATCCAACCAGCCTCATCCATGGCCTCAGGGGAGGTGACCGCCAGACCAAAAGCAAAAGTGCTGAAGAACACCCATTCTCTTTTCTGTTCTGAAAGTCTATACTCTTAAGGGAATAGAGACATTTCTGATTTTAATCGATCTGAAAGTTTGAGAAGTGAATTCTTCTGCCAAAACTTCCCTCTGGACAAGGAGAAGGACAGCAACAGGGGGGCGGTGGTGAGAAGAGAGAAGCAGGTACTGAGATGCTCATTGCAAGGGCCCATTCTCCAGCCCCATTATGGCACAGAGCCCCAGAATAATTCCCCTGTGCTCAAACCTAACAGGCCATGCAGATGGGAACGGAGGCATTGTCACATTTCCACGGGGGGGTAGTAACTGAGAACCAGACAGCAGGATGGGCATCTGTTAGTAGATAACATCATGGACTTCAAGGCTTTATACATCCTTCACTGAGAGTAGTTTGGCACATCTTAGGTCAGATTCCCTAGCAAATGAGCTCTGAGGTGGAGACTGGGGAAGGAGCTTTATTGGGAAGAACATTTCCCCAATAGAGAAGTGAGGGAAGCCTACTGAACAGAGAGAAATTGAGCTGCGATGCAATTACCACGGAGGCCTCAGCCCATTGAGGCCAGGAGGACAGGCCTTGGAACCTCCTGTCATTCAGTCTTTGGACATGGGCTATCTCTGGGGGTGGGAAAACCAAAGCCAGTAGCCAGTGCTCCCAGCAACTTGGAGAATGAGTGAATCCGTCCCCTTCATGACTCTGAAAAGTATAATGGTATTCACTATAGTCCACCCCTTCTGCCACTTAGATCCACTTATTTCCTGCAGTAGTACATTTAGGAAAAACTTCTCCAGGATCCTGGTTGGTCTTATTCCTTGGGAAAGCAAAAAGAAGTTTATGAGATCAACTATAGCCCCTTTCCCTGCGGCTGGTCTCAGGGCTGCAGTTAATATTCCTGGTTTCCCTCCTCTATTACCTATTCTAGATTCCGTCACCCCTGGTTAGTAACATGATGGTCTAGGAGGCTCACCTGGAAGAGTGATAATGATGCTCTTACCTGAGGGATCTGAGCATCTCATCACCTAGCCATCCCCAGGTCATGAATGATGCACTTGTGCATTTCACATCGAATTTCAAAGGAGAGTCCCAAGAGTGGCTTGACACATTTGTGTGTCAAGCTTGTGTCTCTCTAGTCCTACTGGATGACAACCACCTATCTCCACTTAAAGGTTAGGATCAATTACCCCTGCCTGTCTTTTCCTTGTCTTCTGGTTTCTTGGACAAGTTATATGGCAACCATAACTTAAAGTTCCATGAGAGTCTAAATGTGGTTCCTGGTGAAAACATTTTCTCTCTCAGGACCTTGAGACACGCAAATTCTAAAGTTTTCAGAAAGAGAAGCACACGAATTCCCACAGTGGGGCACTGGCTATGACGGTTAGTGAGGCCAGTTCTAAAACTACCTCTTGGTTCCCAGATCCATGTATTCTACCTGCTGGGAAAAAGCACCATAGGTTTGTTATTCATTTAGGGCATACACCACATCCTGGAGAATGAGGCCCCATTTCCAAACAGTATCATCTCCAAGCTGGTTCCTCAGATGTGCCTGAGAAGCCTAGTCCATGTCTCAGGCCAGCAGCTTCTGGGTGGTGTGACATGTGATACAGCCAGGAGATTCTATGGCCATGGGCCCACTGCTGTACCTCTTTTGCCCTTTGCATTTCTTTGTCTGAGGCAATGCCATGCAGGATCCTGTCAGTGGATGAAATATTCTGTAAGCCCTCCGAGAGTGGTGCTAAATGAGGTCCTCTGGGTAGGAAAGACAACTTACAACCAGAATATGCTGTGAACCCAGTCAAGATGAATTGCTACTCCATGCAGGGTGGAAGAAGTCCAATGCAATCAACTTGCCGTCGAGTGGCAGGTTGGTCTCCTTAAGGGATGTTGCTGATTCAGAAGCTCATTGTTGATCTCAGTAGCAAGATCAGGCTTAGTATGTGGGAGCCCATCCTTACCACCACAGCTATAGCATTCATGAGCCCACTGTGCCAGCTCCAGGTGGCTGATGACAGAGGTTGGCTGACGTCAGCTGGATAGTTACTCTATCTATTTGGTAGCTTAGGCCATCTTTCCTCATGGGTGCTCTAAGGTGGGCATTAATACAGATCACAGAGCTCCACGCCTTGTGGTCAACCCCAGAAACCCATCCATGAACCCCTTCACTCTTGCCGTTCTAGTCTTTTTCTCCTTCCAGGCCCTGACAAACTAGTCATGTTGCTCTGCTCATGAAATCATGTTTATTCCTAATTTGACCCATTTCTCTTTCTTTACCATTGGGAGAATTTACCCTCACTACTAGCTTTCAGAACCACCCGTGAATGGGACTATAGCATAGCACAGTCCGTTTTCAGCTCGTACCCACAAACCAAGCTGGCCATCTGTAAACGAAGCATGATTTGTAGATGGCATTATCTGTCTTAAGGGACTTCCCAGGAAACCGTCAGTGTGAGGTGAGGGAGAGGCAGCAGTGCAGCACTGTAGGCAAAGTGGGAATCATGACAACCTCTCCTTCAGCTCACTTTTGTTCTCTGGCCCTTCTCATATGTAGCCCAAGAGGTAGCACTACCATTTTAGGATGTACTGCTGCTGGGTCCACCCGATCTTACAAAGTGGTGGTTCTGAAAGAATGCGGATTGTGATGTGTTTTGGCCACAAAGTTACATGATGTCACTACCTGGGCCCAGCTGATGAAGCCATCAGGGCACAGTCCTCTGCTGGAGATACCATGGCCTAGCTCCAGACCCTTTGAGTCTTTGTCATAATTCCCTCATTGGGTTTTGCAATAAACTCCACAAGGTGTCTTTTTCCCTCTGGTGCCACAGGGTGTGCTCACCCAAGTGACAGGCTCCTTGCACAGCAACTTGGATTTGCTACAGGACTATTTCCTGCTCTGGGCCCCACTCAAAGCTTTCAGTTCCATGTCCCCCAGTAAATGGATCAGAACAGCATATCCAAGTGTGTTATACCCTGGCAGCAGACAATACCTAGTAAGTATTGTGCTTCTCCCTTACTAGTAGGAGATACAAGGTGCAATACTGCATCCTTTTCTTTGCAGGGGAATTCACAGCATATTCTAGACCAATAGATGCCTAAAATTTTACTGATCTGGCAGGCTCTTGAGACTTGATAGAGTTTCTGTCCCACCCTCTAGAACACATGCACCTTACTGAGGACTCCTAGTCCTTGCCATTGATTACTTACTCAGTCCAATTAATATGATCTCATCAGTATAGGGGACTAAGGTTTGCAGAATGTCCAGGTCTCTTTGAATGATAACTAAATCTGGGAGAGCTAACCATCCCTGAGAAAGGACAGTAAGTGTATACTGTTGTTTGTCTCATATGAATGCAATTGCTTCTGATCCTGCTTCCTGATAGGAATGAGGGGGAGGATGCATTCACCAGATTAATAACTGCATACTATGTACTGAGGCTGTGTTAATCTGCTTTAGTAAAGTTACTGATCTGGTCCAGCAACTATAATTGGGGTTATTACTTGCTATAATGCTGCCTGAGTTGAAATCATTAAGTACTTAGGATAAGTTATTTAATCTTTCTAGGCCAATTTTTATATGCATCAAATGAAGATTATTATAGTAACTGAATCATAGGATTGTTGCGAGGATTAAAATTAGAAAAGTCATACAAAGTATTTAGCACTGGGCCGTGCACACAGTAATCACTCAGTAAATATCAACCTTCATACATCTGTTTTGCCATCGTAGAGTTAAAATGCAGTTTGATTTATTAAAATTCAGCAAACATACAGTTTTCTGTTACATAAAACATTTGAAATGAAGTGAATCTGGCCTACATTTAGATTGGGATGCAGTCTTGCAGAAATATAAGACAGGGTTAATTTTAATACCACCAACACTGCCATTGGTCATAAATTGTTAATGGAATTTATAAATCAAATACATAATTATTAAGATAGAACATTTGCTCAGCTATTGTTGATCTAAATTTTATGCCACTTGCAGCAGTTGTGCTATCAAGAATTTAGTAATCAGGCATATAGGGTAGCTTCCTCAATATTTGTTTTTAACTGTCGTTTTAGAGAATAAGAACCAACCCATTCCAGTATGTATGTACCTGCATAGGTTTGGCAAGTTTCTCCATCCAGAATCTCATTTATCACTACATTTTCCCCACTATGCTGGAAATCCAACAGTTATATGGAATGAGAAATCATATGAAGAAAACAAGACTTCCTCTTGCTCATCATGGAGAAAAGATACTCCCTCCACCGTAACTTCCATGACCTGTTGGCCACGTAGCAACAGTGCACCGCCTGTTCCGCACTTTGTGAGATCACCGGGATTGGCTTAGCCGGGGAAACAAAGCAGAAGCGTAGATCAGCATTTCACATTAATGTGATAGTCTCGCTACTTGCAAGACAGATGGGGAGGGTTGTGTGAGAGGTATACAGTCAGCCTCCTGGCTCCCTGGGTGATGGCAGAATGTTGATCACACACTGGCGGTGAACATGCAGCTTCCAGAGGAACTAGCTCACTGCCACAGAGCCTTAGCACCTGGCTGCGTTTGGAGCTGGCAGGGGCAGTCTCCAGATTCTCTGCTGCAAAATCACAGGAAGGGCTGTTTATAAACCCGTGAAAAGAGGAAGTTTCTTTCAAAGGAAAAGGCTTTAGAGGAACTCCAGCTGCCTGGCACATAGTCAGTTTCCCCTGCTTTCATCTCCCTGTGGCTCCTGCAGTAAGTAATTCAGAAATGACCACTGTATGGATAAAACACTACAGGGTGAGAGGGAGAGCATTCTCAGGAGGTGAAATAATACAGCCAATTTACTAGCACCTTCATTTGGGGTCTGGTGGACACATTTCCTCCTAAACTGCTGAATATCTAGACTCTATGGGAAAGTTACCAGATGAATATTCTTTAACCCCATTTCATTTGCAGTCTTTGAGCACACTGCAGGCATTTCAGTGCTTAGTAAAACATGCCAGTAAGGCAAAAGGAAGGTCTGTGCTGGATTTCCTGGGAAGCTCTAAGTCAAACGTTTACAGCAATTTCAGGTGGATAAGACAGAACTCAATCACTGCTCCACTCCTGTCATCAAACACCTTGTTGATTTCATACAATTTACCAACAAGACAAAGAGCTGTCACACTGCAGTGCAATTCTTCAGGATACAGAAAATCTAGTGAAACTACTAGGAAAATTAGTTTTAATAGTAGCATCTAACTATAGCTCGTCACAAGTTTAATCTGTTTTCCAGTTTTTCCGTTGTTTTATATTACAGAGCTTAGGGTGCATCTGAATTATTGCCAAAAATGATCATGATTTAAAATTATACTAAACACACACAATCACACACAATCACACACACAAACATACTTCATTTGAAGGAAACACCAACAGATTTTACTCCCGGAAACCTGATAGAATGAAAGACATAGAAAGAAAAAGAGGAGAAAGTGCAAAGATTCACTCCTTGACCTCTATGTTTAAATAGGTTTTCTCCCCATTCCTCTTTTCTCAAGTGTTAAGAATATTATTTTGGAATGTTGCTGCAGAACTCCAAAGATTATCGCCACCGTATTTCAGAAACACACATAGAATTACAATCTCCTTTCTAAACTGAGCATGAGTCTGAGCCATAGGAAATGCCTTGTTCTTGCCTTTGGTAACAGGGACCCCATCAATAAACACCTAACATGGAAGTCATTGCAGATTTGCAGGAATCAGATACAAAGCTGTGCCCCTTTTCTTCCTTTAATTTCTCCCTGTGAGTCACTTCTAAGCAAATTTATCTTACCTACCTCAGTCTCCTCTAGACGCTTAATCCCAATCTACAATATTGAACATTACCGACTCCTACATTCCACTGGCCCACTAATCCTTTAAATCTCTCCCCTCAACCCCCTTTTCTACATTCCTTGGACTTATCACACTTTTGTAATTCAGGATTAGTTAGCATATTTATCTTGGGTCACTCTGGGATACGCAAAGCTATTCTGGTGTTCAGGGTCTTTGTGTTCCCTGAAGCTGGAGGTAGGTGACATAGAAACCCAGATACTGGGACACTGTGAAGTGTCCTAAATGCTGAATTTAGGGTGCCAAATTTAGCAAATAAAAATATAGGCCATCCAGTTAAATTTGAATTTCAGACAAACATCTTGTATGTAAGTATATCCCAGGAAACATTTGAGACATACTTATCCCAAAGGTATTTGTTGTTTATCCAAAATTTAAATTTAATTGGTTGCCTTGTATTTTATCAGGCAACCTTAGCTGTATGTGAACAGGGTGAGGAGGAAACCAAGCTTAATTATCAATGACATCCCAGAAGGACACCTCAACGTGGGTCTGTGGTGTGATAAAGGACCCATGTTCTGCCTCAAGAGTTTAGAAGAAAAGAGCCTGTAGCAGAAAGAGCAAAACAAGGCACGCAGCTGCCCTTCCCTTTCCCAGCCCGCAGCCAGCATCCTTAATCAATCAAGGCACCCTTTCTGGCTTCAACACAGCCACTCAGGCATCCATTACTAATCAATCAGACTTGGCTTGTGAGATGAAACCTTTTAGCTCTCCCTAGCCTAGACACAACTAAGAGTGTGGAAATATGTAGAATTGCCCAGGCTTAGCTCCCAGGCAAATCTCAATGGATTTTCCTGCATTCTCCAGAAATCAGAAAATAAAATTTAAAAAAAAAAGCTATTGCCTTAAAAAGCTGTGGAATTCTAGAGTTGTCACTAGACAACTCAGTTGGGACCTTGATAACTAATGATTCTCTAGCAGTGGTTCTTAAAGTATGGATTATAATCCACATTGAACCTCCTGATAAGGCACACTCTTCCTTTAGTTCTTTTGGCTAAAGAATTCATAATTCATATATTGTCATTTTTACATACCTTCGAAGGTTATATATTGGCCACCTACTAAATAAATGATTAAAAGTTACTAAGTATTGTATGCATAAAATTCGACTCTTGCTTTAGTAAAGATTACTGATGGCTCTAATTCAGGGTCCTACATGACCAGGTAATGCTGGCAAGGTTGCACAACTCTAATTGCGCAAAACTCGTGGAATTCCTGCCACTTTCAGGAAGTACACTTGATTATCTATGTGGTTTTAACTTGGTCATGGTTCCCAAATGCCTTCTACTTATGAATTACTTTTGCCTTAGCTTCTTCATTTACTCTGGACTTTGTTGTGGATTGTTTGGTTAACCCCAGAGTGTGTAGTGATATATGTTTCCATCAACGGCATTTGAAGACTGTAATTTTGCAATCACTAGACTTTAAGGCATGTATACATTGTGATTCAAACACGAGTCATCTCTACCACTTTGCTAAGGCAAACCACAAAAATTTGCTTATACAGTGACACGTTCCCTCTTATTACTATATTTTTTCCCTCAGTAGTGGGGAAATGGATCGGGTAAGTGGGCTGTGAGGTCTTCTACCTTGCCAATCTACACTGTGGTCAAAAATAGTTTGAGAAATACTTTTCTAGAGCAATGATTCTCAACCCTGATCAGGTGATATTGAGTGTTAATACCTGTAATGCATTTATTGATATCATATGACCAAACTTTTCTCACATTGAGAAATATTTCATATCAAGAAACATTATTTTGTGATACATAAAATTTTTCAACCAAAAGCATGTCCCTAATTGTTTTTTCATTTTTAAGCTAAGCATGATTGACTCTTTCCAATTATTTTTCCATGAATATTTATCTCCTTTTCCTTTATTCTTGATTACACTTACTAGCACTCAGTTGCTAACAACCAACCAGACCTTTAAAAAATGTGGAGAAAAAAAATATCTTCAGACAGACAAATTGTTTTCTATTTAATTTATTTCTCCTGCAAAGTGGGAAAATATTTCCAGTATTCCACTGTAGGGCTATGTCACTTTAGTTCTTTAGGAGAATAAACTACATGTTTTGAACTATTAGAGAATTATGAAATCAATGTAGTGAGTCTTGATCATATTCTTTTTTTAAAGAATAGCATAGAGAAGAGCCCACATATGTTTCGCCTCCTGAAAAGTTTGCTTCAGTTGCGTGTGTGTATGTGTGAGTGTGTGTCTGTCAGTCTGTCTTCTAGGCCACAATGTAAAATGTCTTTCTTGCCAGGTGGGAGGGTCTTGGTTAAAAGTTTGAAAAACATTGCTCTTCAGCAGTGTTTCTCAATTTTTAACATGCATAAAAATTGCATAAGAATCTCATTAAAATCAGTTTCTGATTCAATAGGTATGGGGCAGGGTCTTACATTCTTCATTTCAATAACACTCCACAGTGATTCTGATGCCGCTATTCCCGGGGACCACACTTGCAGGTGTAAGGGCCTAGTGGAAAGAGCCACAGCCACGAGCAGAGGACCACTAGCCCTAGAGGAATGGCCAATGCAACTCTGTACTTGGGACGCCGTGGCTGCAAGAGGCACCTCCAGCCACAGCATCTGCCTCAGGCAGTTCTTTCCACCCCGCTCACCTTCTCTCCTCTATCATAACCTTTCCTCCTTCTCCTCCTAGGGTAAATCATCAAAAAGTGAGCAAAGATGGTTGGCCACATATCACAGGCAGCAAAGAGCTCAAAACAGGTGTAGATGATCCAGAGATACAGAGTTGATGATTTTAGCTGGACTAAAATCACCCCAATATTTACTTTCCACCCTGCCATTTGAGTGATCTATTCAAAACACAAACCCGTGTCTCACCTTCCCTTAAAACTCTTCAGTGGTTCCTCCTTGTCTGCAGATGAAGAACCAGCTCTAGTTTTCTAGACTTGGGACATGCTCTGCTTCCCTCCAGCCCGATTTTCCTCTACCCCAGTTCCCAGAACCCAGTGTGTCTTTTCAGATTGTGCATTGTTCTTACATGTCCAAGTGTGAATTCTCCATCTGGATAACATCCATTCATTGTTCAAGATGCCCCTTCGAGAACTTTCCTAACTCTCCCTGTCTTAGTTTGGGCTGCTATGACAAAGTAGCATAGACCGGTGGTTTATAAACAGCAGAAATTTATTATTCGTAGTTCTGGATGGAGGCTGGAAGCCTGAGATCAGGGCGTCAGCGTAGCAGAGTTGTGGTGAGAGGCCTCTTTCTGGTTGTAAACAGCCAACTTCTCATTGAATCATAACATGGAGGACAGTGAGCGCGAGAGTCTCTTTTGTAAGGGTGCTGATCCCACTCATGAAGACTCTACCCTCCTGACTTAATTACCTCTTAAAGGGCCCATCTCTCAATACCATCACATTGGGGGTCAGGATTTCAACATACAAATTTGGAGAGGAATCACAAACATTCAGTCCATAACACTTTCTCTACATGCTTGGGCGCCTACCTCCCCAAAACACACATACACCTGGTTAGATTAGAGCAGTGGTTCCCAATCCTGCCTACATATTAGCAACACCATCATGCATGGCTTTTTTAAAGTACTAATTAAAAATATTGATACCTGAGCCCCACCCTTCGAGATTTCATTGGACCAAAAGGAACACAGAGCATATGTGTGTGTGTGTGTGTGTGTATGTGTGTACATGTGTGCATCTGTGTGTGTGTCTTTCCCCCAGGAGTGGCTCTGTTCCTTGGTAAAACAGAATTTCAAGTTCCCACGTTAATTATTAACTACCTACACAGAGTTTGCCTCATGCTCTGGTACTTTAAATATGCTCAACATTCTAGAATTTTCAGTTGACATCAAGTATTGGTCAATTGTATTTCTATTTTACTGACCAATCTTAGGTTGTATTTGTCCTTCAAGGAATTTTCCAGCTAAACATCATGCCCTTTTCAGTGAATGATTGATTTACCTTTGAACAGAACTGCTATGCGCCGTCTTTAATGGCTGTCCTACAAATGTGTGCCCTCTGGATCTGACGTTTTCGGTGTTTCTAAAGCATCTCTCATACTTGGCTCTAGCTGGGTCAAGTACAAAGATAGTCTGGGAGTGGTGTGATTATCATAGATATTATTTAGAAATAGCTGAAGAACAATTATAAATGCAATGTGGTATGTCAGACATCCAAAGCGTATTTTCTGCTTTGCTGATATTCTATACTTTTTTTATCTGCCTTTGCTAGAGAATGATGTATTCTACATAAAATAGCTTTCCAGGCAACAAAGGTTTCCCTCTGGTATGTATTTCATCAAGTAGATGCTCAATGCTTTTTTTAAAAAGGGTGTGACATTTCAATTTTAATCATTTTAGATTAAATATTTCCAAGCCATATTACATACACCCTCACTTTATTAAACAAGGAATTCTAAACTTAATCTACCCTTTTCTAGATTGTGTTAGCATTATAGCTATTGATTTTTATAATAAAAATGAATAGAATTTTTGTTTTATATTTTGCTGTTGGCTATTTTCAAGCAAATAGCTTATCTATTTTCTTCAGGTGTCCTTCCCCTTATCCACTCCTCTTTTCAATGCATTTTAGTCAAGATTAAGATGACCAAGTCATTAGAATTGATGAGAAAGGAATGCAACTCAGCAACAGACCGTAAATGAGAAAGCCTAAGTTCTAGCCCTGGACCTTATTTGAAGCTCTAATTTTGGATCATATGCCACTCCTGGGTATTCCCATAACATCTCTACCCTTCGTCATGTGCTCTGTGTACTTGCCTGTCTCCTTTCACCAAGCTGGGTACAGCTGGAGGGAAGGGGCTTGCCTCATCCCATAGCTCAGCACAGGTCCTGGCATGGAACATGGGTGGGGTGTTGGGAGGGGGCTTAATGAGAGTCAATACCTTCATTCATTGAGGCGGTCAACAAGCTCAAATGACTACCATGGAGCTCTCTTAAAGCATGATGCAATAATTTGGAGCAACAGCTTTCTTTTTTTTTTTTGCTCTATTCTATTAGGGTTAAAACGGCTAGAAATTTTCTCTGGATAAGCTTCTTCTTGGATAAGTTTCTCTAGATAAGTTATTCTTCTACACAAGTCAAAACCTCTTCATTTTGTTGTAATTCTTCCAAAAATGCACAGTGAGGTCTCATGTGTTTCTTTCCTTTTCATTTCTATTTCTGGGGTGTTCTGATTCATGGGGAGGTGTAAATAGAAGTGACCTCACAGTGGGTGGAGTGCACCTTGACCCTAATGTCTCCCCCAGACCCTGCCTTGTCCCATCCCATGATCCTTCTCCCAGGCATAAAGCTCTTCTCTGCTCCTTCACTCTTTAGAAGTAAAAGGAGAGAAAAACACCAAAAAGAGGTCCCTTTGGTTAGAGTTCTGCCAATAACTCCAGGGTGCAGGGGCTGGTCATTTTATTAGAATTTCTCTCCTTTTACATGTAAACCTTCTACAGATGCAGGACCCCACCATTGTGAATTCATCTGCAAAAGGATGAGAGGCATCCAGATATATTTCATAGCATGACAGGAAAGTTACTTCTAAAATTAGTTTTCATTTTTTCTTCTTTGGCAGAGATTGTTTCTGAACATAATTGGTTGAATTCTGTTTATTTCTCTTTTCTTAAAGTTCTTAGAGGTAGCTAAATGTTAATTGGGTATTATTAAGAGATCCTTAATTCAATTTTAATTGACTCTTCTTAGGACATACCACCTCCAATAAAAGATGTGAGATTAGTACATTTCCTCTTTGTCTATTAGCATACTTTATTTCTTTGTCCTTGGATTCTTCTGGGTTCACCAACTCTAAAATATTTTGCCTTAGGATGAGCTTACCTGCCAAGTAGTTAAGCTCATTGTTTTTATGTGGAAGCTAATTTAGTTAGGTGATAAAAATCCTATCAATCTGTTTCCCTTATTATTCTATAAATATATATGAGAAAGAGTTTGATTTCATCAAGTTCTCAGTGATCACAGAATAGCATTTGTCCTAAATGCCATATATGACTTGTAAAGATTCCTCAAAGACTCACTGTATCCCTGTTGGGCACCACTGAGTTCTTGGTTTCACAACAAAAAGAGACAGGAGGAAGAAAAATGG
>NW_012142745.1:8316231-8317615 GCF_000956105.1 Propithecus coquereli
TTCCTGTATTAAAATTGTGGAATTGTTCCCTCATTGCAGAAATTTCATTATCTATGTATGAACGCTAATTAATGTAGCCCAGAGTTGTTATTAGTGCTTGATTTACATATCTACCCCGGGGAACTATTTACCCACATTCCGTCTGCTACTCAATTGCATACTTGTCCTGGTATCATATGGGAGAAATTCAAGAGGAATTTGGGACTTTTGCCAAATTCTCCAAATTCTTGAATTCAAACATTTTAAACAAGATGAAACAGGAAATCCAAAGAAGGGGATTCTCTGAGCAAGAGGACATCCTGCTAGTTAAAGGAAGGTGATAACAGAATGCCTTATTGCAAGGCACTTGACTGAGCTGTGAGAAAGCTGCTGGGTGGTCACAAAAATTCCTCCACAAAGCAACAGGAGAGGACTTTGGGTGTTGGTTTCCATCTCATGGCTCAACAAGGATGTTCGTTTGTCCACAGTGTAGAATGAGATGACTTTCTACCAAAGAATGTGGATCAGTGCTATTCAAAGTCTGGGGACTGGTGCTGGTCTTCAAACTGTTTGTTCCTTGTCCATAAAGATATAAGTGTGGAAATAGAAAATAATTAGAAGCATTTTAGTAATTGCCTCAAGGTCCAAGTGCATGATTAGTAGACTGATGTTTTTGTGTCTTTTCTTTCATTGTATGTTTCTAGCAATTCATTTTTATTATCTCTTACAAAAGCATCAGTCTTTGACAGATTGGAAATAAAGAATAAAACCTGGTCTTTCACCATATATAGTTTGAAAAGCCCTGATGCAGGTGTTAGTGAGGCTCTTCTAGATTGCAGCCATCAAAGGTGTCCCTGGTGAGGGGCAACTCTGGAAAAGAGCTATTCATACAAAAGTGATGGCTGCCTGGGCCGCCCCCCATGTTTCAAGTCCTATTCCCAGAGTGAGTCACCCACTAGGGAGAAGAGACACCAACATTACTGCCCAGGAAGTATCAGGAAGAACGTTGGAGACTTTTTTTTTTACATTACATTTCATGGAAAAAAAGAAAATAATTCTGACTAGGAAATGGTACTAGACCCCACCTTTACCCCAAACTAGATAGTTCAAGATAATTTGGGGGAAAAAAAACAACTCTAAACTGGTATCTGATCTTCACAGTTTCAGCTGGGAGGGAGTAGAATAGTTGTAAAAGATGTTTTATTTTGCAGGTTCATTATCCAAAGGAATTATAAATAGGATCAAGAACACAGTGGGTTAAAGTATCTGTTATTTCACCAAAAAGTTAGATGAACTTAGACTATTTAAAGAATTTTCAGGCCAGGCGTGGTGGCTCACACCTGTAATCCTAGCTCTCTGGGAGGCCGAGGCGGGGGGATTGTTTGAGCTCAGGAGTTCGAAACCA
>NW_012142745.1:8317820-8340162 GCF_000956105.1 Propithecus coquereli
GACAATCATCCTTAGAGGATCAGGGAGTATCAGAATTACTGCTCAGGAATATTTCTTCAAAGTCCTATTTCCTTCTTGATGATATAAAAGAAAACCCACAAAAGAATATATATGAGCTAGAAGTATCCAAACATATTAACAAAGGCAAGCCATGCCAGCATGGTCTGTGACTGGCAAAGTCTATGATTGCTGAAAGCCAGGCAGTTTCCAGTATTAACTTATCAGTAAATACTATACGACATTGTCAGAGAAAACTAAGAAAGATTTCCATTTGGCCGCAGGACAATTTTCTATTTAGAATGATATTCCCAAGTGACTTTAAGTACACCTTAAAGTGTATCTTACATCCATTTATTTTACTTTTTTAAATAATCAGAGCTGCCCCAAAGTGAACATTTTGATGTTCAAAATCCTCCATCATTTCCTTAAGCATCTGAAAAGGAAGACAATCCTGAATGTCAAACCTGCTCAGATGATTGGCTCTCATTGCCTGAAGATATGAAAACTAGCCATGGAATTAAATATCTAGAATTTTTATGGGCAATGACTTTCTATTTTAAAAAGTAGAACATTAATAAGTGAGCTGTATTCTAATGATTTTATTCAGCCATATACTTGGGGCTCCATTGGTCACATTTCTAGGATCTATGAGCAAATATTTTGTATTCTGCAGCTTCCCACCAAGGTGGGACTTTCAGAGATGCTGTGAAACACTCTGAGAGTCACCATTCCCATTGGGTCCTCATCAGTGGGTTGAGTAGCACTCGACCAGATTTGCCAGAGACATACCTAAAACAATAACCAAAATAGCATTTCAGAATTTACTCCCAGTTTTTGATGTTTGGCTGAGAGCCCAGACTGAACACTGACGTGTGTTCTAACATTACCTGTGAAGGTAGGATAGTGGAGTTCCTACTTGACGTGCCAGGAAGCTAAGGAAATAAAATTCTACTTCTCTTGCTCGTCTTTATCTATAGATAGGCAATACTGAGTAGAAAGAGCCACATAATGAAATGAGGACACATTGTCCAGAATATTAAAAAGACATTTGTTAGCTTCATAAACTGGATACATTCAGAAAGCCTAAAACAGCAAACAAATGAAAAGCTATTCCCTATCAAGTGCTAGAAAAATTCAGAGCCCCTGCTAAACAATTTACAATACCTTTTACCAATCAGGAAAATAGTGAGACAAATAACCGAAAGGTGTCTGGCTTTATAGATGGGTCGATAATTTGAGCATCAGTAAAACTTTTGGCCTACAACAGGACAAATCCCCTTATCCCAAATTCAAAAGGTCAATGATACTTTGTAGTGCAGTGACACTGATGAAAAAGAAGTCATCTTTGCTTAGATTACCAAACCATCTCTCTGCTAATGTTAGAGACAAGCCCCACGCCAAAGAAGGCCACCTCCCATTAATGTGTTAACCTGTTATTCAAACACGTTTATGGCTGAGCCTGAACTATTTCAAGTATTTTCTTACCTTAGAAGGAAGATAATAATAGAAAGAAAGAAATGTTGTGATATTTCAGTTTCGCCAGGAGACGTCTTCTCCTTCAGCAATTATTTGGGAAAAACCATATTTTTCACCTCCTGTTCCTCCTTCTCCATTCCGTTCTCCTCCTCTTTCTCCTCCTCTCTCTCGCTCTTCCTTCTCCTTTCTCTCCTGCTTCTATATCATTTTCACTTTGAAAAGTTGTCAGAGCCTGTTGTAGCAGCCCCACAACCTTCCCAGGGGGGGTCTGCTGAAAATTTCACTCCTAGAAAATAAAAGTGCATAGTCAATGACGGTTGTGAACTCTCCCCCTCCAACACCAAACCTTCAGAATCCCCCTGTTGGACCACTAGTGCCAATGGCTGGCTCCCAAGGAAGTCTTGGCAGCCCCCTCCTTTCCAGTGACTTCATAAGCAATCATGGGCATTGGCAGCAGTAGACCCATGACAAGCTTCCTCCCCCCCTCTACTCCTCATACCCTCTGTTCAATAACAAAATCCCCATCCACCAAAAAGAGGAAGAAATTAGACAAATATTGTGCTTTAAACCGATGTCATTTCCTTCTATATATAGATTTATAAATGTCAGAGAATGCATTGGATTCCAAGGAAGGCCAAGAAGGGAGAAACAAACAAAGCAAAAAAAAAAAAAAAAGGCAATGAAGGCTGAAGTTTTAAACACGAATTTCGAAAGGCTCTCTGTTTCTGAACTTGAATCACTTCATTGAACCTCCCTGCTTGCATTTTACCACCCAGATTGGAGGGACTAATTCAAAACAGAGCTAATCTGAGAACCCCACTGAGGTTAGTGTTTCTAAAATGCTTCACACTGTACAAAAAAGCAATCTAGGGGCCAAATGCTATTACTGTCCACTCCTGCCATGTTTCAATTGACCTCTAACCTTTGGTACAATGTGGTGTGAAACCAGCTCTAAGATCTATGTAATGCCAAACTGGCTGCAAGAGAAAATTTGAAAAAGTAAGCCTGGCTGAGTTAAGCTCCAGCATACCACAATTTCACAGTTGAACCAAAAGTAGTACAAATTCAAATTGTAGGGTGCAGAGAGCCTAAACTTTGAAGTCAATCCCCTGGAAAATGGAAGCAGGAGCCTATTTACATCTGCAAGTTAACACTTGGGTAGGGCGAGATCAGGCAGCAGAACTCCAGCTATTACTTTACCCGTGTCTTCCAAGTTAATTGAGTCCAACTGACCATAATAATGTTAAAAATGATAATTATTTCAGCTGACTTTTAATGATCACTACTGCATACCCTGCATGTGCTAAATATTTAACATGTGTTGCTTCCATACACCTCAAAACTACACAGTGAGGGAAAGTCTATTATTACTCCCATTTTCACAGAAGGTACATAGAGGCTAAGCGCATTGTGGGGGGTCATTGGGAGACTAATCGGGGAAGCCACCACCCAAACGCACGCCCTCAGACCCCATGGAGCACAAACCACTGCAAAATGTTTATTCTGGGTCAAAAGTATTTGGTTGGCAACCAGAAGATGTCCAAGAGGATGCTGCAGATACAGTACTTTTTTCACTTACTTCACTCTGAGACCTTTCACCTTTCAACAGTCTTGGCTCTTTGGAGCAAGAGCTTTGAGTTTTTATTGGAATGTAGAGGTTACAATGATTCTCTAGCCCTCCTCATATCTTCCCCATAAAATTCTCATTGAAGTCTATCATACTCTCAGCCAGGTCCCTTTCCAGTTGTTAAGGGTCTGTCTGAAGAATTTTATTATATCAGAGTCCCCCAGGCTGTATCCCCACTGTCCTTGCTCAACCTTGTTGTTGTCTCATAGGTAAAGGAAGGAGGAGGATTTTGTTTTTCCTTGAGGAGGACAACTGGTTTCTGAGTAACTCTGGCCATTGAGCACTGACCATGGCTGGCTGAGCAGGCCCAGCATTCCTCGTTCTGCTGTGGGAGACACGGTCATCAAAGCCCCTGGGGCCCCCAACTTCCCCAAACACTGTTGACAATTGAGAAAAAAATCCCAAAGAAACACAGCACTCTACTTCTCTTTTTTTTACAAACTCCTTATAGTCGGTAAATATTAAACCCTCCTTTTTAGGAATACCATACTTGTATTTGACAAGTATAGTCAAATGACAGTCTTCAGGGAATCCTATGGACCAAAGTTTCCATTCTGATCTGATTTTGCAGAAAGCACTCATGAAAAAAGATGCTCAGGCTTGGAATGAGGCTCCTGAGCATTTATCCAAGAAATATCATTTTCACTTCTGCCAAGATCAGCTGACCTTAACTAATCCAGTTGAGGAACAACAACCTCCATCTCTCATGAGTTGAATCTGAAACAAGGGGGTGTGGTAGACAGAAGAATGGCCTCCCAAAGATGTCCACGCCCTAATCCCCAGTACACATGATTATGTTACAGAGCAAGGGAGAATTAAGGTTGCAGACGGAATTACATTTGCTAATCAGCTGACCTTGAGATTGGAAAATTATTCTGGATGATTTGGGTAGGCCTGTTGTGATCACAAGGGTCTTTTAAAAGTGGACGAAGGAGGTAGAGAAAGAGCCAACACCAGAAAAAGTGATGTGATGACGGAAGCAGAGGTTGGAGTGAGACAACCACTGTAGTGAGAAGGATTCAGCTCATTGCTGGCTTTGAAAATGGAAGAGAGCCATGAAGCAAGAAATGCCACAACCTCTAGAAGCTGAAAAAGACAAGGAAACAGATTCTCCCTTACAACCTCCAAAGAGGAATGCAGACTTGCCAACACCCTAATTTTAGTCCAGTGAGACCCATTATGGACTTCTGGCCTGCAGAACTGGAAAATAATAAATTTACATTGTTTTAAGCCACTGAATGTGTGGTTATTTATTAAGCTTCTATAGAAAACTAATATAAGGAGTTTCCAAAAGGTTCTGAGCCATCAACCAAGCATGCATACGCAGGACAGGAGGGGTCTGCTGTGAAGAGGGAGTTTCCCACATTGAAGGGAAATATTGCAATTGCTGTCTTCCCACTGGTATTGGGTGACTAGGTCGGGGCTGCCCTTTTGAGTAGAAGGAGTGAGTTGCTATGTAACACAGCAGTAAAGAGTCTGGGTGGAGAAGTCAGACAAAACCAGTTAATAAGTATTGCTCATATATAATTATCCAGAAGTGATTATCTATGCTCTCTATTCTAGCTGTGGATTGCTTGAGGAATGCAGCTTTTCTCTCTTCTCATTTTTGTTCTCCACTTCTCAGACATAAGAAGGGGGATAATGGACCTTTTTTTTTTAAATTCAGACTCATACCTCTAACCTCCAATTCTAAGAAGCAAAGAATTCGAGATGGAAGATGACATTGCTACTATTTTTTAAAATTCTCCCATTGTTTGGTCAAAGAGTCAGGTAATCCACACCCTCCAAAACAGAGGGAAAAGTCACAATTCCCAATTCATACAGAAACACGTGTATTAAATGCTGCTTCTAATATTAAAGAGCCCTGCTTCTCGAGTCATGTATCAAGAACACAGATCATTTCCTTTGCCAGTTTAACTTCTGGAAGCAAAAGAGGTGGTGGGGTTGATCGGTCTAAGTGAATTGTGATGGAGCCCAGTTCTCTCTGTCTGCTTCCTACCTACGAGAAAAAAGTATTTGAAAGACATTTTTCTTAAGTGAACATTGATCAATTCTACTAACCAAAAATCCCCTTTCTATTATATAAATCAACTCTTTTCTTCCAAAGAAATACAGAACAAAGGAAGTGTAAATATATTTCAGAAAAAGTAGAAGAACATTCATAGGAAAGGAAGATCATGGTGCCACGTAAGCTGCAGAAGGCCCTTTTGTAACCCAAGGGCATCTGGGGAAGCCACATGTGCATGTTGCAATGTCATTGCATCATTTCTCTGAATCTGAGGGGAGGGGTTTTCTCTTCATAAATTGTGGTCACAGAAGCTAACTGAGTTCACTTCTGTTGCATTCGTGGCCAAGAGAAGAATTGCACGTAATTACGCATCTTTATTGGTCGTGCATGGAAGCAAATCCTGAAAATAAAACCAACTGTTCTATCAAGTTCTCCACGCACACATCCATCAAATTTACAAGACCTCAAGAGTATGAGTTTGGAAACCAAAGAATTGTGCTTCTCCTGAAATGATTCTCCAAGGTGTGTGAGTCAACAGAGAACAGATCCTTCGCGATGTGTCAGGCAGCCAGCAGACAGTATCTCGGTATAACATCATAAATGAAAGACTCCTTCAATCACCTAGTATATCTGCTACAACTGTTTTGGCATTCAGTTATTCAGTCCACAAAGGCTTAATTTAACAGTGCAGATATACAACATGCTGTGTGTATCTGTGTATGTTTTTAATGACCTACATACAGGCTACTATTTTATAGTGGCTTCCAGCAGAGAGAGGGAAAAACAAGATTCAACTATAGAAGCTGTCTATATTTAATATTTCTGTTAGTCTTCTGTCTGCTGGTCTGGCAGATTGGCCCAATTGGAAAAACAACATCTATGATTGCTGAAACAGTTCCTGGCTACATTTGGCACCTTTAATCACTGAATGACACAGAAATCCCTGTCTGCAAATCTAAGGCAAAAGAGGCCAGCCTTTGTATATCACCAAGGCTTATCTGTTTGTCTTTATTTCAAAGTCCAAATTCTAATGTCATTACTCAATTCAATAGCACAGCAGTGCACAGCATTTCACAAAAACAACAAAAACTCTATGCAAATCCTTGGTTAACTGACGTCATCAGTCTCATGTCACTGTAAAAAATGAATCCGTCTCCTGTTTTCTGTTTTGTTTTGTTTTGTGTTTCTAGGTCAACAAAAAAGAAAAAAAAAACTTTCATTCACTTCACTCAAACTCTATTTTTACCACTAATAGAATTAAATATTTTTATGTATTGATAGATAAGAAACACATAAGCAAGGAAATTATTGGCACCATGTGCTTTTGATCACTATTTGGCCTACAAAATTCCTAAATGTGATGAACAAATTTTAAAAGTACTGGACCTGAAATTGGAAGTGCCAAGTTTGAAACTTGGTCTGACTCCTAGTTTCTGGGTGAGATTTGACAACTCACTCAACCCTCTGAGTCACTCAATCTCACATTATTGGAAGATCAAATAGAATTCCATGTGATAAAGTTGCTGGTACAAGACAAAGTGTTATTCAAACATAACATATTATGCTAGCAAGTGAAGAGAGAACATAATGGCCTGTAGGTAGTATTTAAATCAAAGTTTAACATTGAATAAATATATAATTCTTAAAGAAGGATATAAAAAAGGCTGAAAATCCTATTCCCAACCTCCTTCTCCAGTGTTCATCTGTACTTTTGTTGCACGAAGAAACTGTGATACTTGCTCCTACATTTAATTAGGTTCTGAAAACTAAGCAGAACTTGAATGGAAGTTTTGTTTCTACGCAAGAAATCCTGGCAACATGAATATCTTTCTTTCCCTCAACACATCAACATTCCATACCACAAATTATTTGCATAAACTGCCTGTAGGGCCGAATACCTTACCTTTAGCCCTTTGTTGGCCAGTGATGGGAAGCACATCTTCTCAGCAAAGATGAAATGACCCTGGGGACAGGTGCAGGGGAAGAATGATAACATTACGGAATGAGGTTTTGTATTGGTTATAAGAGTAAAGCATAATCTTTGAAGTCAGACTGTCATAATTCCAGTCTTGGATCTGCCATTTTCCTTTTCCCATCTATAGACTGGCATACTAATGATCTGCAAGATAGTATTGTTGCTATGAGGTTTAATAGGACCTTAGCACTACAAAATGCTCAATGAATGGTGGTCATTATTCTTATGAGCTAATGATCAGGAATATTTTAATGGCCACCCAAATTTCAATGCCTAAAAAGCTATTGATACGAAACAAGTGAGCACATGAAAAATAAAACATTTTCCTATAATAGGATATTTGCATATATTTGTCTTAGAATAAATGTATTTTTGCAATAGAAAAGAGCCTCACTCCTCTCCCTCACAAGCACATTAGCTGAGTTGTTAGTACAACACTCTAACCAACTGAGCAACCAGCCAGTTGATCTGAGCTCAACTTCTCACCTCCTTTATCTCATCAGTCTTCAAACCCTGTCAATCCCATTCTCAGAGCACCCATCCCTGCCCTCTGCACTGCCTCTGCTCAGCTCTGGACCTGGTCACCGCTGTCTTCGACAGCTTCATGGTATCTCAGTTTGACTCACTGTCTACACTGCCACCCATTACTGGGTTAAAAAAGTGACCTGACCCATGGATGCCATGGAGAATAAACTTACAATGGTGTCTCATTGATCAAAAAGTTCGAATTTCTTACTGCAACTTACAGTTCACTTCTCACATGAGTCCCAGGCAACCTCTCGGTCTCACACCAGGCATTCTTTCCTCATCACCATTAAGCATCTGAGGATAGTCATGTGCTGCGTATTCAGTCAACGACGGACAGTATATATGATGGTGGTCCTGGAAGATTATAATTCTGTATTTTTACTGTATCTTTTCTATGTTTAGGTATGTTTAGATACACAAATACATAACACTGTTTTACAGCATTCAGTATGGTAACAAGCTGTACAGGTGCGTAGCCTGGGAGCCATAGGCTATCCCACGTAGCATAGATGTGTGTTAGGCTATACCATCTGGGTTTGTGTTAGCACATTCTATGATGTTTTCACAATAACAAAATCACCAAGAACATGTTTCTCAGACCATATCTCCATTGTTAATAAACATGACTATGTATGCGGCAGGATGTTCCAATGCAATCTCCTCCCATCTCAATAGACACCAGATGCCCAAGTGAGTATGTGGCTGAAGTGGATTAGCAGAGAGGAGAGATATCTGAAGGAAATAATCAACCTGAGCTTCTTGAACCACTTCTCCCTCTTTGAGTCAATAAAAATGGGCTTGAGTGTGAAAAGAGAGAATTTTGGAATATCTGTACTTTGAAGAGGGCCGCTGTCACGTGCAGTCTAACCCATGTCTCTGAGAGGGGAATGTGGGGGTCCCACCTTCTAAACTGCCCCCTCAAGGAAGGACTTGTTGCCCCAGCTACTAGGAGTGCTGGCGGCACCCACCTTCCACTGCCAGCCCTGAGGAGATTCCCTCAGGTGCAGAGAACAGCCTTTTTCAACTTCCTTGCCCTGGCAGGGCAGCTCACATCCAGTGAAGGTGCAAGTGGTATATAAGGCCAAGCCATTGCGGCCTGTCACGTCAACTCTGATGTGCCATTTTAGTGCCATGGTTTCTAGTGCAGCCAGCTGATGCTCTCTCAGGCCTACCTCGTAGTTTGACCCTTCTCTCTGCCCAGTCCTGCACCAACCCCTTCCCTTCAACAAGTGTTAGTCCCAAGGGCCCTCCCCAAAAAACATTTTACACATTAAACTTTCCTGGAGAGTCAGCTTCCAGAGGATTCAAACCTGCAATAAGGAGTTCCAGTTGTTTGCATTCAAATATATCTGCCTCCTAGACTATAAGTTCCTTGAGGGTAGAGATGGATCTCAACACATCTTTGCACTGCTGAGAACTGGCTTCCATTTCATATA
Organism: Propithecus coquereli; assembly: GCF_000956105.1. Classification (NCBI taxonomy): domain Eukaryota; kingdom Metazoa; phylum Chordata; class Mammalia; order Primates; family Indriidae; genus Propithecus; species Propithecus coquereli. Next base: position 8,326,871 of record NW_012142745.1, read on the forward strand.
AGAAGTCAAGACTAAGACAAGGAAGTTAAACATGAAATTTCAAATACAAGAACAATTTTTCTATGTAAGGGGGTCTTTCATATGGGGAGTTTCTCATTGTAAAAAAGAAATGCTTATTTCCTACTCCTCCTGTTTCCATGAGAAGAGATTTTTCCAAAACCCTCTTGCCCTATTGCTCCAACCTCACTCCTCCCTATAGAGATGTTACCTCCCTGGTCACTGGGTAACCACATGTCTTAGCCATTTGCTTTTGCATATCCGGAGAGATCTCTTCAGAGAAAAGATCCTGGCATCTCTTCAACCCTCCTGCTTCCTCAGTGGAGGAGAAACTGACTTATCAGCAGGTAAGTTTAGAAAAAGAAATTGAGCCAGTATAGCTTGATCCTTTCTCCTCCTTAACTAATTCGGAATCTACCTGCCCAACAAAAGCATATTCTCTTCTATTCTCCTATCTGCTTCAAGCTTTACAGAGGCAGTCCCCCAAGAAGGAGATATGTGGATGCTGAGCACCACCAGAGACTGGAGGGAAGTACATCTGTCTACTTATTCATGGAAGAATATTAGTAAATTCACTTGGCAAACATACCTGTATTAGTTAGCTATTGCTTAGGAACAATTTTCCCAAAACATAGCAGCTTAAACACACACATTTATTATCTCACAGTTTCTGTGTGTCAGCAATTTTGACAAGGCTTAGCTGAATCCTCTCCTTCAGGGTTTCTCATAAGCCTGCACTCAAGGTATTAGCAAGTGCTGAGATTTCATCTGAAGGCTCAACTGGAGAAAGATCTGCTTCTAAACTCATGTGGTTATGGACAGGATCAGTTCCTTGCAGGGCATGGGAATGAGGGTCCCAGCTCTTTAAGGGCTGATGGTCAGAGACTGTCCTCTATGTCTTGCCACTTGAATGTTTCCACAAGGAGGCCTGTTTCATCAAAGCCAGGAAAGGAGAGAGTCAATAAACAATGCGATAGCAAGATGGAGGCTATATTCTTATGTGTAACATAGTCACAGAAGCAACAGCCCATCACTGTTGCCATAATAGACCGGTTAGAAGCAAATTACTAGGCCTTGCCTACACTCCAGGGGAAGGGATTACACATGGGTGTGAATACCAGGAGGCAGACATCATTGGGAGCCACATCAGAAACTGCCTTCTACAACACGTAAGGCCCTTGTTTACCAGGTTTATCAAAAATCATAAATGCGATATTGCCATACCCGGGACTCCAGTGACCCCTCTTCCATTGGGTCCAAACTCAGGAGAGGAAGGAAGGATGCTATTTATCAGGCCCCTCAAATAACCAATACCCATCACTGAGATTATTCAGCTTCCAGCTGGATAGCCTCTCAGTGAAATTGAAGCACAAGTTGATCTCTGAGCCCCTTCTTTGACTATGCATTTATCCAGCATGAGGATCTTGCCGAGGATATTAACCTTAACCTGCAGCCAATATGCACAGAACTTATCCTTACAGAAACCTGAGAGAATTCACCTCATGTCCTCATCTGGGCCAGTGATCTCACATAACCACAGGCTAAGGCCAAACGTATACTAATGCCAACTCTCAGGAGACAAAAATAATAAAGACTCATGTGACTCTGGGGGAATGTCACTGAAGACCATGTGACACCAACATCCAAACATATCTTGGTCACACAGAAGCATTGAGAAGTGTGCCACGTATTTATCACCACAAAAGTCCTATCCATGTTAAAGAGAATCTAAAGGATAGGATTGACTGAATTACACAAGTCCCCTTGTACTCAGGAAGCATGCTCAAGTGCCATGCGTATGACAGTGACATTTACACACTGGCAAAGGGCTCTGGAGCTAAACTGGAAGCAGCTAAGCATCACTTGGGATATTTGTATACTCTGCCCTCCACGATATTGAAATTAATAGGCTCTAATAAAACAAGAGCTAATTGTGTGTAAAGTTAAAGCTATCTGAGCCCACCATCAAGATAAAGACTAGGTTATTCACTTGTCACCAGGACCTATATATTGTCATATGCATAGGATGTTTTATGGATATGTGTTTAGTTGTTTGATTGATTGCTAAGTTTTTGTTGTTTGGTTTTTCACCACCTTTTTAAATGCTTCGTTTTTACTTTTGTTATCATATATATGATTTCCACATAAGAGTTCTAGATAGATAAGGAACTACTCTATAGTTTTTTTTTTTAATTTTTAAATCAAGAATAGGTAATCAGGAGTACCAAAATGAGAACTGCAGCCAACAACGAAATGAAGGACTACCTTATATGTATGTATCTTGCTAAGGTGTGCTGATGGCAGTAGGTATTATATAATGTGTACAAATAGGAAAAGAAAGTCTCAAGAGAAATACATAGTTTGGATTATACCTCGCTTAGTAAATGCTAGACCCCTTGGTTATGCACCTTCTAAATATACTCAGACCATTTTTCTGGAAAATGGTATTATCTCGAAATTTCCAGAAAAAAAATGTCCTGTTGACAGCATTATACTCAGTCTAGCGTTGGACTGTCCATCTTCTAGAGCGGGGTTGTCCAGTAAATGTTTCTGAGTCTGTGGAAATATTCTAGTCTGTGCTGCCCAATCCTTTATCCAATAGGCATGAGTGGCTGTTGAGCAGTTGAAATGTGGCTAGTGAGACTGAGAAACTGAATTTTAAAATTTTATTTAATTTAAATAGCCACCTGTGGTTGGTGGCTACTGTATCAGACATCACAATACCAGAGATTTCCTATTCAAAATGTGGTATGGGGACCAGCACCTTCTGCACCACCTGCCAAAATATCACCTGCTGAATTTCTGTTAGAAATAAAGAATCACAGATCTGCAAACAAAATCTACATTTTAACAAGATTCCCAAGTGATTTGCATACATAACTGAATTTGTGATATGCTCCTCTAACGTATTTCTTGATAGAGCTGATTAGTTCCTGACTGTCGAAAGGAATAAAACCCCAGAGTTGATTTTTTTCAATAGAAAAACTAGAGATTACAATATTACTCCAATAAATCTTCCTAGAGAGTTACCAAGATGGAGGAATAAGTCCAGAATTCATTCTTTTGGAGTCCTCTTAAATGTGATCTGTATTCAACCTTACTCAACTGAGACCCTCTTTCTTCTCCATTAGAGACAGCGTTACATGTAAATTTTGTAAGTATATTCCGTAAAAGATCTTTACTGGTGCTGGAAAGAGGCCTCTGTCCTATACCTGATGGCTCCACTAAACTTCTTGCTGATATTGAAATTGGTTTGTCAATTATTTCCATAATTAGAGATAAAGCTTCAAAAGCATATCTCTTGGAAAATGGTATATAAAATTTGCACTAGGCTGGCAGAAACAATATCAGTTACTTAAGTACTAAATGTGATAAGGAATGGGTAAGAAAGGACGCCCCTCTGGGAACTTAGAGTGGAAAGGAAGGGAGACAGCAGAGGTAAAGGGAGGATGAAGAAAGCAAAGCTGACTTTCCACGGGGCTTGCCATGCAGGCTCTGATTCCGAGAAAGCCATTGTAGTCCACAGTCATATCCTACAGAGAGTGGTAGTAGCCACTGTGGTAAAGTGACTTCTGGGACTCTTAGATGCACACATGGGAAAGGTGTGAGTACCTCCAGGTGACATCCATGTTCAATCATTCTTCTTCACAGTCATTTGTACCACAGCCTAAATTGTCACTAGTGGGAACACCAATATTCCTTCTTGTAGTGGATATTTTTGTTTGCTTGTTTTCAGGGCCTGCACGCACTGCCCCTTGTTCCAATATTAGCTCCAGAATTTTATTTGGGGATTTACCTTCTGGTCACTCTCACATCAGGTAGGGCACTACATCCACTCAAAAGTGGAAAAGATGGTCAGCGCCAACCATTTGCCTGGTGACAGTAATTGGTTCAGAGAAGCGCTCATAAGTTGATTAAAACCAAACAGAAACATGGACTTTGGCTGAGATATGTGAGAAAGACACTCTTGTTCCATGTGGTTTGACTGGAAACTAGAAGGCATGGAGTTGTGGCAGCCATTTTAACACCACCAGGAGAGAATCTGTGTGAGAATGAATCCAGGTGGGATGTGAGTAGGTGAGGGAAAGAAAAAAAGGGTCCTCTCTGAGCATCTCACAGCCTGATCTGAAGCCAGCCCTACACACTGCACATTGCTTGAGTCAAAAGACAGCCCCTTTTGCCTAAGAAAACTTGGGTTCAACATGTATCTTTCAGAACCAAATGAGTCCTAACAGACAAACCTATTCTTGAAAGAATATCCTAAGAGGAAAAAGAAAAGAGTCGGCTGAAATGCAATGAAGTAAAGAAATGGTGAATGCAGAGCTCTTATTATAATGTGGCATAAGAGTTCTTTTGTGAAGACTAAGCTTTCCTACTTTCTTTCTTTTCTACTACATACAGATTTCTGTAAATAAATGTATAGGCCAGAAGTAAACTTAAATAACAAACTCTATAGTAAACAAAATGTAAAAATTAACTCAAAAACATAAACCCTCTGTTGTTCCCATTCATTTATGACAGCAATTACATTAGTCATCACTTGGGTGAAAAGTCACAAGATTTCCCAATGGGCAATTTAACTACTTATTATCTAGGTTTTACAGAGTAAGCAAAATTTAATTCTATTATACAAAGAACAATAGAAGTTGGAGTAAATGCTCCTGGCTATCTTGTCCTATTATTAAAATCTGACTTCTATAGGGAAAGCTGTGAAATCAGAAGAAATAAAGGAAAAAATTAAGAGGGATTCTCTAAAATGTTGGAAACAAAATTTAATAATGCTGACTGTAATTATTCTAAGACATGTGTTAATATGCCAGGGTCATTTCCTATTAGCAAAACGATGTTGGGAACTGAGTTGGAGTCTATTTCACATAAGATATTAAGTCATGTAAAACGCATAAGTAACAATAATAAATCAGTGTCAGGGTTTCTGACGGTGCATAATGTAATACCAAGCATAGAGTGGCATTCTATCTTGAGACACTCGCACCCCTAAAGGAAATGCCAGTCACGTGTGCTAAATCAGAAGTTTCCACAACACCAGAGACTTCCAGCATGTCATTGCTCTTTGAAGATTATGTATAAAAAGGCATCTGCTCATGGATTCATTTTAACATGGATCCTTTTTTAAAGGAAGCTAAGTGTTCTGTATCAAATCAGGAATGAGAGTTGCAGCCAATGAAGATGGGAAAAAAAAGATAGCTTATCCTTTACTACTGGCAAAGCCAATTAGGCATATCTTTGTTTCATGACAGCTATATAAAGAATTGGGGAGTTGTGAGTGTGGGCATTTGATATGGATGTGCAAAGTAATTCTTTCTGTTGGCTCACATAAATAACATTTAGTGGAATATCCGGTAGATGTTTTTTTGGCCTCATTTCCCCAAACCATGTAAGGCAACACAATTTAATACATGCAGTGGTTTTCTGTCTTGTATCCAGAAAAATACAAGAGCTTCTTCAAATAGAGAAATGAAGAAGAGTTGAGATGTCAATCCTGATTGACTGGATTATTCAATTTGAAACTAAAATTAAGCTCATATTTGCATTATGTACTTGACGACTTTGACTTTCTGAATTTGTCATGTACTAGCAATACAGTAATTTTTCAACATAAAAATGCAGCACCAACATAAATTTTTTATTGTAATTTAATTTATCTGATTGCATTTAACCCTTTACAATTTATTTACTGATAAGTCTTTTCTACTAGATTGTGGGCTCCTATAGAGCAAGGGTTTCATTTGTGTCTACTTTGTCAGCTCCATACACATATTGGGAGCTCAGCTGTTGATGAAATAAATTTAGTATTGGTTTCCACACGGAAGTATTAAGCATTTCAGTTGGTATTTTATTATGGAAGTCCCACAAGTAAAGTAGCATTCTTTTGGCCAGCACACATCCTTATTTTGCAAACATATATTTTTGGAAGTTCCCTTAAGCACAAGATCTATAGCGATAATATCCAGCTTTCCCCTACTGCTTTCTCTGAGTCAGGCAAAATACTAAGCACTCTGAATCTGTAATTTCTTCTCTGTTCACAAGTGTGCTATGCAGTATTACTATTACTATCAAAATATCACTAATAAAGTAACTAATGTTTACAGGACTTAATATTTGCCCAAGGTCATACAACCTGACACTTGGAGTCCTTGTTTCTAATGATTGCACTATGCTCTAAGCCAATAGGTTCTGCATGTTGGTGACCATGAGAAGCTGTAGAAAACTACCAAGTCTATGGGAGCAGTAAGCAGGCAATTAACTTTACTGTAAACTCTAATCTTTCTTGCTTCTTGTTTCTTAGTTTCAAAAATGAGATCAACCATATGAATTCACTCAATCCCAAGGGTATATATGGGAACGGATTATATGTGTTCTTAAATCAGGTAATCGATTGGCTCGAGGAGGTTGGCACAAGCACCACTGAAAAACACAGTCTACCGCGTGCTCAAGAAAACAGGTGTGCAGAGGGGGATGAATCATAGAACTGACTTGGATTGGCGGGTCTGCAAAGTTAGTTTAGCATGGACATCAGCCATTCCCTATGATGTCAGCAACTTCTCCTATGTGTTTCAGGACATGAGAAAATGACACAGGGAAAAAAAATTGCAAGCATTTTCTGTGACAATTGGAGATGCTTGGCTGCACAGCTGTTACCCTGAATAGGCAAATTGTTGATAGTGACTAATGTTCATTTGAACACCATGTTACTTACTTGATATTTTTATATAAATGTTATAATAACTTCATTAACTTTAGGGATTTTTTTGTAATGTAAAAGAGGAAAAATGATGTCTCTAAATTAACACTAGAAAAAAAGCAACTTTTATATGGGGTTAAATCATTTTATTTGTTTTATAAATATTCTATATTGAATTGAAGAGTTACCAAACAGGATGAGATCAATTAGGGGAGCAGCAAGGGGTTTGTGCATTATGAAAATATTCTAAAACTCCCAATCTATTTTCCTGAGGTCTCTTTAACAGATCCATGGAGGAAGGAATGGATATGTGAAACTAACTACTTGTCAGAGCAGGAAGAAAGTTTAGGTCAGCTTTCAAAAAGTCAAGCCAGGCACAGTGGTTCATGCCTGTAGTCCCAGCTACTCAGGAGGCTGAGGCAGAATGATTCCCTGAGCCAGGAGTTCAAGGACATTCTGGGCAACATAGTGAGACCCTGTCTCTATTTTTTAAAAAAGTAGGAAATATCTCACTCACCAAAACTAAATCTTTACCTAATAGAAGAAAAAAAATCCTCTTCCCCAGTCATTTTTAACTTTTCAAACATTTTTTTTTCCTGCCAAAGCCCCCCATCAAAAATAAGAGAATGGTAATCATAAAAACCATTGGCTCTGACATTTGGGGGAGTGGGTTGTACAGTCAGAAAAATAAATAACTGATTTCTTTTTCCCATGGTGGGGAAAGAAAGGGAATTGGGTAGACCTATTTGATCTATGTACAGACTTTAAATTAGTTTCTCCATTTTCACCCCTTTCTTATTCAATCTTTCATCATCCCTGTAGTCTCTAAGACCTGAATTCCTTGTTGGCTCCATCCTTCTCTGAGAGTGCTCAAGTCTATGCCTATTCTAGTATTCTATGTCCTATACTTCATCATCCAAGAAATTTTTTGAAATATCTTGTTTGGTTAATTTTTCCCCTAGCTATGATTTTTGTAGCATCATATTTGGTTTTTATTCTGTTACTGTCATTTTTGCTCTGTCTCTGGAGCCAGAAGAAATAAATTCATGTACTCACTTCATCATTTTCAATGGGAAGACTGTTTATACTTAAGAATTGAGAATTTACTTAATCAACCATTCATTCTATATTTAACAAACATTTATCATTATTTTCTAACTGACAAAGAAGGTCCTAAAAGCCTAATAAGTATATTACGTATTCACTTAATATTGTTTTAAATCATGCGTCTTCTTTGCACCAGGCATCGTGAAGAAATTCATGATTTAGTGTCTTGAGAAACCAAAGTAAACAACCACGAGGAGATCTAAATTCTCTGTCCTCACAAAAGCTAAAGATGAAGATGGATTTTTTTTCTCTCAAGGGTCTGAGTGAAATGTCTTCTAGAGTCTTTTTCAACTCAGGAATTCTGAGAAATGCAACCTATATGGTTGTTAAACAACCTGTATCGCCAGCTTAAATAGTGAAGTGAAGGTCACTAACTGTCTCCTTTATCAACTCTCTTCTTCTTCACGATAATAGAGTTTCTTCCTCTAGTTTTGGCTGGAAACATGGGCAACCTACTAGAGACAACATTTTCAGCTTCCTTTGCAATGAAATGTGAATGGAAATAATCCATGCACAACTTTCCCAGCTATTTATTTAAAGCAAAATGCACTGTCCCAGGCCTCCTTTCTTTCCTCTTATCAGGAGCTATAAATATAGATAAATCGCTGTCCAACTTTGATCATGCAGAAGCAGACAGTGACCCAATGGGTGGAAGAATGGATGGAAGCCAAGTCCCTTAACGACCTCAGGGAGTAGAGATTCCCCACCAGGCTAGACCAGGCAGATGGCTTCACGAAAAATCAAAAACTTCTCTCTCATTCAAGCCACTATATTATAGGGGCCCTTTGTGATAACATCTTAAAAGTTGCCTGAAATAACACAATAGTGTTATTTTGTCAAATAATTGTCAACTATCAGTTTCCACACATATATTGAAATTATTTTTAAAATGGTGTCTGCTCAATGTCCAAATACTCAAATTGTAGTCAAATAAAATTTCAGGTGCTACATTTCTAAATAAAAATTCAGTAAGCAAATACACAGAGTAGCAATTAATCTTGGGCCAAGAGAAAGAACAATGGCTGAATCATACAATGGCTCCTGAAGGCTTTACTCAGACATCACACAGAGTCACTTCTACACACATTGCATTAGCTTAAGTAAGTCAATGACAAAGCCTGACTCAACAGGGTGGGGATGCATCACCCCCTCCCAATGAAAAGCACTATGGCTGTCATAACAATAAGTAGGAATACACAATCCTTTTACAAAAAAGCCAAAAAACAAGTGGGCACAAGAACACCACCTCTACCACAACCAAATAAAACAAACTTTAAATAACTTCCAGCTATAAATCAAAAAATTTAAATGGACTTCAATCTTATTCATATGTCTTCATCTCCTCCGTGCCAATGGGTTCTCGTAACTGAAAGAGGATGTAGTGTGTTTATATAAGATAAACTTTAACAAACTTTTTGATGATAATGTTCTGGCCTTGTTGCTTTTTATACACAGAACCTATGGTCAGATATCAAAGCATTCACACCTTACTTCCTGATATTCTTAAGTCCTTTACCTCTATATTCTATACAGCAAATAAAAACATACTTGCTATGGAAAGGATCTCTATAATTTTAGATCAAATTTATTTGTGGCTATAGTAAACGCAACCGCAATCAATTCATAAATTCCATCTATTAGAATTCAAAATGGCAATTTCCATTCTATCATAAAATGGAGATTAAGTATAAAGACTTAGAAAATATTCCTATATCATTCTAACAAGCTTTGTTTTTTCTCCTCTTAGTTTTTACTAATGTGCAATTAAAGCAGCTTTCACTCAGAATTTTCTTATCCTGGAGAGGGAAAAAAACTACTTTTATTTTATTCTTAGTAGGGTTTCAGTGCATGCCTATATAAACCATATATTACTAATTGGGAAAAAAAGAGAGAAGACCCAAGGAAACAAAATCAGAAAAGAAAAAGGAGACATTATAACCAACACCACGGAAATACAAAAGATCATCAGAAACTATTATGAAAAACTATATGATAACTGGAAAACCTAGAAGAAATGGTCAAACGCTTTCAAATCATCCTTGATTTATTTTTTATCTCTCACATCTCACATCTATTCTATCAACAATCCTGTAGACTCTGACTTCAAAATATACCTCAAGTCTGATCACCTTTACTGATACCACAAAGCTCAAACCTTATCATCTTTCTCCTGGATTATTAAGACAGCTTCCCAAAATTATCTCTTCCTCTTTTAGTCTAATATTAACCAGACAGAGTAATCGTTTAAAAACATGTATCAGATTATGGCACTCCTCTGCTCAGAACTCCACAATGTCTTCCCATCTTATCTAGTCAAAAATCCAAAGTCCTTCCAGTGACCTACAGTGCCCTACAGGGTTTGACTTGCTTTCCATTGTCTCACCAACTCACTGCCTGCTATTATCCCTTTAATAATCCTGCTGAGTCATGTTTGTCTCTTTGCTGTTCATGGGGCATGCCAGGCACTCTCTTACCTCAGGGCCTTTGCACTTACCGGAAGAAATGACTCGGTCCCTCACCTCATTTAAGCTTCTACCAAAGTATCATCTTCTCTGTGAGGCTTACCTTTCCACCCCTTTTCTAGTAATGGTTATCTCCCTCCTTTGCCTTATTTCTCTCCATATTCCTATCTCCTTCAAAAATGCTACGTACTTTACAAGATCATGGGCTCCCTAAAGGTAGAATGGTCTGCTTTATTTCTTTGATTGTTTGTTTTACTGTTGAATTCCAATTCAACAGGTAAGGTGCTGGAACAGAGTAGTCATCAGTAAGTAGCTTTTGTATGAAAGGATGAATGAGCTAGGTCTTTAAAGATGAACAATAAGACAGATACCATGTTTGTTGTAGACCAGAATGGGTCCAGAAACTCATGCTGTCATGCATCAAGACTTATGCTTACTTCAGAGCATTTTTAAGCAAATTAAAAACAATAATTGTTGTTTATGCATGGTAATAAATTTGAAAATTTTTGCTCCCATCTGAGGCAGTTTTGCAATCAAAGAAGATGTACAAAATAGATCATTTTTAACCTAGAAAATACAAAATGCTTTGCCCTAAATAATACTACAGAGGTTACCAACAAGGTAAATCAGTTTAATGATTTCTTAAAGCTTCAACCATTTATACCCCAGCTCTTGGCATCTGAGATGGCTCTCACCTACCCTCAGTATAAAGATCAGTCTCCTTACCCTTTAGAAGACAACTTCAGGCTCCTAAATTTTAACTCCTAAAATTTAACTTCTCTTTCTCTGTTTTGTCATCACATGACACACAAAAAATTAAACTATTTCCTGAAAAAGACACGGATATTTAGGTCATGAATCCAAGGCATATATATGAGAGCAGCTCAGTAGAACTAGGACAAAAAGCAAAATTTCTTGGGCACTCTATATCAGCTGTCTCCAAACGTTTTCTGTAAAGGACCAGATAGTAAATATTTTAGGCTTTGTGAGTCATATGGTCTCTGCCACCACTACTCAACTCTGCTACTGTAGAGCAAAAACAACCATAGACAATATGTAAATAAAAGAGTGCGGCTGCATTCCAATACAACAAGTGGCAGGCCAGAGCCACTGCTGGGCTGGAGTTCCCTAGCTCCTGCCCTGTGTCTTCCTATACAGCCAATCGGTTACTAGGGGCGACACTGTTTCTTGGGTGAATAAAGCTATCTACATATGTTGTATCCAGAGCAATTTGTTGACAGTTAAAATGATATTGTTTCAGAGTTTATGAGTTCCGAGTTGTACTCAAATCCCTTAACTTGCTTTCCCAGAGAGAGTGCTGAGAACGTTAGGGAGAGCACGTGGGAAAACAGTAAGAATTCATCGATCAGCTCTTAGAAGGAAACTGTAATGAGTACACTTATACAAACATATTTATTATTTACCTAAAGTGGGTTTTTTTTTTTTTAATTTATGGAGTGTTCAGAAATGTGTCTTCACATCTTTCAATAGTTTTCTGTGAATATAATCATTGAGACTTGGTGGTTCAAACACACAGGAGGATCAAATTTGCAACCATTAGAAAAGTTGTAAAAAATCACTGTCCTGGGTCAGTAGAAACAGGAAAGATAGCTTTAGTCATCAGAAACGAAGGTAAGTTAAAATAGATTTGGGAACTATGTAATGCTTTTACACCCACTGACCTTGACCTCTTTGACGTTCACCGGGATATGTGGTATGACAGAAAGTGGCATGAAAGAAAATATAGGAGAACCAGACACAAAGAACATTCTGTGAGTCCAATGCAGTAGTTTCAAGAAGTAACTTTTTTGTTGGTGGTGAGAGAACAAATATGAGAAAACAGACTGGTAAATTGAGGGTGACAACAATAACAGATGACGCTTAGCACTTGCTACATGCCAGGCAATGTCCTACATGCCTTATATATATTGATATATATGAACTCATTTAATCTTTACAGCAACTCAATGACGCGAATACAGCTATTATGCCCCAAATTTTCAGATGAAAGCAAGCAAAGAACAGATATTTTAAGTAATTTGCCTAATGTCTCTAGCTGATTAGACAAACTGGGATTTGAACTTGGAAAATGTGGTTCTGTGGCTCATGCTTTTATCCACTTCACTATATACTGCCTCTTAGCAATGAACAGGTTAAGAGGAAATTTTTTTAATTAGGAAAACTTTAGCCCGCTAGAAAGCAAAATTTTAAGAGCTAGTAGAAAAAGTTAAGAGAAGAAAGTAGATAAAGCAAAATTTCTAAAAAGATGGGAAAGGAATTCAGGTGTAATTTTAATCTTGGAAGAGAAAAGAGACATTTTAAAGTAAAACAGAAGGAAAGACACACTGGGATATAAAGGTACAGTTGCTCACACCCAAGTAGAGTGGAGAAATTATTGGCTGGCCAGTGGACACAGGTTAGGAGCCGGAAGCATGTGTCTCCTGTAGAAAACTCACCAGGGTCCTCGAAGAGCTGAATCAGGACCAGCTCAGGGCCCAGCTGGGGCCAGGTGGCACAGATTTATAATGGGCCTAAACAATTAGCATATTCTGATGCTTGTAAAACATGCCAATTAGAAATCAATTATCTATTCATTAAGGCAATTGCTCTAGCGACCTGTTAATTTCGGTTATTTCAGCTATTACAATTCAAAATTACAAACTATATCCCTTTTAAAAAGATTCTACACATCTAAGTTATCACTGGTTCACACTGGCCTTCTCCCCAGTTAGTCCAAATCTTTGGTATTTTCTGTGCTTGCTTTATTTTGTCCATAAAATGCAGATTGGTTTCAGATTTTGACATCTCATATATCAATTATATCTTACCCTTGGGGATGAAATTAGGAGCATTTTTCCATAGTGGTAAATAAAAGAATGATGTATCTGACAATCTATGGCATCTTAGATTAGATGAACCACATCACTTACTTTGCCTCCAACTAACATGAACACTTCCAGGCCAGGGAAAGACGAGACACTTAACTTCAACACTACTCAATATTTCTATAGCTTCTTGTTCTA
>NW_012142745.1:8342672-8347813 GCF_000956105.1 Propithecus coquereli
CCTGTCTCTACAAAAAAAATTAAAAAATTAACCAGGCATGGTGGTGATCACTGTAGTCCCAGCTACTGGAGAGGCTGAGGTGGGAGGATCTCTTAAGCCCAGGAATTTGAGGCTGCAGTGAGCTATAATCATACCACTGCACTGCAGTTTGGGTAACAGAGTGAGATCCTGTTCCCCCAAAAAAATTTTTTTTAAAAATTTAAATAAAAAGGCAATAGACATTAAAAAGACACTTAACAAAGGAAAAACGAAAACAAATGACCCTGCATGAGGAATCTTAGTTGGGTGATAAAAATGTTATAAAACTGATTTAGGATGATAGTTGTACAACTTAGTAAACTTACTTTTAAAAAAGCAATCATTGAATTGTACACTTGAAATAAGCGAATTATAGAATATGTTAAATATGCCTCGATAAAGTTTTAATAAATGACCAATACAAATTAAAATAGATGTTCTTGCTCATTAATATTTAAAGAAATGCTAAGAACGTTTCTTGCAATGCTGTCCTCTCTAAGCTTCAAGGATGCCCTATTGTCCTGGTTCTCTTCTTGCATCTCTGATAGCTCCTCAGCGTCCTTTGTTCGTTCTTCCACTTCTAGAGATGGCCATTCCTTAGGATTCTCTGCTGAACCTTCTTCCCATTTTGCAACATTCTCTCCCTAAAGTTATCACCTGCAAACAGGGCTCTGAATCAATAACAGCAACTTGATAAAATAACATGCCAGGCCTCTTTGTAAACTCCAGAATTATGTATCTAACCTTCTGCTTGGTATCCCTACCTGGGTGAATCACCAACATACTCTTCAATCCCATTCTTGCCTCTGCCCACAATTCTCCTCAAGAACTCCCTTCTCTGTAGATAATATCTCTATTCTCCCACTTGCACATGCCAAAACTCAGATTCATCCTTGATATCTTTCTCCCCCTTCATTCCCTCATCCAATCCATCCCCTATTCCTATCAGGCATATTTCAAAAATATCTTTTCATTCCACTCACTTCCTTATAACTTTATAGTTCAAGCCATCACCATCTTCCATTGAACAATTCCAGGAACATTCTAACTGGTTTCCCACTCCTATTCTTGTCACTTTCTAATCCATTCACCCAAAACTGTAAGCATGATTTTTATTTTTTATATACACATTTTTTTAGACGGAGTCTTGCTCTGTCACCCTAGGTAGAGTGCCATTATGTCATCGTACCTCGCTGTGACCTCAAACTCCTGGGCTCAAGCAATTCTCCTGCCTCAGCCTCCTGAGTAGCTGGTATTACAAGTGTGCCCCACAATGCCCACCTAATTTCTCTATTTTTAATAGAGGTGGGGTCTCACTCTTGCTCAGGCTGGTCTGGAACTCCTGAGCTCAAGCAATCCTCCCGCCTGGGCCTCCAAGGATGGTAGGATTACAGGTGTGAGCCGCCACACCTGAACTGAGCGTGATTTTTTTTAATGCAAATAACCTTATCGAGGCAGACACCAAGACGCACTGCTCAGGTTCCACTTCAATGAAGACTTGTTGTCCGGAGACAGGGAGGGATGTCAGCCCCTCAGGGTTGTCTTGACTGCAAAGAACTGCCTTGTCCCAGCTCACATGCCATCCTGGGGAGGCCTGCATCCAGTGACTGTTCAATGTGGAAATATAAAATCCCAATCATCTCAGCCCAACTGGGGACCACTCCAGAGAACAATTCTAGTTCCACTGCTCCCTGTGAGATCAGCCAAGGCTGTTGTTGTTGGGCCTAAACCCCAGAATACCCGCTTTCTCTGTCCAAATCTTCTTCCTTCTCCTCGTTCCACAGGTGTTAATTCAATAGTACTCCTTAATAAATATCCTTCTCACTAGACTATCTCAGATTGCATCCCTACATCATCTGCAACAGTCTTTTGCTTCCCTGCTAGAAATCCTGTGATGGCATTATTTATTATTTAGGAGCCCTGTTTGCAGGTGGTAACTTTTAGGGAGGGAATGTGGCAAAATGGGAAGAAGGTTTTGTTTGTGTGTGTGTGTGTGTGTGTGTGTGTGTGAGGAAAAACAAAAGTCTTTATTGATATAAGTTACAGGTTAAATAAACACAGAACATGTCTGATGCAGACATATTCTTCACTTGCTGTTCTCCTACTCTAGTCTGCTGCACCTCTGTCTTCAAATATACCAAACTTCTGCGGGGGTCAGAATCACTGCACTTGGTGGATCCAATCTACTGTATCAGGTGATGATGGTGACCAATCTACTATACACTATGGAATATAGATCACTTGTAGATATTAACGTATTTCTTCACTTTACAAGCTTCTTATAGGAATGGCTCTGTCTCAGAAGATTGACACTGTCTATTGCACCTGGCACAGAGCTTTGCTCACAATAGACACCCAATAAATAAAATACATATGAGTTAGGATACTTGGCAGCAAATACTCTCTTGCAGTACCAAATCATTATCAACAGGGGCACCCTCAAAACAGCTTTTCTACTAAAACAACAGCCAAACTCCAGTAGAGAAAGGGGATGGAGAGACAGGAGACAATTGCTATATAAAATTTACAATTGTCTTATAAGGTTGAGATCAGCAACTCTTTCAAGGCAAACTAAAGCACAACCTCGGCAATGACTCATACTCAAAATATTCAAGGAAGTAGCAGGAAGGACATTGGGCTATCTTTTTTCAACTCGTGTTTATCACATCTCAGAAACTCCCTTTAAGGAAAGGTTTCTTCTTGCATAATTCCATACTAAATCTTTCCTCTTCTCCCATTGAATGTTTGTGCAAATAGATTCAAAGACAAATAATGACTTTTTTACCTATTCATGATATATCCTTTCTCCCTAATCCCAAGGCCCTTTACTCAATGCCATTTTTCTTTCCATTTGGGATCTTTATCAACAAACTCCTATGATTCCAGCTTATTAGTGAGTGTTTATAGTTAATTAAGATGAACTATACATTCCTGAAGCTAACATCTGTGGCCGCTTTAAAAAGAACCTCCTTCTTAGAAGACAATTGAAAAGTAAATGTAGTGATTTAAATAACTAAAAATTCCAGAAAAGCAAATAATCCATTTGTACTCCAAAAATCTCCAAGAGAATGCTACCATGACCATACAGGCAAAATAATTTCTCCTTAATCATGAGAGAATCCATTTGTCTTTGGATTTCAGTATTGATAGATAAACAGATAGCTCATATTTTTAAAATCATTATTAAAAACCTCTTAAAGATGTGAAGAACCTAGACCAAAAAACCAGGTATTAGAAATTGGTGAGAGAAAAGAAATAACAGATCGCCCCTAAACAAGCCAAAAACTTAATTATCACCTTTACTCAAATCCAAACACCCAGTTTCTTGTCTCAAGGAGACCTACTCACAGAATGTTTTTCATGACTAACCTTATGTTTGTGACTGAAGATTAAAAACTAAATATTATTTGACAAGTTTTTATATGACGACATAAAGAGCAGCTAGAGCCTGCTGTTGACTCAGACGTTTCTGCCAACCTCCTTTGCCTGCCAAAATATAGCTTCAATAAGCACACATAAATTTTATTTTTAATAAATAACCACAAAATGGTTTCATAAACAGACTAAACTGTGGATAATTGTAGCTTACAATGAATATGTGTTACAGTTTCAGTAAATAGAAGTTACACAGTCTGAGGCTGGCACACACTATCCCCATCGTATGGATTGATGTCAAACCAGCTCATGCTGGAACACCCTGGTGATTTTCTTGGTAAGAGGCCTACGTGCTAACTACTTGGGCTCCTGCCTTCTTGCAGTATCCCTCCTGTTTGTCTATGCAGACATTAGGTTTCAGAGTCCCGAGAATTTAAAAGGATAGCTGAGGTCTCTACTTGGTGTCCCAAAAGGGTCTTTGTGGTAAGAAAAGTTCTTTATGCCCTGACTACCATGTAGACACCTATGATAGTTTAAAATGAATAAATAAAGGGCATTTGGGGGAAATAAATACTGATGTGCTGAGAAGGAACCAGTGAGAATAAACTGTTCTTTCTAACTAACTTTTCTTGGAATTTACATGTTCCTTCTACTCAAAGGACCCTTTTGGAAGAGTGCATTGCCTTTTCCTCTGTTTTCTTTTTCTTTTTCTCTTTCCTATTTTTTTTTTTTGATTCCTTAAGGAAAAAGCAGCTTATTGAAAACTTAATGAAACTTTTTTCTCCGTTAGAAATCAGCTTTATTTTTAAGCTTCTTTGACCACACGTGTGCTTGGATGAACTTCCCTCCCACTCGTGGAAAAGAATTCCACGTTCCTCACACTTAGAGCTCTGATGTTCCAAATTCTCCTTCACTTCCCATTGACCCCGGGAGACTTAGACGGAGAAAAGTCAAAGGGGGATTTTTTTTTTTTTTTTAATGTGCTGAGCTTCTTTTTGAAGATGAGGAAAGAGAGTTTTATCTCTAGTAAAAACAGGCCCTTTTGTGGGAAAGAAGTGACGATTGATCAAACGGCATTCAGAATTCCAGGCATGCCAAGATACCGCTAGGTTAAATGGTGGAGATGACCCGAAGACCCTGTGCTGTCTGAAAATAAATAAAATTACTCTGGCAACGTGTTCTGCATTCCTGTTTGTACTTGGCAATTTACGTGTTTTACATTCTACCTGTGGTGACCTTTCACTCGTTTCTGAGCTCACAGTTGAATTCAGTTAGCCGGAATTTACCGAAAATCTCCTTACGGGATGCAGGAGACTGGGCACCGGGATGGACAAGGCAGTCCAATGGGGTAAGGAAGGGGATGGAGCAAGAGGGTGGCTCTGACACCACGCGGTGCCCAGCCCGAGGATGTGCAATATAGCAGAGCTATGGATTAAGTGCTTTGTGAGCACAGGGAGCGAGTGACTCAGACTGCCGGAGGTTGACCTCCACCAGGAGGAATGGCTTATGGTGTTTTGCGACCTATGAAACATTGGCAGCCTGCAGTGCCACCTCACAATTCTGTTATGCTTTTCAGCATTGCCAAGGTTTGATTTCTCATCTTAACCTCAGTTCTCCTTCGGTCTGTACCCTTTGCAACCCTGCACAGCCCCCACAATATTTCTCAAAGCAAATCCTCCCTGACTGCAGTCAGTCAGTTTTTCTACTTATTCCTCTCTCCAAATGAAATTTAACTCTCTCTATATTTC
>NW_012142745.1:8347863-8348840 GCF_000956105.1 Propithecus coquereli
CCAGTGGAAAAATAACCCTCAACTTCAGATCCGTTTGAAGAGTATCAGAAAGACAGAGTGAAACATAACACAAAACTGATACAAAAGTCTGTTATTTACAGAGCATTCAACTAAATGTGTCATTGACCCATAAAATTATAATAGTCAACCTTTTCTTTTCAGGCATCACAAGATAGTGTTCACCTCACATTACCCACAAATGGACTGCTTGTAGATGCTGGTAAACTGCCCTTGTATTAGCCAGCAGCCAAGCCAGTTTGGATGCTCATGTGATCAAAACAATCCAACTTCCAAATGACCAGTCTGGCTGAAGAACCAGAATTATTTCTAGAGTTTGGCAACTAAAACAAATGGACCTGAAGCTTGAGGGTTTGCAGGTTGTAGCTGGGATGAGGGTCTGACTGTGGCCAAAGGGAGGGGAAGGCCCCAGGGCGATGCTACAGAGAGAGAAGATAGTAAGTGGATTTTTTAATATACTCAGTGACGTGGAGACTTAGCCAAGTGCTATTCCAGTCCCACGATAGTGGACACTTAAATGTAATGCTAAGGAATAGGAAACAAAACAGTGTGACACTAAGGCAGGAATAGATTCACACAGGCAGCATATAGTAATTTAACCAAATCAATGGGGAAAAGATGGATTAGTAAATAATTGGTGTTGAAACAATTAGCCAATTTACCTGGAAACCCAGGTAAAACTGCATCACCACTTCTTTCCTTAAAAAAAATTACAAATAAATTGGAAATCAAAATGCAAAAATTGAAACCATAAGAATGCTGGAATATATACAAAAATATTTTTCTAATCTTAGAAGAAAAGACTTTTTAGTAATATCAAAAAGCAAACACAGAGCAAATAGTCATAGAGGAAGTGAGCAAAACATTTAACTTCATAAAATTGTAAAGTTTCTACACAGAAAAATAGCTCCACAACCTGAAGGATAAATGACAACATGAAAAAGCAATATTTTAAAATA
>NW_012142745.1:8362910-8383450 GCF_000956105.1 Propithecus coquereli
AGGATACTTACAGAAATAGAATAAGAGCTAGAAAGGCTGGTTTGGGCCAACTCAAATCCAAAGCAAGAAGAATAAATGTTACCCTGTGGGTGATGGGGAACAGCTGATGTTTTCTGGGGAAAATAGTGGCTTGCACTGACCTGTGTTTTAGAATGGCAACTCTGGAAGCAGTGAGAAAGATTGATTAGAACAAGTCAGGAGCTGGAATGAACCCCTGTCGATGAGCCAGTTATAGTGGGAACAGAAGACTGTTAGATGAGAGGCCCTGTACAGGCTGAAATAAAGGTTTTCCCAGTGTGAAAAGGACTCTGCTATTATATCTCAACCTCCCTGTGACCCCTCTTTTTTCAACAATCAGGCAAGTGACCAAAGAAATCAAATGCTAATAGAATGAAAGGGCTACAGAGCACTGCTGTCCAGTAGAACCTTCCGCAGCAAGGGATACTGAGCACTTGACAGGTGACCACTATGACCGAAGAAATAAATTTTTCATTTTGTTTAACTTTAATTAATATTAATTTACATAGCACCATATTGGACAGTGCCACTCTAGAGAACAAAATTTTACTAACTCAGAAGATTTAAAGCATTTCTGAAAATTTTACATTTCACTTCGCAAAGAGATTCCCTTTGAATTATTCAAAAGCACCATCTCGTCCCCGGGTCTACTCAGGATAACCTCTCAATGGTCAGTGAGATCATGCGGGTCAGGAAGAGGTTGACCAGTTCTCTCTGACTTCACAGGGAAGGCTCTGCCTCTTGACCATCTATTTTCTGATGAGAGCTTCCCAGTGAGTCATTGGCCCATTGTAACTGAAGCGCAGCAGGATGATCATGGTGTGTCTTTAAGTGTTTTTGTAAGTTGATTTGTGGTGTTAACTTTCTGGATCACAGAAATGATGTTGTTCAATATTTTTTTCCTCTGTGGTTTGTAGTCAAGAATTATAACCAGTTGCTAAGACTTTAACTTTTGAGTTCTCCAGGTAGTTATTTCAAGAACATCCTATTGCAATTTTCTTGGAAACTGATTCTTTGTTACATGAATTCAGATACATGTGTCATCACTACTGGTCAACTATTAGCACACCTGACCTTTTGGGACTTCCTTTCTTAAAACCTCTTATGGAATACTGTAGCAGACTAAATAAAAATAGAATTAGATAACATGACACTTGCTAATGCCTCTAACAAAATATACAAGAGAAATACTGGAAGAAATTTAGCAATAAGAGACTATTGAAATAACATTTAATTTATGCATTTGTTATCTCTAGTAGAACAAGTGTTTTGAAGATGTCTATAATAATATAAATCTCTGAAACTTTTAAAAACAGAACAGATTGTTTTCAAACCATAATAAAAGAAATAGATGTACCTGGAGCCATAAAGATGAAATAGTGTTTTTCAAATCATGGGTCATGACCAACTAGGTTTTGAAATCAATTTAGTGAGTCAGAATCAAATTTTAAACATTAGAATAGAATAGAATAGAAAAAATATCAGTGTATATCACACATATTAAAGGATGGAAATGCTGATTTTTATTTTATTTTATTTATTTATTTTTTTATTTTTTTAAGGCAGAGTCTCACTCTGTTGCCTGGGCTAGAGTGCCGTGGCATCAGCCTAGCTCACAGCAACCTCCAGCTCCTGGGCTCAAGCGATCCTCCTGCCTCAGCCTCCTGAATAGCTGGGACTATAGGCATGCGCCATCATGCCCGGCTAATTTTTTCGATATATTTTTAGTTGTCCAGCTAATTTATTTCTATTTTTTAGTAGAGACGGGGTCTCGCTCTTGCTCAGGCTGGTTTAGAACTCCTGAGCTAACGCGATCCTCCCGCCTCGGCCTCCCAGAGTGCTAGAATTACAAGCGTGAGCCCCCGCGCCTGGCCTGGATTTTAAAACTATCAACTGTGTTAGGGTCAGTGTATCCTGAGTCATGATATAAAATAAGCATTTTTTATAGAACGTTACTGCAGAGAGAACTTGAAAGCCACTGATTGCCAAATGACAGGACTTAAAGTTTCCTGCTGAATGGAGTGTTCCATATGACAAATATTTATTAAGCATCTGTTACATGCTTGACATTGTATTCAGTTATAAGATGAATACATGGCTACTTCCTTCAAATAATTTACCATCTCCACACAAATAATTATAATACAACGTTTACTGCAATAGACATGAAGAGGTATGTTGGGAACATGAATCTACTTCTGCACGTGTCAGAGAACAGAAAGGAGGCATGGGGAAGGCTTCACAGGGACAGTGGCATTTGATGTCATCCATGAAAAGTAATTGACTTGGAAGGACAGAAGGAAGGCCATTCCAAGAAGACAGAGTACCTTCTGTAAAAGCTGAGCTCTGACTTGTGCTATACCTAGAGTCTAGAGTGCTACTCTAATTTTATTACACATGGTCATTTAATACAGCCTTCGAACCTAGAGGTATGGTGAAGGTTGAGATATTTTATTTTCATGACTTTTGAATTGTTAATAATATGGTGGTATTTGATTCACATCTTAAAACCAGTATTTATTTATTTTTTTTTTATTTTAGAGACAGGGTCTCGCTCTTGCTCAGGCTGGTCTCCAACTCCTGAGTTCAAGCAATCCTCCCGCCTCGGCCTCCCAGAATGCTAGGATTACAGGCGTGAGCCACTGCGCCCGGCCAAAACCATCACTTTTAATAGCAAAGTTTTTCAGACAGAATAGTTCATCTCAAATGGGTCAAAAGTTAAACTTCCTGGGGTCTTCCCAGGAATGAAACAAGTCATTTGCGTAATAACAGGACTTAGAAAATCATATTTCAAACTCCTTTTTTTTTTTTTTTGGTGGTTTGAACAAATATTTTCTAGAAAACAAAATAGTACACTGTAAAAGAACCAAGAAAATTAGGTCATTCTTTGTATACATAAAACTGTTATAGGACATACATCATTTAGCTTAATTTCACATTTATAAAATTTATATTATATGGGGGGAGGGTACAAATCGAGGCCCAGAACATCAGGTATGTGTGTCATGAATAATCATAAAAGGCTTTGGAGCCAATTTAGGCAGTATGTGTGTGCTTTATAAGCATGAAATTATAGAGTTGAAAGCACTACTTCAAAATACAATTTTTCATTATTGTATTTTTCTTGGTATTCTTTACATTTGAGCATGAATATATTTGGTATTTATTTCAAATCCTTCCTCTTCCTTTCCTTTTTGATGGTTCCTAACAGAAGAGCTTTTCCAACAGAATTTCAACTCACAGGCGCCAAACGCCCCAGCAGAATCTAACCAAACTTTATATAGTAAGCAGGGCAATTGCTAAAAAGAAATAATAAATTATTGAAGACTAGGTAAATAATCATTCTTCTAAATGTAATGTGTGTGTGTGTGTGTGTGTGTGTGTGTGTGTGTGTGTGTGTTTGCATTCTTGCTTTGTGGTGGGGAAAAAACCAATTCCAATTACTATTCAAATAAACTCAAAGAGTGAAAATGACCCTTCTATTTTAAGTTTCATATATTCCATGAGAATTGGCCCTGTAAAGATTTTGACATGGCCTTGAGGTATAATCTTACTGCCTCAAAATGATTTGTTTTTTAGAATAATGACCCTGATTTGAAATGAGAAAATAAATAATAACATTTTCAAGCTTTACCCTAGCAAAGTTTTGAAACAAAAATTAAATAAAAATTACCCATTAAATTTTTCGTTTCTTGGAAAGGAGAAACACAGTAATTATAATTGCAGACTCAATGCAAGACTTAAAAGTCAAGCAAACCCAAAAGAATCATAACTTTTTAAGGCAGTTCTTAAGGGTTTTCAGAATAAGAAAAGTGATTATGAGTTAGTTTGGGTTTGGGTTTGATTTTCATCCTGTGGGAGTGAAGGTTAGACCAAAAATACATATATCTTGGAGTGAAATTCCTTTCTCCAACTGCCTGAATGCTGTAATGTCAGATTTTTCAAATTCTTCTCTACCTTGGAGGAATAAGATATTTCCAGGAACACCAGGATGGGTGCTTTTCTTTTCAGCAAGACGTCAATTGTCTACCTGTTTATATAGCAGGAGCTCTGTAATTTAATCTCCACCACAAAAGACAATCATTATGATTAAATCAGGAGCTGGTTTAACAAGGTACACCTAATTGGCACTTCTGCTCATCAGATCTTGCACAAACAACATTCTTTCATTGTGCAACATGTAAAATAACTCAACGTTTTCGTCCTGTTGCAGATGCCGACACCAGGCACAGCAGGCTACCTCTTGACTGACTTTTCACGGGAAAGCAGAAGAGATACCACTCTGTTCCATAGACTGGGGCCTCGGTTCATGTAGCCTATATGAAAGCAGAAAAGGGAGACATTTTTTCCACTGTTTGTACTCACTGTGGGTTTTTGGTATACCACACGGCTGAGGACGTGTCTCTCAAAGCACATGGTGAAAAGAATGTGCCTCAGAGAACACAACTTTGTCCAAACTCAATTGGTTTCCTCAGCTTATAAATTTCCTCTCCCTTATGCTCTTACTCAAACAGACTCATGTACATACACACACACACACACACACACGCACATGTGCACGCACAATTTGAAGAAAGCAAGGGAAAACCAAAAGGGTCTTGTGAAGCAAGCAAAAGCACATGATAGGAAGACAAAGCTTTAAAAAGAGGAAGAGAAATAAATGTGAAAAAGGAACACAACCCAGGATAAGAAAGAACCCTAGAAAAAGGAAAAACAATATATATTTGAGTACTATAGAAAGGAAAATATTTCCAAGCAGTGAGAAAATACCCAGCAGAATTGCAGGTCACGAGTGAATTTATGAACTATCATTTCCTTTCAAGCCCAAAGGTGGAACATGTGGATCAGCCTCTCCTATCTCTACCCAGTGTCTTGGCTATTTCTGTGTTTTTGTCACCATATCTCACATTTTCCTTCTTTTGTTGTTTTCTTATAAATCTCCCTCCTTCTCAGGAGGTGAATAGAAGGTGGCCCCTCTATAAATGACTATTATCCCTTCTGGGGTGAGGAATGTGGAAGAACCATGTCAGGAATTCTAAGCAGCCCAGCAGCACTGGGCTCAGGCAGAGCTGTCTGCAGAGGGAACAGCGAGAGAGCCTGGACACGGGAATAATGGTGCTAATGTCCTCAGAAATCATCGCAGTTTATATTTCCCATTTAGGGACAACTCAAGGTTTAAAAAGAAACCAATATAGTCGCAAAGAGACACTGTGGGCTTCTAGTTTGTCACTTACCTAGAGAACGTGTTTTGATGTGTTCCATCCATCCATTTCAAGCTTTGGGGCGGGAGAAGCGGCAACATCCCCGGGTCTTTCAAATCCTGCCTTATGCGGCAAATCTCACAGCTGCACCTACCCCGTATCATGCAATCATGAGGTAGGTCACATTCCTTCCCAATAGTCATTTTTGCTGCTGTTTCTAGAATAGAAAGGAATTAAGTTTAAAGATATGATGCAGATCCCCAAATTTTATATTAGAAAAGAAAAACCAGAAACCAGACTAAGCTATTTTTAGTGTGTATGTGTAAATGTGAGATAGATAGAATATGTGTATATATATCTAGATTAACCATGTATATAAACATACACATACACAGATATGTAACTCGTTGCCCCATCTTGCCTTTTTGAAGCTCTATGACTGTTTTCGTGTGCATATACTTTTTTCACCTAAGGGTGTTATTTATGACTCACCACCAAAATGTTACACAAAAAATTACCTTGGTACTATTATGGATTTTCAAGACCAAATCATGACCCAACTTTTGGCTTCGTCCCCAAGGATTGAATGTAGGTAGCCAGTCATCAAGGAACAGCAAATATATCCACAGGAGTGTAGACCGTTGTATAATACAAACCTCACTTGAATGTGGTCCTCAACTTTGAGAGTTCATGTGCACTGATGTGAAATCTCTTCTTATTCCTTTCCTCAAATTCTAACACTCCCTCCTCTGGCTCAATTGTCGGAGCCGCTGTCTTCCATGAAATGATGGTGGTGCTGATGTGGTTAATAATAGAGATGATGATGAGGATGACAGTGGTGGTGGTGGCGGTGACAGTGAGGGTGATGGCAATAATGACAACCAACAGCCTCTGAGAGTTAGTATTTTTGGCAGGCATTAAGCTAAGCAGGTTTCAGGGATTATCTCATTCGATTTCAAAACAACCCCGTGAGGTAAGACCAATCCCCTTTTACCTAGCACCGTAGTGTTAGGTAAATATCATATTCAAGGCCACACACTGGTAAGTGACAGAGCCCAAGCCTGAACCCAGAAGGTCCTCCTCAGATCTTGTGGTGTTTACCCCTGCCATCCCCTGCATGACGTCCATGCAGGTCCTGAGCCGCTGAGAGCCTGGGCTCCTCCACAGATGCTCAAGCTGGGCACTGGGGCTTTGGGTGTGCAGGCGTCCAAGGTTGAACATGGATTCGGCTGACTACATTTGGGCAAATTCAGAGCCAACTGCTACACAATTGATTGGGCTATGAAAGGATCCAAAAACGCAAGGGGCCAAAACAAGCAAACTGTTTCACAGTCTGGTTATTCCTCTCACACAAAGTCAGAATCCCCATGTGTGAGGCCAGCCTCACGGCAACGCAGAGAGCACCCCTGAGTGGATTTGCCACTGCCCTCCTGACTCACACACTCTCAGTGCCCACTGTCAAGGACCCATCACTTGTGCTCTGACGCTCTGCCTGAGACCTGGAATAAAACACAAATATTATACAATATGCAAACCCATGATCACTAGATAATAGGGAACATTTCTGCATGAGGCAGAAATGTGTTGATATTAAAGAGTTCTAGGAAGAGCCAAAGTTCACAGTACCCCCAACCCAATCTCTTCACTACTGCTACCACACACACACACACCCTACAATATGCCATCAGAATGGCAGACAAAAGTGATAGCAGAGCAGTAGGCAAAATTAGTAGGAAGTGCTTCAAATGGGCAATGAAAATAAAAGAGGGAAAAATCCTTCATTCTGTACTGTAATCATTTATTCAATAAATTTTAATCAAGTATCAAGCCTTATGGATATAAGTTGAGGAACTGCCAGTCGTATAAGAGACACAAAGGACAAAATAGAGAAAATACACCATCCTTGTCTATCAGCTTTTCATTGTGAATGGCTGTGTGTTTTCTACATACACATGAGCTTTTGAATAGATTTGAAACAACCTGTCTTATGCAGGGATTAGCTATGATTTGGGGTTTCTGCACATGTCTCTTCCCCTTCATTAGTGGGTGGTCAACTTTTAAATATGGTTAATTTCAAGTATCACTAAATCTTGGCTTCACATTTAATTTCTTTACCTAATTTTTGGCTCAATTTCTGAATTTCAGGTACCCATAACCTGACTTCAAACATGCTTTTAAGTAACTTCAATTAACATACACTGGTGTGGTATAAGAGGACTAAGTTACGATAAGGACATAGACCTCTCCAAAAGAGACTTTAAAATTGGTTATGGTAATTAGATATACAAATAACTTTACCACAAAAGTGATACAAATTATTGTGAGAGTGAGAAAGATAGGTTCAAAAATTTACATTTAGTTGAAGGAATTTAGAATTTTTCTCCTAATTTGATTAAAAACCTTCAGACAAAGTGCTTTGTTTAAAAAAAATGAAAATTCAAGTTCATTACAGCTCAAAAATCTTTAAAAAGATAATATTCAATATCCTTTATGTCTGAAAACCTCAGCATTTGCCTGTGTTTGAGATGTTTAAGCAGCTGATGGGCTTAACCAGGACCTACGGGGGATTGCGAGTTTTCCCACACTTGGTAATGCCCACACTTGCAACACTCATGAAAGGAACTCTAGACTCAGGTATGGCTTGCTTCAGGAACTCAGAGGCATTAGAATAAAACTTTCTCCATCTCTTTACCTCCTATGGTGATGACTTCATTTCTAGTCTCCTGTGTTGACTACTGACAACTCCAGGCTTATACTCTCCCATGTTCAATCTAACAGAGAAGAGAAAGTGTTTCTTCCCAGGAGCTCCTGGACCTAGACATTCCCTGGATTCACTTCTTCCCATCTCTGAAACAGTCACTGTGATTAAGGGGCTTGGATGCGTTAAATAGCCAAGCTTGGGTCACTGACTCCATTCCTAGTGTCAAGTACGACAGCGTACTCGAACCAAAGGGACAATGAGTGGAAGAAGATGTTCCTTTAAAGAGAAGGAAAGGGTATCTGATGTTGGGTGATTCAAACAAATATCTCTACACATACTTCATTCTTCTGAGGGAGATCATGCACATGAATCTTACATTCCAGTTGTACACGAAGCAGTGTCAATGAGGAATGTGCAGAGAAAGCAGAAGTGTAATTGTGGTTTTTGAACTGAAGTCGCTGCCCAAATAACTGATTCTTAAATCTATGTTTGACTTTCAGTAAATGGTTCCACAGTCCCTTGAATCCTTGTTCTTCTCAGATGTAGACTCTGGGAACCCTCCTGCTGAGCTCTGTCATGCATTCTATTCCCCTTCACAGGGCTCCCCTCCCATTGATGTGGGAGGGTCTCTGAAGAGAAAATAAGTGTTGAGTCTATTCAATCAAATATATGTTCAAGAATGGGGAGAAACAGCATCCTTCAACCTCATCAACACATTGAAACTAAACAGGAGAAATACATGCAAAAGCAGGAAACAACCAGACTGCACATTGGGTGTTTGTCCATAAGCCCTGCTCTGTCTGTTCTCAAGGCAATTTCTCACCGCAGAGACTCTCTGCCCAAATGTCAAAATGTATAATGGCTCTGAGAGCACTGTTTAGCACCAGGCGTGTGGGGAAGGAGAAAGGACCATAAATGCATTATCCCAAGGCGGATCATGGATTTAGCTAACATAATAGCAAACCAAGACTCACATTCCGCAACCACAGCTATGAAACACATTCAACATCTGCCTTTTCAGATAATTATCATTATACTTCTAGAACACGTTTTTTTGTACAGGTGTCTTATTTTAAGTTGCTTCAAAAGTAAGTGAGGTTATATACGAACCATAGCTTATTATCAGGAAAATAGTGGGTCCTTAATAAATGTCTTATTGGTTGAATTGTAATGATGGCTAATGCGGTACACATGCTCCACTTGGGTGCAATGTCATAATTTTAACAAGGGCCTGCCAGAGCTCTTCTGAAGATGACACCGTGACTCAAAGGAATGACTAATATTAGAAATTCCAAACACCTGGTTGATGCAAATGGAGAAATTGTTTTAGCTTGTGCTCTATTTGGGGACTTCCCAGTTTCGCTATCTTGCCAATAAGTAGAATGAGTTTCATCTACATTGAATCTACTTATGCTGAAGTAGCAACATCTGAAATAAGTCTTGTCTTATTCACCAGGCTCATTTGAATTAGATTGATTTTCTAAATACAATTAGTTTTTTGGCAAGACTATTTCACTCATAAGAAATCATACGTGAGAAATCATATATGATAATGAAGTTTTAAAGAATCTTTAAAGTGTGCCTGATGAAATTATACATTTATACATGACTGCTCTAGCATATTCAAATATAAATAAATGCCCAGCACTACACATTGCACAACTCCGGGGGAGCTCCACTCACATTGCACTTCAAGTGAGTGGTGCCCCCTGGAGAGGGACGTTGGAACAGTCCAGTATATGTGTCGTTCGCTTAAAATGCAGTGTGTTTGTGTGTGTGTGTACACAGATACACACACATCCTATATCTATATCTACATCTCGGACTAGATTCAGTCTTTCAGAAATTTTCCTCTACTCATCAGGTGGTAAGTTGGCTTGGAATTTCCCAATACATTTGTAATATGGAAGCTATCTCTAAGCCATTCCTATCCCCCTACCGCCATTTGGATTTTGATGAACTATAAATTATAACTGAATTATCCAGCCATGTATGCCTTATCCATAATTGTATTTAAGTTGTCCATTGGGATTCTTTCTTCCTATAGGATATATGTGTGTTTGTGTGTGTGTGTGTGTCTGTATACACATACATATATGCATACACATACATGCACACACACAAACATATATACCAAGACTTGTGTTTGTTGTTTGGAGAGAGACAGAGAGAAAATATCCATTTATCTCAAAACCATGGCAACTATGAATAAAGTTCGTCTCCATAAATCAGGAGAGCAGATTGTCCCACACATATCAAGAACTAAGTACATGAGTGTAAGCAGGCCACTTCCATCTCTGAATCTTTCTTTAATTTGAAAATTGCACATTTAATTTAAAAAGAGTGATAATTTATTAGTTGGCAAAGGTCTACTTAGTGGGCTCAGAAATATACAGACTCTATGTTCAGTGGATTCAACAGCAAGAGCAAGCTGTATATTGCTGTCAAGACTTACAAAAAGTCATAAGCTTAAAAGAAAATTGAGAAATTTGACAGAAGGTGTAACTTTTTTAGGTGAACTTAATGGGAGTTAATTGTATAAAACTTCTCAATTCCAAAAATGAAAACCAAGCTGGACTATAACAGGAATAACACTTAGCTAATCTATTCAAACTGGATCTCAACCAAGTTTCCAGGGTAGAGAAGACTTATGACTGGTCACCAGCTCCCAGCACAAGTTTCGGTTTTCAAAATATTTCCTTTGAAAGAAAAAAAGAAAACGGCAGAATACCAATTTTGAACTTTAAAGAAAAATATCATTGCCACATATATTCCTGGAATTCTGCTTAGGGTTGTCTCACTTTTTCCCCTTACCTTAACATTTCTGTAAAAAGGGACATTGTCCAATTAACACGATCCTTTCTTTGGACAGAGCCACCATCATTTACTACCCAGAAGAAAGAAGGAGCGAGCAAGCATCTGTAACATTGCCTTTCACATATCAATCCTTACACCAAAGTAATCCATTTATTCTTCCCTTATTTCCTCCTATATAGATTTTTCTGTAAAATGTATATTCACACTCTCTGCTGATTTATATCTATGGGAAATCAATGTCCCTCTTAATGCTCCAGAGACTTAAAGAAATAACCCATTCTCAGCAGCAATAAGATTATATTCACAGAGAGAATTTGCCTGTGAAATATTACCCTGCAGTATTTTGAACCTGTTACCATCGTTTTGCTTTGTGGTGAATTTTGTCTTCTCTGATCAGACTGTGTTTGTAAACAAAATATTTCCACTGGTAAATCAGGTGAGGAAGCAGTCTGGTGCTTGCTAAGACAATGACAACTAGAGCTGTCCTGTGCATTTGTGTCAAATTCAACTCCTTCCTACTTCTCTAAAAATGATTAATTTGGAGATGAGCAAGTTGATGTTTGACACTAAGTCAGCCAAGAGCCTTCTTACTGCTCTTAAGATCTCGGAGGTCAGTAAGCGTGGGAGATATTGATCCTGGAAGAATCTACCTGTTATAACCTTCTTGTTATATAGAGAACAGCACTGATATCCAAAGTGTTTAAGGAACATATCCAACATACCACAGGTAGTTAGTGCCCATATCAAAACAATAGCCCACCTCCTAAGTCTCAGGCTGATGCTCATGGTTTACAAGTAATCCAGTAACATGTTGACATGTAACTTCGGAATGGCTATATTCCTCATTCTGATATGCCTATAGGATAAAATTCCATTTCAGAGATTAATCTGGCAAAACCATCAATAGCTTGCCAAGAGAAAGAGAAGAATTTTTCCCTCTGCCTTGTGAACATCTCCTGCAAATACATCCACAGAATACGAGGGCCCCTTACGCAGAGCAGGCAGAGGGGTTGCTCTATCTCTCTAAACTGCATCTTCCTGCAAACGTCCTTCTTGGTGGAGTGATCTTGGAAAAGAGGCAGTATACTCTGCGTGGCTTTTCTATGGGGATGGCAGGGAACCCCTCAGAGGTACTCTGACAAAAGGGGCTCACCTAAAGCCCATCTTGAGACCCTTCTATTTCGATGAACCAAATCCCATCCTGGCACATAAAACTGGCTCTTCGGCTACCTCCTCTGCTTTCCCAAAGAGGGACCAGGGAGAAGTCCCTCTTCTCTCCCCAGTACCCATCCTCTCATCCACAGTGAGGAGGAAGATGGCAAGGGCCTCCCTGTGGGAGCTGATGGGGCAATGCATCTTTGCTCATGGAACTCTCTTGGAAAAACGTGCCCCGTGGAGCAAGCACTTTCTTCCTGTTCTCTGTCCGTCCTCCTTAAGAAAGTCTTTTCTCCCCCAGCTAGGACTGGGAGGGCAGGAGTCAGAATTACCTTTTACCATTGGGTTCCAGCTGTATCCTCCTTATATCCATAAACAAAACTCATAACTTTCTCTTGACCCTCAGAGACCATTTCTCAATTAGTTTCGACTCTGATGGGGGGAAACACGGAGATGGGATCAACTGGCCCCCTTAAAGGTTTATGTGAGGAGGGGCGGGGAGAGTCAAAGATCCCATGGAAAGTCAGCATTAAATTGGAATGTTAGCAAAAGAAATTGAAGCCAGAACCAAAGCCTTGGTCTTATTTGCCTTGGGCCAAGACTAAGTGGACATTTCATCAAATTTCAGCAGGGAAGAAATAGAGCATTATTGGCCCTACTCTGATTAAGCTGTTAATAGATGCATGAAAGAGGTAAAAATTGTTCCAGGTATTTGGAGAGAAGCCAGAGGGAATTGTTGCTGGAGTTGGGGAGGACAAGCTGGGCTGGAGGTGATTTAGCACGGTGGGCAGAGCCCAGAACCAGGATCTACACATTGTTCTAATGCAGGCTCTGCCTCCTACTAGCACCGTGACCTTAGGAATTCTCTCCCAGCTGTTTTTCTATGAGATGAGGATAATTATTTTTTTTATACGGTTGTTTTTATAACAATGCATGGGAAGCCCTTAGAAAACTGTGAAGAACCACAAAAACCATTATTATGTGAGAAAAAGAAAACCTGGGGAATGATTAAAAGAGACAGATAAATGAGCACTGTAGTATTTTCAAGTTGGTGGGTTTGAAATGAAGAGAGGACTGTGATTTGGATAGGGAAGGAGAAGGAAGAGAACTTTCCCAGGGCAGGATGCCAAAACAGAGGGACAGTGTCAAGAGACCCAAGTTCAGCCCAAGGCCACCTTTAAATCTCTCCTTGCAAACTAGGAAATGACACCCCTGCCCGAGGCTAGACGAGCCCCATGCCAAGCTGCAGGTTGGTGAATTGGACAAGGTTTGCACTCCGGCCTCCATTTGTCCTCTTAGCCAGCAACCGTGTACCTGCATAACCTGCCCAACTTGCCCAGCTGCACATGCAGCCCTGGGGCAGCTCCTGGCTTTAGGTGAACTTGGGTACCTGCATTTCTCTGCCTTCTGGTTTCTTCCCTTGGAAAGCTGAAATTGTAATCATACTTGCCATTCTCACCTTGTTTTCAGGTTTACATGATACACATACATGCAAGCACTTTGGGAAATACATACAGTGGCAGAGAGCATTACAGAGCAGCGTAGCCCGAGCCTCTGCAGCCAGGCAGGAGGGAGGAGGGAGATTGCGAGGCTCAGCACATGGCGATTGAGCTTTAGGACACACCGCCGTTTGGTACAAAGAAGAACAGCAGTACATCGGGAGGCACGGGCTCAACAGCACCGTGAGGAATGTCACTGCTTTCCTCTTGTTATTCTTTTAGCTGTGGGAGTTCGCCGTTGTATTCGTGTTTTGTACAATTACCCAGAGGCAGTGGTGACATTTTTGCATTTTTAATTAATGTTAGAACCAAAACCTGAGACTGCGTGCATATCACCTCTATTAAATCTCTTCACTCACGTCTATTCATTCATCCTCCCCCTCACAAGCCTCCCAGCCCTTCATTGCTTTTCTCACACATTTCTGTAATTTATTCATCTCAAGATGCACTTCTGTCTTGTTTAATCATTTAAACAGACCTTTGGTGCCTATTTAATTGATTCTTCCTGGGTTTTAATTTGCATCTTTGACTTCACCATACTGATTTCTTTGACTGTCCCTAGCTCTGCGTGACATATGTTTATGCTTTAACAGGTTTCCAATATTCTGGAAGACTTCGGAGGCCAAGGTTGGGGGAAAAAAAAAATGCTATTTAAAACAGAATCTTATTTGATTGGCCAGGCAACTGAGCAAAACCAAGAGTAAACAGCCTGTGGCTTCAGGAGACAGACAAGCAGGGTCATCCTTGAACGCCCAGCTGCCCAGAGCCAACCTGGCCAGCTCCTGGTTCAGCCGGGGACCATGTGTACCCACGGAGGGCCCTGCCTGCGTGGGGAGGCAGGCACATTAAGCAGAAAAGGTTAGGATTTCCTGTGAAGCATTTCGACTTGGTTTTACCTCTGTATAATTTAGGGGCCTAATATTTGCTTGTCCTATATTTGGATTTGCTTTTGATTTGGGGGAAGGGGCAGATGATCGGAATGGGGAAAACACACTTGAATTAATAAACTGGTATGTTTGGTATAGCAGGAAGCAGACACATTATTCAACAACAATGTGTTCTGTGATGCCCATGGAGAGCAAAATTTGTGTTTTTAATTCTGTGTAGATTACATGTAAATGGAATTGCATAAAAAATTGCATATAAATTAATATCATGCATGGTCGTCCTCGTGACAAGAAGAAAGGGAGGGAGGGAAGATGCCCGTATCACAGATGATCCAATAAGTCTTTCTCAACTCCCCAGAGGGGGACCTAACCTTGGGTTTGGGTTTCACAAGTGATTGAATTTTTATTGGGATTCTGCCACTGACCTGATAAAATCTTTCTATTTTCATTTTCTCATTGATATAATGGGAGTCATAAGATGGAAATGATTCCTCAGCCATATTATGCAAAAGAGTTAATATTTTTAAGCACCCAGAAATTCTACCATATGACAGAGAAATACTGAATATCATGGGTGCCACATGCATTTATTATGTTCTTCAAAGGAAAAAAATTACTCAAGTTTTAATCACAAGCATAGAATCATTAAACTTGCAATGTGGATGTGTAATTTCTGCCAAAAAAAAAAGAAGAAAAGAAAAACACTCCAACTCTTTCATTTGTTTTAATGAGCTTCAGAACCAGTTATTGGCACCCAATTTTCTAATCAGTCCAATGGATTTAATACGCATCCACTTTCTTATTGCTATATTTAAACACTTCTTCATGAAAAGTGGTAAATTTACTTTAAATGTATACAGTTTTTTTTTTTAAATAAACCAAGACCTTCTTATAAGGAATAGGCTGTCTTAATATTTTCTCTTATATGGTAAGACCTAGACTCTGAGTGTACATGTGTGATGTTATGAGTAATATCAACACTTCCTTTATGTTTTTTATGAAATCTCAACCACTTGTGGATATTGAAATAGTATATGCAAACTGGACCCAATCTGTCAATATATTCTTTATTATTTTATTTTATTTTATTTTGCACTTTGGTCTTAGACATAAAATTTTCCATCCATGATTCTGGGAACTCTGACTGGCATCATCAACATGACTAAATGGCAATTTCAGTTGCTCTGTGATTATTCCTGAATCCACCATTGTGGTTAACTTGGTGGCAGAGTGGGCCAGAGCTAAGCAGCCTGGATCTGGATATTCAGGAGATAAACATTTATAGAGATTTAAAAAAAAAGAAAAAGGAGGCCCAGAATCATGCAGTAGGGAAAGGAAAGAGACCCAGACACAGTGCCGTTCCGTTCTATAGTTAGTATATTGCACAAAGATACCGGGGAGAACAACTGAGTGGGGGACCTCACTCCACTCTTCACTCACCACTCGTCATGGGGTGTGTGGGAGCGTGGCTGCATCCACCAAGAAGAGGTGCCTTTTTCAACCACACGAAGAATACTAAATCCACATTTGGAAGATGGTAGCTACATTCCAGTCTTGAACCCCGAGGCTCATGGGGAAAACTATTCTAGGGGTGTGGATTCCAGGTGAGGAAATATTTCAACAGCACAGCAGGTGTTGTGCTTCAATAGGTACTAGGGACTGCTGGCCCCAGAGCTCCAGTGATGAAACTGGAAGGAAAAGAGAAAATGGAGAGCGGTAAGAGCAGGATGTCTTGATTGGACAAAACTAGAAGCAATGACAAAATATACAGGTAAATCCTGAGACCAAGGACAAGGCAGTTAAATGAGGCTCACATACAGAGGAGATGTCAAACTATATTTGAGATAATATCCATGCAGCAAAATCTTGGCATTCTAGCCACAATAAACAAACATCTGTTCTTCCTAAATCCTCTAATTCTATTTACTCTCTCAAAGGGCTCCAGATAAGATGAAAGTGCCTGAGACTCAGAGGTAGCACCCATTAGAGCACTACCCTTGCTGTACTGTTCAACTGTTTCCTCACCTGGAGTCAACACTCCTAAAGTCTTCGCCATGAGCCTCAGGGTTCAAGACTGGAATGTGGCTACCTTCTTCCAGAATGATGCAACCACAAGAAGAAAGAGAAGGGCAGGACTGGAAGGTCCAGGTACGATCAATAAAATAAAAGGGAGGTCTATGCTTACAGAGGTACGTGAGAGCCAAGATGAGCTACTGGCCTGGAACCTTTTCTTCCCCTTCCTATGGGCAAGATGAATTTCATAAGTAGATAGCTAACAAACAGAAACTACAGGAGTTTGGAAGGAGCAGGAACTGCTAGCATGGAGGATGTTCTCAGTTTCAATGGTTCAAGCATATAGGATCAGGGAGTCAATTGCCTATTGTTGAGAAGAAACAGATAGTGGCAAGAAAGGGAAGATGGAAGAAACAAGTAACCAGTTGCAAAAAAGAAGCCCTTTGGACAGAATCTATCATACAAATAGTTGCAGGCAATTCTAGAAGGGATGGGGAAAGGCATTAATATAGCCATTATTACTCAGCTAAAAAACAAGTAAACATTCACCAGATATTCTTATACCCTGGTATTTAATTTTTTCCTGTACATAGACTCACACATGATAATGAAATATAATTTATGATATAATTAAATATAAAAGTAAAATATCATACATGATAATAAAATAACTGATTCCCTAATGTTCCCACTTGAAATTTCATGCCCTTCTGGACAAGAATGTGCTCTGATATAGCCCCATGTGTCCCCCAGAAAGATGTTGAAGTCCTAACCCCCCAGTACCTGTGAGTGTGACCTTATTTGGAAACAGGGTCTTTGTAGATGATCAAGGTCAGGTGAGGTAATTAGGGAAGACCCTAATTTAGCATGACTGAAGTCTTTATAAAAAGGGGACATTTGAACACAGAGATGCACATAAACAAGGAGAATGCCAGGTGATGATGACGGCAGAGATTAATGTGATACATCTACAAGGAGAGCCAAAGATTGCCAGCAGGTCACCAGAAACTAGGGGAGAGAGAGATATGGAACAAGTTCTTCTCACAGATTTCAGAAAAAAACAACCCTTCCAACCCCTTGATCTTGGACTTTTAGCCTCCAGAATTGAGAAAACAAACTTTTGTTCTTTAAGCCAACCAGTCTATAGTACTTTGTTACAAAAGCCCTAGAAAACTAATACATTATGATTCCCTTTACTACTACCATATCCTCAAATTTCTAAATTCCCGTAATAATCCAATACCCCTGGCCATTCCATCACCTCTGCATATATCCTTAGATATGAAAATTTCCTAACAAAAATTTAAACACCAAAATTCATGCATAGATCCATTCATTTTCATTCGCACATAAATAGCCAAGAAAAACTTAAATCTATTCAGAGTACTACACAAATATTAAAATAAGCATGTTTTAGAGAATGAAGCTCCAAATCATTAGGTTGGTATTCAGGAACTTCCACAATATAGCCCCTGCCTACCTCCCAAGTCTAGCTCCATCACTGATGGGCTGTATTACCTAAAGTAAATAAAAACTCTTACATTTAATTTTCTTATAAATATGAGAAGAGTACATTGTGTTATGAAGTTCAAACTGACATATAGGTGAAAATGCTTTGTAAAGGCCAAAATACTGCATAAATATAGGTTATTAATATTCCCCTTTTGTATAAACTTCATTTGCTTCCTGCCTTAATATAAGTAACTTGTCATTCCCACCTGCACACCTTCCACTATGCCATTTTTCTCTTTTCTTCCTTCCAAACCTTTCCTTTTCATCAAGGCTTAGATTATATTCCTCCTCCTTCATAAAATATCACCTAGGAATTTTCACTTCCAACTATAATAAATAATCTGTAGAACAACAACACTTCACCAAGAGCAACTATTTAGATAAAATACAAAAAAAAAAAAATGTTTTTTAAGTCATTGGAGAGCCACTGAGGAAGTCAGAATATGAGGGGCCCAGATCCTCGAGAAAATAGAAGTTCACTGAGGTAAATTCAACATTCTTTTCTGATTTTTCCCACATAAAACATCTGATAGTCAGTTAAGAGGCATAGGATGAAGGGAGAAGCTGGACAAAAACCAGCAGAAAGCCAGGCTGAAAGCAACAACTAAGTAGAGCTTTTAGTAATGTTAGAGGGTTGGGGAGACAAAAAAATTGGACTTTGCACCTTCTGAGTCAGCAATGTTGTGAGGTGTCAAGTTCTTAAAGCCAAATAACCAAACACATTGGTGTCAAAGAAATTATAAGACTGACAGCTTACTTGTCAACCAAAAAGATGGAAGCCAAAAAACAATGGAAGGATACCTTTAAAATGCTAGATGGGGGAAAAGTATGATGTTAACTTAGAATTCTATATCCAGAGAAAAATACCCTTCAAAAGTGAACGCAATATAAAGATATTTACAGGAAAACAAAAATTTATCAAATTCATTAACAGCCATACCACACTAAAATAAACACAAGAGTGAGATTTTTTTTTAAACAAAAGAAAATTATTCTAGAGAGATATAAAGAAATGCAAAAAGGGATAAACGATTGTGAAAAAGTGAATGTGTGGACAAATCTAAATTAATACTGATTTTGTAAAGCAATTATAATAATATCTGTGGTAATTTAAATGTATGTATAATTAAAATATATTGTAATAGTATCTCAAATAGATTGTGGGGTTCTAAGATTTTAGCATTGTCTAGAAAAGGGTAAAATATTCAAATATCCATGTTATAGTCTAATAATACATGTTGTAATATAATCTCTAGGGTAATCATATAAAGAATGTATGTATGTATATACATTCATATATAAAAACATTTATATAATTATATATATAAAACAAGCTTAGAGACAGAGAGAATAAAGTAACTTAAAAGTTATTCAAAATAAAGCAAGAGATTAGACCATGTATTAGGCCACAAGTTTCAAATTTTAAAGTATCAAAATTGTATCATGCATCTTTTCAGACCACAACAATATAAAACTAAAAATCAATAACAAGAGGAATTTTGGAAACTGTACAAATATGTGGAAATTAAAACAATGAGCAATGTGTCAATGAAGAAGTTAAAAAGAAAATAAAAAATTCTTAAAACAAATGAAAATGGAAACTCAACATGCCAAAACATAGGGGATACAGGTTTTGCTGTGTGATGCTGGAGACATCACACTACCTGACTTCAAAACACATTACAAAGTTATTGTAACCAAAACAGCATGACAGTGGCAAAGAGAGAGAGAGAGAGAGAGAGAAAGAGACATAGACCAATGTATTGTAACAGAATAAAAAACTCAGAAATAAATCCACTTATCTACAGTCAACTGATTTTCAGCAAAGTCACCAGGAACACTTACTGGGGAAAGAACAGCCTGTTCAATAAATGGTGCTGGAGGAAACTAGATAGCCACATGCCAAAGAATGAAACTAGATCCCTATCTTTCACCATATACAAAAACCAACTCAAATTCTATTTAAGACTTAAATGTAAGATTCAAAACTATAAAACTACTGGAAGAAAACATAGGGGAAATGCTTTAGGATATTGTTCTGGAAAAACATTTTATGGGTAAGGTGTCGAAAGCATAGGCAACAAAGCAGAAATAGATAAATGGGATTTTATCTAACTAAAAAGCTTCTGCATAGCAAAGGACACAATCAACAGAGTGAAGAATGTAAAATGGAAGAAAATATTTTCAAACTATTCATCCAGTACGGGATTGATATTCAGAATATAAAGGGAACCCAACCAACTCAACAACAAAAAATCAAATAATCTGATTTTTAAAACGGTCAAATGATCTGAATAGACATTTCTCAAAAGAAGACAGAAAAATGGCTAACGAATATATTTTAAAATGCTCAACATCACTAATCAGTAGGGAAATCCAAATCAAAACCACAATGAGATACCATCTCACCCCAGTTAGAATGGCTATTATCAAAAAGACAAAAACTAACAGATCCTAGTGTGGATGCAGAGTAAAGGGAACTCTTATACACTGTTGGTGGCAATTTAGTATAGCCATTACGGAAAACAGTATGAAGGTTCCTCGAAAAACTAAATATAGAACTACCATATGATCCAGCAATCCTAGTACTGGGCATTTCTCCAAAGGAAAGAAAATCAGTATGTCAAAGAAATATCAGCACTCTCATGTTTATTGCAGCACTATTCTCAATCGCCAAGCTATGGAATCATCCTAAATTTCCATTCACAGATGAATGGATAAAGAAAATGCAGTGTGT
>NW_012142745.1:8386957-8389990 GCF_000956105.1 Propithecus coquereli
TTAATAAGAAAAATTTAACACCCCAATAGAAATATGAGCAAAAGACCTGAACAAGCATTTTACACAATAGGAAATCCAAAAGCTTAATAAACGTATGAAAGGATGCTAAAGACCATTAGTCATGATAGAAATGCAAAGTAAAATCACAGTGAAATATTACCATACACCTACCAGAAAGGGTGAAATTAAGGAAGATGAGCATGCCAAGTTTGGTGTGGAAACTGGAACATTCAAATATTGATGGTGGAAATACAAATTGATACAACTGGTTTAGAAAATAACATCTACTAAACCTGGAGATATGCATATCCTAAAACCTACCAATCCAAATCCTGGCAATATACCTGTAAGAAATGCATGCATATGTGCATCAAAAGACTGGTACAAGAATGATCATAGCATCTCCATTTATAATAGCCCGAACAGAAAACCATACCAATGACCATGAACAGTAGAATAAATATATAAATGTTAATATATTTAAACAATAGAATACTGTAATACAGCAATGGAAAAGAACAAACTACTGCTACTCACAACAGCATGGATGAATTTCACAAATATAATGTTGAGCAAAAGAAACCAGGTACAAAGAAATGCATATTGATGATTCCACTTAGACAAAGTTCAGAAACAGGCAAAACTAATCTATGGTGGTAGAAGTCAGAAAATCTGTTACCTTTAAGGAAAAGTGGATATTGAATGGACAGAGCCCAAGGAATACTTGACTGCTGGAAATGTTCTGTTTCTTGATCCAGGTAGAAGGTACATGAGTGCATGAAGTGTGTTCACCTTGGAAATTCATCGAAACATCTACTTCTGATATGTGAACTTTTTGAAATATATGATATATATCAAGTTAAAAAAAGTTTTCTTTAAGAAAAATTATATAACCATTCTAGCCTCCGCTAGCACTGAAAATATTACCACATATGTTTTATATTTAATGTGCTTATCCCCTTATGTTTATTTAGCATTTTACAATTCCCCTTGAGGACAAATCCATATTATGCTTTTCTGTATCTCTAGCACCATACACACCCAAAGTAGTACTCATAAACATTCAATCATAAAGAAACACTCAGAAATTGACAGGCACCTAGATATGAGAGAGCCATTAACATATCTGTGCATAGAAGAAAACATACTTGCTGACATTCATGACATTTCCTAAAACATACACTAATCCTTCCTTCCAAAGATTAAGAGAAAGAAAAGAACATTTGTTCTGTTCACTATGCTTCACCAGACTTAACACACATTAACGCATACTCTCAACAAGCTTTTGAATTATGTACTATCATTACAGATGAGGAAACTGAGGTACCAATAATTTTAATTAACTTGCCCAAGATAACATAACTACCAACACTCAAAGCCAGAATGGCGTTGTAAATTAACTGGTAAGTGAGCAAAGATAGCATGCATTTCCCCTTCCCCACCTTCTTCACTGGGTACGGTTGGAAGATCTCTGTCAAGCAAAGTCTACAACCCATCCTCAGCCTCCTCTGTGTGACCCAAACTGGGCAAATCAGACTGTCTGCCTGAGAGTTGATTCTTGAGCAAAAGGCACAAATGCTGGATTCAACCTGGGGCAGGGGAGGGACAGTCTTCCTTTTGTACATTCTGGGCTCCCAAAGTGAACCAGGTTCCTTCAGCATTGTCCTGGATTCTGTAAAAAACCTCACGCCTTTCCAGAAAATGGCTCTTCTGCCTAAGTAGGCACAATCGGATGCCACAGTTGTGAGCCAAGTACCCCATCTGAATCACCGAGAAACATAAGAGGGACGAGAACGAGACCCAGAGCAGACCCCAACTTGCTTAAGCTTCTCTGTGGCAGGCCGGGTCCCCCACCAATGCTCCTTTCTCTACTCTATTTTTCTTGCCAAGGGACAGCTTTTGTTACTGAGCTGTTGAAACATAACCGTGGCTGTGTTCAGGGTCCCCTTCGCAACACCTCAGCTTTTTAGGCTTTTCTTCAGCTGCAGCTGACATTGCCAACTACCATGACCAATTGGCCAGCACGCTCCAAATGCAACTTCCATGGCGTTTTGGCAGTTAATCGTCAGTGGCTTTGCATTGTTCTCTGTTTCATGAGCCATTTCTCTCATTTGTCTGTTTGCTCCTCTTTCTTTATACTCCTCATGCTGCTCCGCATA
The DNA here is from genome assembly GCF_000956105.1 of Propithecus coquereli. Lineage (NCBI taxonomy): Eukaryota > Metazoa > Chordata > Mammalia > Primates > Indriidae > Propithecus > Propithecus coquereli. The sequence continues at coordinate 8,389,117 of NW_012142745.1, forward strand.
AGGCCAGCGCTCTGAGGTTGATCTGAAAGCACAAAGAATAGCTGCCTTCTGTTTTCCAATTTTGTAATTTCAGTAGTCATTGGGCTAAGGAAAAGGAACCCTTTGTTGACAGTTAGTGTGGGGCTAAAGCATTCTCCAACCTTTTCTGCCATCCCTGTCATAAATAGATCCATTTCATAAGGGCACAGAGCAAAGGTGTCCTCCTTGGCTTTCGTAAACACCAGCTACCACGTATCTCAATTAGCTCAGCTCGACATTCCAAAGCTACCCTAAAATGTCCATGTTCAAAATCACATTAAATATCTTCTACCATCTATTCTTCATCCCCATTGTTAGCTCTTAGATTTAATATACTGAAGGTTGAAATTAGGCTTATGTCTAATCCCAGTCAGGAAGAAAATTCATTTATATTTGCATTTTAAACTTTATACCAAAATTTATATCACTGACTAGAACACAAACAGCATTCTTACATTATGCTTTCTATGCTTGAAATCCCTCAAACACTATCACACACTCAAAAACTAGCATGCAGCCACCCAAGGGTTTAAATAACAAAGTTGAAAAAGGACAGCCAAAAACAATAAATTGGCCTCCCTGGTCTGAGCCAGACTCAGCCATGTATAACTACTGAGCTGGAACAAATAAGACCTCTGTTTTAAATGGTAATAAGAGTATCTGAAATACTCAAAGAATAAAGTAAAAAAAAAAAAAAAAAAACCCACTAAAGTTAGTTCTAAAACTCCCGAAATGCAATATTTCTAAAATACCAAAGCATCAGTTTAATTAATGATATCGTGAGCCATGTGGAACAAAATTAAATGCTGATGTAAATAAGAAAAAGATCATTTTGATTCAGCCTAAGAGTTCCTGA
>NW_012142745.1:8390040-8390733 GCF_000956105.1 Propithecus coquereli
TTAATGTTAAGATATCTAAGTGGTAATCAATTTCCTAGGTGTTAATCGACTTCCTAGGGCAAAATACGTAACCTAAACATCTGTACCCCCATAATATGCTGAAATAAGAAAAAAAAAAAAAAAGAATTATTACCAAAAAAAAAAGAAAGAGAACAAAACTAGAGGATTTACATTATCTAATTTCAAGACAAGCTACAGTAACCAAGACAAGGTGATGTTGACCTAAGGATAGACAAATAAATACAACATAGAGAGTCCAGAAACAGAACCTACATATATATCGGTTACCTGTTTATTACAAAGGTAACATTGCAGTACAGATAGGGGGATAAACCTCAATAAATGGTACTAGATCAATTGGATACCCATAGGAGGAAAAATGTATCTGACCCTCATGTAATACCATACACAAAAATCAATGTCTGATAGAGTGTAGATCAAAATATAAAAAGTGAAATAACAAAACTTTAAAAAATAAGATAGAAGAATACCTTTATGAATGTGAAGTAGGCAAAGATAACTTACACATGACACAAAAAATAACTAATCATACGAGGCCAATAATTATACTACATTAATGTTAGGAATAATTATTATTTATGAAAACTGAATTGAATTGAGCTAATCAATTAATTAAGAGGTGCAAAGGCAACCTACATTGAGGGAAAAGTTTTATGCAACATAAAAATATAA
>NW_012142745.1:8394336-8410570 GCF_000956105.1 Propithecus coquereli
CAATAAACATAATTTTAGAAGAATTTGTATATTCCCCAACCTATTGGCAAGCAACTACTAAATGATTACATGTACATAACATTAGGAAGCATCTTTCAGACATGTATATTCCTAAAAGATTAGTTTAAGGAAATAAATTGGCCCCTATAACAGAGACCCAAAGTAATAGTGGCTTAAATAAGATAGATATTTCATTTTATCTTATACAAAAATCTTGGATAATATGGTGGCCCATGTTGGGAGCCAGGCTCCATCTGTCTTGTCCTGCCATCCTCAACATGGTCCAAGGTCACTCTTCTAGCTCCTGCCATTGCGACCACATCCAAGAGCAGGTAGCTGTCCTTCTCTAGAAGTTGCATGTGTCATTTCCACTTACATTCCAAATGCCGAGAATTTAGTCACATAGCCACACAAGCTGCAAAAGAAAATGAGAAATGTAGTATTTAACCAAGTAGCATTATTCTCTCCTTTAAAAAAAAATCTATAACTAAATAATAAAGAGGAAATAGATACTGGAAAGCAACTAGCAATTTCTGCCACATTCATCTGAAGTTATCAGCATTATAGAACTATGTACTCAATATTCAGGAAAAGAATAACAAATCATCTTCTAGATATTCCATTGACTAAAAAGGCACTTGTATTGACTAATATCCAGTAGCAGTATCAGGCACTTAGAAATTTAATTTAATAAAAAGAAGCTCAAATAAATTTTAAAATAAGAGTGTTTGATAATTGAAATCAATGGAGCAAAACATTATACACAAACATTGTAAACCAGGTGGCATTATCAGTGGACCTTTAAAAACCGTAAACCATGAGCACTGGAGAAAAATGTTTTCATGAAAAGCAGTAAGATGTATTAACAACTTATTTAATTTCCAGAGTCAAATGAAAACTCCTTTACTGGAGTACTTTCCCAAGGTAAAAATTCATGTTAAAAAATAAAACCTGGGTTAGCAAGACCCTGCAGGTTAGGTTTCACAGGAAACAGACTAGTAGATGGAGCTTAGCGTGCAGAAGGCTGATTAAGGCATGCTCTTGAAATCACACCTGTGGAAGGGAAAGGACGGAAGGAGCATTGGGCACAAGGAGAAGTTGGGCTGCAGTGCAGTCCCAACTAAGGCCTCAGCCAATGCGCCATGGAGTGAAGATGGCACCACAGCAGCCAGTCATTGAACATGAGCTACCCCTAGAAGGAGATGATTTGGTAGCGAATATATTCTTCAGCTGAGATAAATTCTAAAGAAGACTGACATTTGATGAATGTCTGCTAACAGCATTTACAGCACCTGGAGAAATAAATCTTTGAACTGTTGCGGGTTGGTTTCCCTGAGAAACAGACATTGAAATGCAGATTAACATGAAAGACATTCAGGAAGTGTTCTTGAGCGCTTGTTAAAAGGAGGGGATGAAAGCAGGATACAATATTATTGAAGAATTCAGCAAACCCTGTGGGAAGCTCTGGAACTTGGACCTTCACATTTGTTCCCTGCAGGGGAGAGAGGGGTCAGGTTTTTACACACTGAATCGATCCATCACTGGATGTGGGCCATCCAGAAGGGGCCGTGACCTTGGGTGAGGCAAATTTCTTCAGCCAAGGCAATCTCCAAAGTAGGATGACAGCAAGAGTGTTTCCTGGCAATGTTCCTAGCAGCTGGGGAAATAGGTTCTTCCATCCAGAGGAGGATCTGTATGTACACTGCAGCATCCACCATACGAGATACACTTAATATTTGCATTTCATGGCCAAATGAAAAGCATTCTTTACATGGAGAACAGATTCAATAATTTATCCCTGTGAAACTGAAGGCACTTGTTACCTTGCCTTTTTGTTACAAAGCATATTTGGAAATAGTCACATAAATTAAATGCAGGGCTGATATATGAGGATCTACTATATAAATATTTCTATTCTTCTCACTCCTCCATTCTATTCTTGCCAGCAAATTCCTGCCCTCATTTTCCTTCAGAACTAAAAACAAGGCCATCCAACATTAGTTCTCTCACCTACACTCCTTTAGACCCTGTTCCCAAACTCTATGAAATAAATTCCATCCCTCACCAAGGTAAAGAAGGCTCCACCTGGGTCCTCCCTTCCTATCTGTGCCAGCTCTTGTACTCACACCATCATCCCCTGGCCATCTTCAAAAGCTCTATATCTGACTAAATCTCCGTATCTTGCGTCTTTCACGTTTGCCCATTTTGAAAATGTCTTTGCTTGCCCCTTGTGTTTTCCCTAATTACAGCCATGCCCCTGTCCTTAGCCCTGACAAATTTCTTAGATTGGCAAGATGCAATCATTAACTCATTTCTACAACCTCAGGTCATTCCCAGTGCCCTGCAGTCTCACTTCTGTTCACACTCCTCCACCCAAATGCGCCTTCCCCCAGAGGATAAATCACTCTCTTCTTGGCAAATCAAAGGTGTTTTCACAGTCCTCAGACTTGACCTTTAAGCACCATGGGGCAGTGAACACCTGTTGTTTCTGACACTGTACTTGACTGACATTGTTTTTTTTTCTGTCTCCCACCACTCATTTCCACTTTTTCCTCCCCCTCGCAGCCACTAATTGGGCAAATTCTCCAAAGCTATCTTTAGCCCTTTATCTGAAGCATAGGAACTTTATCATTACACTCTCTCTTTATTGTAATCATTGCTCCTTTGCTGATTATTCAGATCTGTGTCTCTGTTCTGTCTTCTTGGGTAATTCTAGTTTGGATCTCTGGCTGCCTCAGGGACATTTCTATTTGGACAACCAAACTCCCCAAAATCAACATGACCGCAGTCAAATTCCTTATCCTCATAAAAGAAGTCCTTCCACCTCAACCTCTCTAGCACCATCATTCTTCTAGGAGCTCCATGCAAAAAAAAAAAAAAAAATGAAGACATCCAAGAACACGAGTATGAAGGACAAGAAAATGAGAAAGTCCCTCTCCATCACCTCCATCCACTTCCACAACCGTAACCCTCGTATTGTCACTTCTGGAGTGCACCATATGTACTCTTTCTGCCTTTGATCCCCCTATATTCCTATTTATCTTACATGTGGTTTCCAAATTTGAATAAGTTATAATATTTCCTCTCTTTTGAAAAAGTTCATCCTTAGAGTAGAAAAGCTAGAATCCAAACTCACAAGCTCGGAGCTCAAGACCCTACTATGCTGGCCACCTTTCAGGGCCAGCTCCACCCCAGCCCAAGCTTTCTACGTTATACCCACTCTCAACTCAAAATCTTTGCTCGTACTGTTTCCTTAGTGGAAATGACCTTCACCTCTTCATTTCTTTTTTAAACCTACTCTTCTCAGGATCCATTTCAGGTTTGAACTATAAGGTACACTCAAGGCTCTTCCAGCCTGCTGGGGTAGTCCTTTTTTCCACATTTATGGAGCAAATCTCAACTGTCCACTTTAACAGCTTGTCACACACTGCTTTGTGGGGACATAGATTTATTCTACATGAATATGTTTTGTCTTAGCATTTATGTTGTAAGTTCTTAGAACACTTCAGTATCATATTATGCACATAAAAACAATTCAGGACATACTTTCTGAATTCAGAGTAGTTTGCATCCCATCTATGTGCTTGTATTATAAGAATAATGTAATGGGGATGCAGAATTTCTGGTCCAAAGTTTCCAAAAAGTAGAAACAAATCAACATCTATGTATTACTAAATGGGGAGAGCAAAAGTGCTAAGGTATTATAAATAAAAATGTTCACAAAAATTAAAATTATTTCCCTATTATTGTGTGATTTTCATTTTTTCTAAATGAAGGAAGGCAAAATTGCAATTAAATAGCTAGAACAGGAGATAGTAAAAAGAAATATTTTCTTGCTTTTTCTCACTTAGAACTCAGCTACCTTTCATAGATTATTCTTAGTGCTAAGTAAATTGCTTGTATAGATATATATTTTTCCCATGAACAAACTCTAGTTAGTTTTTTATATGTAATTTTTATTAAACAAGACCACACAAATGAGTAGAAAAGAAAACATTTTGTCAGCCTTAGGCTTGGACACTTATGCTAAAATATTTTTGCCAGGAAGAAATAGACTAAACATATATCAAGCCAAATGGAGACGCTTACTTTAGTGACTAGAGGTACTTCTTATGATTTAAGACATTAGAGCATAATTTGAGAATGTTTGGAAAGAGCATGCAATGGCTTTATGTTTCTGACAATCACTGCACAAAAATCTGTATATGCAAAAGATTGTGCAAACACATGTGGACACTTAATACTATTGTTTTAAGTTATATTTTAGTTTTTTAAACTAACTTTATAAACATTTTTGAGGGTAGCCTCAATTTTTATTGCTGTTGATTGTGTTTTGCTTTTTTAGTAAATTGTAATAAAAATAAATTGTGATTTTTCTTCCTGATCATCTCTCTCTCTCAGCATTTGTTATCTCGGGGTTTGAGTACAATAAAAAGCATTTCTTTGACACATACAGTTAGTGTCAGTCATGACTCATTTACCTGGTCTGAATCTTTCAAAAAGACTAGTTTCTACTACTAAGGACTAGTGTTTCTTCTCAGGCAGGAATGCCTTTTTGGGAATGATAGGGGAGTGGATTGAGACAGTGGTAACCTTTATTCATTCATTTGATACATATTTTTCAAGCAGTTACTAGGAGCAGCCCTATGTTAGATGCTGGAGATACAGCAATGAAAGAGCCGGATACAGTCTTTATCCTCGTTGAATTTGCATTAGAAGGAATAGGTGGACATTAAACAATTAGTTACACAATCATTTAATCACAATTGTGATAAGTGCTAAACAGGAGAAAAATAGCTTGGTAACTGGGAGACCTTGTAGAATTAGCCCTGCCCCTGTTTTTACCCATGGCTGTCCTGTCCTTTGTCCCTATCATTTATTCCTAGGACAGATTTTATTTAAACTACTTGTAATTAACAAACTCCAGACTGTTTCTACTGAATGACTCAGCATGATCCTGCAAACTTTTCCAAGAGATCAGAGTACAAGATTTTGAAATACAGCCAACATGTTTTGACCAAACTTAACCTATGAAACTCAACCAGGATCAGTTAAATATAAACAGGTATCTTGAGGAGTAAACATACGTGAGACGAGTGAGCCATTCCCAGCATAGCCTCCCCTGACTTCTCTTTAAATACAAATGAACACTGGGCAAAAAAGGACACATTGACAACACACAGGAAAACTATGATTGATAGTCAACCCAAAACCAAAATCTAGGTGCAATTGTCATTAATTATAAGAAAGTTGGATCTAGATTGTGAAACATATATCAGGGCTTAAACACATGGCATAGTGAATGGATAGAGACTCCTCGACAAAGAGGCTTTCTACCTCTGACATCATCGCTGCACAGATTCAGATATGCAGAGATCCTACTGAGCAGAGAGCAGGCGGGTGGCACCAGGACCCCTGGAAATTGCTCTGAAAGGCTAGAATTGACTTCCAGGCACAATTAATGCCAGAGTAAGCAGAGAAAACACTACAGAAGAGGCAGAGATGAGCCAGACTTTGGATCAGTATTAAGAATCATATTTTTTGTTTTACATTTAATACTATTATCGAAAATAGTGGAGTAAGGAAAATACCACCCCAGTAGTGTAGGGATACACTAAAATACTAAATAAAAGGCTTCTAGAAATAAAGTCATATGTAAAACAGCCTGTACCCCATCTGAAAATTCAAGAAAGATATTAGACCATTACACCAGGTCCAGAGTAGGAGCAATGACAGATTATTCAGCCTACTACTGGAAACCCTAAGTCTTGACTAGTCCTCCATTGTGAAAGTATGAGATCAAAGACAAAGCTGGAAAAAAACATGAACCCGTTATGACAGAGCAGCATCTGTGAAGCTTGGAGGAAGAATATGCTTCGATTGTAAGGGTTGGATGTAGGGGTCTACCTAACACTGAAACATGAGTTGCATTTCTATTAAAGTTAGAAAGAAAGCAAGACAGCTCACTCTCACCTTTATAAGATAATTTTTGAAAGGACTAGCTTATACAATTAACCACGTAAATTAAATAAAGTATATGAATACTTCAAAGGAAGAGACAAAATTTATCCTTTTCAACAAAATCAACATAAAACAAAACAAAATTAACACTAATAATTAGTAATTACCATTTTAAAAATATAATAGATAAAAGATCCTCCTCTAAATAAAAACATTCTAAATATTTCCAAGTAAACATGAACATACATAAATGTTAAAAGCCCACATTTAGAGAAAAAATAACTTCAGACTTTACTCATGGACTCAAAATACTTTTATACCTGAAGATTTATATAAGGAATGGGTCCTCCCATATAGGAAGTTTCAATATTCTAAGGATATCAATTCCCTTCCAACTATAAATATTGGACACTCCAAATAAAAATCAGGGAATTTGGGTTGTGGAGATGGAGTAGGAGAGTGGGAACTTAACAAAAGAGCCAAAATTCATTGAAAGAATAAGCATGGGTATACAGGCAAAATAATTCAGAAAACCAAGAGTAATAAATAGATATTTTCTGAATGAGAAAATATACAATTACATGATTAATATATTTTTCATGTACATTTCACTCTTCCCAGTGAAAAGGAAGAGAGGAGCTTTGTGAGGACGATAAGAGTAAGTACATTAAGAACTGAAGTAGCATAAAACTCAAACCTTCCTTCACTCCAGGTCCCAGCACCGCCAAGAGCAGGAAGTGCACAGGTTGTAGGCGGGAAGAGCACAGACTGGTCCAAGGGACCCATCTCCTCCAGTAGAACCCAACATTCCCGCTTCCCAAAATCAATGACTGATAGGGCCAGTCTCTCCCCATCCTAGGCAAATTGTCCTTATGAACAGACTTTCATGCCTAACCACTCCAGGAGGGTTTTGGTCTCCTTCATGCTCAGACTATGGTTACCACTGACAGGTGTTTAATGCAAAGTCCAACAAGCAATGACCATATTAACCGAATTAGTTTTACTTGGTGCATCTATCAAATTTATGAAGAAAGAAGGGCTTTCTTCATATAACAAATACCAAAATCATACAACAAAATGTAGAAAGTTGTTTTCTCCTCTCATGAAACCTTAGCCAAAATAAATTCTAGGTAATCACAGATGTAAATGTCATAGGTGAAACTGTTAATTGTTTAATTAAAGGTGTAATTGTAACCATTCTAGAAATATCTCCAAAAGTAGGAACTGTAACAAAATGATTGAGAGATCTGAGTAAATCAAGAATTAAAATTAAAGTTTCTAGGTAGGGGAGGGGGGATGAATAGACAGAACACAGGGGATTTTTAGGGAAGTAAAGCTCTTCTATATGTTAGTATAGTGGTGGAAACCTACCATTACGCATTTGTCAAAACCCATGGCAAGTACAACACCAAAAGTGAACCATGAACCCTAATGTAATCTATGGACTTTGGGTGATGATGATGTGTCAGTGTAGGTTCATCAATTGTGACAAATGTACCACTGTGGTGTGGGATGAGGATAGTGGGGGAAGCTGTGCATATGTGGGGACAGGGGGCATCATGGAAATTTTCTGTACTTTCCTCTCAATTTTTCTGTGAATCTAAAACTACTCTAAAAAAATTAAGTTTATTAATTTTAAAAAGAAAACCACAGGAGAAAAAAATTTAATTTCTATGGAGATATACAAACAAAAACAAAATTTTCAAAGTAAAAAATTAAGAGGAAAATATTTATCATAAACATAATAGGAAAATTGTTAATAATCTTAATATACAAATTGTGGTCAGTTAAAAAAATCTGTAAATACACAATATTAATTTCCTAGAGCTGCCATAACAAATTGCCATAAACCTGGTAGCTTAAAATGACAGAAATTTATTCTCTCACAGTCCTGGCGTTCGGAAGTCCAAAATCAAGATTTATCAAAGTGTCAGCAGGGCCATGCTCCCTCCAAAGGCTCCAGGGGAGGACACCTCCATGCCTCTTACAGCTTACAGTGTAGCTCCAGGAGTCCTTTGTCTTGTGGCTGCAACACTCCAGTCTTTGCTCTGTCTTTATATGGCTTGTCTCTCTGTGTCTGTGTCCTCTACTCTTATGTCTTCTACTCTTAGGGCCCACCCAAATAACCCAGCATGGTCCCATCTTGAGATCCTTAATTAGAGCTATAAAGGCCCTTTTTCCAAATAAGTTCACATTCTCAGTTTCCAGGGGTTAGTATATGGACTTATCTTTTTGAGGACCACCATTAGACCCACTACAAACATCAACAAATAATGGGCAAAACCCATGAACAGGTAATTCTCAAATAAAGAAATACTAATAAACCTTTTGAAAAGTCATCAATCTTAGCAGAAATCAAACAAATGAAAATATAAATGACATCAAGATATCATTTTTTACTCTCACATGTTGAAAAAATATTTAAATAATAAATTTCAATGCTGGTCAAGGTAAGGGGATACAGACCTTTGAATGCACAGCTAGTATAATAGTAGTACAAATTAACATGAAATTTTCAGAGAGCAATTTTCCAATATATATTAAAAGTACTGAAAATATATAAACCTGTTAATTCAGCAATTACTACCCTATGAATTTAGTCTAAGGAAATAATCAGATAATTTCCCAAAGATACACATATACATACATATGTATACATATTTACACAAAGATATTTGTTGCAGAATTGCTTATAATTACAAAAAATTAGAAATAACTTCAACTTCCAAAAATAAGGGATTGACTTAATAACAGTTACATCATAAAATGTAATGTTGAACAGTCACATAAAAAATGTAGATATATATTTACACAGCAAAAGATATTTACAGTTTGTTAAGTAGAAATTTAGTCTATGAAACATTATACATACATTTACTCCATTTTTGTAAATAGATATGTATACATTAAAAAGTCTGGAACAATACAAATCAAGATAATATAGTGAGATTGATCAAGATAATGGAGTGAGATTATAAGGGAATATTTTTCCTCTAGGCTTCTTTGTAATTTTCTAAATTTTTAAAATTTTCAGTTTATCCCATAATACTTGCATAATTAAAAAAAAGAGTGAAAGGAAAAAAGGAGAAAAAAATCTGTAAAGAGGAAAGTTAGAGTCAAGAATGAATCTAAAAGTGTAATGTCACAAACTCCTCTAGACAGGACATAAATTCAGCTCCAAGTTTTATAACAACCAAGTGGGACGAAAAAGGAAAACTTACTATTTTCACTACTGAACTGCCTAAAGTTCAAAATAACTCAATTTCTCAGGAAAACAAACTCTTGGTAATAAGTGTGACATAAGGAGGTCACAGTGCTGTAAGGCACATCACGCACCACGTGTTTCCAACAGACGAATGACAAGGTTCCTGGGGCTCTTCTGATAGCAATGCACATATACTTGGATGTCTTAAATCAGACAGTAAATTAGGAAGAGAAATTGGACAGTGACACAATATGATAAAGTCAAGAAACAAGCTCTGGTTATATGGCTAAGTTCTGAAGTTTATTTTGAATATCTGAAAAAATTGGCTCTGTAAGAAACTATTTCCTTCCCATGACCCTCAGGTAGACCATTTAATGTGCAAGAATAATAATACACATACTTGGAATTTCCAATTTTAATTTAGTAAGAACCAAAAAATGTGATTTTGTACTCCATGTTTTCACTTTCAGGATTTCTACCTGAAGAACAAACAAAAATAAAATTTTCCTGCATATTGCTTTTCCCGTTAAATGTATGTCTCAGAAATTAGATAGGAACTTGGATACATCTTTAAATATGAAAAGCAAGCTTACTCTTAAGTCTTCTTATAAACAAAAAATCTTTTTGTAAGGGGAGTAACAATTCCTTAATACAATGGTTTTGTTAAATCATAAATTTTTCCTGAATATACCTTATATTGGGTGTTAGGAAATGTATGCTGGTACAACCACCTTAGAAAACAGTATCTACTAACAATGTACATATGCAAACACTATAACCCTAATCTACACCTGGGCATATATTCAACAAAAGTGTGTGTATACTATTGGATAGTATATATTCACCAAATAATATTCATAGCAGATTCATAACAGCCAAACACTGGAAACAATGCCCATCAAATAGTAGTATAAGCAAACAAATTGTGGCCGATCTATAGGACAGAATACTCTGCAGCAATGAAAATAAACAAACTACTACTTCACAGAACAACATGGATAAATTTTACAAAATAGAATTTTAAAAGCCAAAAACAAAGAGTATGTATTATATGATTCCATTTATATAAAGTCACAAACAGTAAAACTAACATAGGAGAGAGGTCCCCATTGTCATGGGTAATGCCCCAAAGAGGCACCTACTAGGATGCTGGAATTGTTGCTTCTCAATCTAGACAGTAGTTCTATGGATGCCTTTACTTTGTGAAGATTTTTTGAGCTGAATACTTAGATTTGTGTACTTTTCTGTATGTAATATCCATACAGAAACTCTGAAACACTATTTCTTCTCAGCCTCTTTTCTTTGCACAGCACACAAACAGACAAATGTCCTAAAGAAAAAAGCAGCAGAGAATGTCCAGCTCACCGAAACATGTTTCTCTTCTCTCTAAGATCTCGGCCCATCAAATTGCAATATGAGGATGACTCTGATATCAGCTATTCTGTCATAGACAGTGGCAGAAATCACATAGGTTTATTTGTTTGGTTGCTTAGGATTAAATGAAATAACACATATCAAATACTTAACACAGACCCAGATATACAGAAAGTGCTAAATTAAATTAATCATATAATTTATCATCCAAAACAGGACACCTTTGAGAGTCGAAGAGATTGCTATTAATACACATACTAGATCACAAATATACATTAGTATGTTCACAGGTATGGTCGAAGTAAAGCCAGAAAAATAATAACACTTACAATTATTATGCCAGAACTATTTCTATCATTAGATACTACACTAATAGACAATGTTTTTTAAAATTAGGAAGATAGGGAAAGAATACATTTGAGTGAGGCAATTATAGGTCAGTAGTGAAATATACGTCTCTGTAGACTGTTGTGCAACTACACTTGCACTCAAAAGAAGAATAATCTGATGAAGGGACCAGGCTCAGCCCATCGACAGGCTCATCAGCACAAGTTGGGAGATAAGTTTGGGTGCTAAAGTGTTTTCTAGCTCTATAGACTAATGTTTAAGAACTGAATATGAGTGATTGAAAACCAAAGTTCCCTCATTTCTTCTGGACAATATAATCTGTATTACTTACTGCTACATACTGGACACCTATGTCCTTCCCAAAATTCACATGCTAAAACCGAATCTCCATGTGATAGTATATGGAGTTGGGGCCTTTAGGGGGTGATTAAATCATGAAGGCTCTGCTTCATGGAATTAGCTCCCCCACTCTTTCTGCCATGTGAGGACACTGTGGAAAGCAGCCATCTATGAACCAGGAGCCTGGCCCTTCCCAGATCCTGAATCTGCTGGCACTTTGATCTTGGATTTCCCAGCCCCCAGGACTGTGAGAATTAAACTTCTGTTGTTTCTAAGCCACCAGTCTATGGTATTCTGTTATAGCAGCCTGAATGGACTAAGACACTCATAACATTTCATCGTATTAAGTATCTTCATACTTAATTTAAATTTTTATTTATAAACTGGAAGCCAAAGAGTTTCAGTAGCATGGTTTTATACAAGCATATTGTTATAAATTCCATTGCATATTACTGAGAAATGCCTGGAATCTCATTAGCTATAATTTAACACATTTAACATAAATTTTCACATTTGCACCTAACTGCAGTTGCATCTTTTCTTGCTCACACCAAGGTCCCCTGGGTGGAGCCTCCAACGTTGGAGAGACTGGGTGGCCAACTGTAGCCAAACAGTAAAGGACTGGGGAATAAGACAAAGCCAAGTTTGGGTTCCACATGTTGTGCTCGTTTCCTAGATGAATATTAGAAATACTTGGGTTTTATTTCCTTTCTGTGTATAAACACGTTTTTTTTTTCCATTGTATTCAAGGTGACAACATAAACCAACAATATGAAAAGGCCTTTTTTCCCTCAATCTAAAAGAGATACCTCCCTCTACTCAGTTTGATGTTATTTTGTAAAGTAGCCCTTTATATAAAAAAGTCTTAAATGAAGTCAAATGTAGAGATAATTGGACAAGTTCATTTCCGTTAAGTGTTCTTTCTCTCATTCTTCATGGTATCTGGTTGCTAAAGGCACTTAGAAAGTCCCTGTCTCCCAGTAATGCTCGAGAGGTCAACCCAAATAGATCATTTCACTTTTCATACTTTGCTAAGTGCTGTTCTTCCACATCCAACTGCTAAAACAGGTTTCATTTCTAAAACCTGTTTAATTTGCCATCCTTCTCCTGTCCCTGTTGCTGCTTGTTTACTTCTCAGACTGGGTGCTCCACAAGGGGAAAATGTGTGTCTGTTTTCCCTTCCCAGCTGCCCAGGCAGCACGTATTTATTGAATGAAGGAGTAAATGAAGGACTCAAGAGCACCGGCCGGACGCCAGGCCTGAGACACAAGTTAGGTCTGTGCACACAAGGCACAGCTTTCCCTGGAGTCTCCCTGTGGCCTTGCTGACAGCCAAATTGGATAAAGGGAGGGTTTGGGGGAGAGATGGTAGCTTAAAGTATTTCCCTTTCCTATTTCTGCATTAGCCCAATGAGCAAAGAGTGCTCTGGAAGAGTCCAGGAGTGCAGGGTGAGCACATGGAGGTCATGGTGTTAGCTTACAACCTGGGAACCAGCAGGCATGGGAAAGGCTTGCCCCTTCCTGAAGCCTACGAAATAGCATATTGCATGTGAATCCACTTTGTATAATAAAACCTCTGTGCACCAGAGGACCCAATTTACTTACACTGCACACAAATGTGGAAAAAAGTACTTTCTCTATTAATTTCTGAAAAATAAAATCTGATCTATAATCCTATCATTTGTGACATTCATCTGATGGGTAGCAGGGGGAAAACACTTGGTTTGAAGCAATATCCACAACAGTTTCTGGAGGTAACACTCTCATGGATCCTCTTCTTCTCTAATAAGGTCTCTGGCTGCATGAGGCAGGGGCATGGTCAACAGCACCTTAGGATAGAGAGGAAGAGGTGAAGTCCTGGAATGTACATGGTGCCCTTTGTGTACACCTGGGCTCTGCCGCTGAATGGCTGGCCCACACAGTCCCACACTGGTCCCTGCTGTTCTGTCCCTGGCCTCATCCCAGCCCATCGAGCCACTGCCTATTGCTGGAGTTACAGATGGTGGGACTCAGAGCCTGGGTCTCTCCCAGCTTGGTCGTGGCCCGGGATACACTGTGGTTGACTTGGCTTTGTTCACCTCTCAGTTTTGCTGAAGCATCCCCCATGTCCTCTGGCCAACCCAGGACCCTTCAACCTCGTCACTGTGAGAACCTGATCCCATCTTTATAAGCAGTTAAATCTACATTAATCTCCTTTGTACCCATATATCACAAGTTAATGTTTCTAATAAGAAAATCTCTCCTCCCCCCCACCCCCGCTTAAATCAGTGTAACTTACTTTGTTTTCTCTCTCTGACTTACTGCTCATGTTTTGACATTAAGACCAGAATATGTTATGTACACCAATTCCACCTCTCCTGGATTCTCTGGGTATGCTTTTCTAGAAACAGTGTTCCAAGAATAAGGCTTCTTAATTTCCTCCCAACCTTCTGAGTTTGTAATAATATCATCTAGTACTTTTCTCAATTCAAGAAGATTACTTCGCTAATGTAATCACTCTTCTTGATGCATCCAGGAATTCATGAGGTTAATCCTTCCACAGGATTAATCCTTCCCTTAAAGTAGTTCAGAATAAGACAAGAAGAAATAGACATGGGGCAGCTCACCTTGTGCTACCTATTCATGATAAAAAACTAAGTATTAATGAAAGGTTGAAAGTTCATGCACAAGTTCTCTGAGATCCACTGGAAACTGACCTGCCTTTACAGTTTAAAGTCATGGCTAAAAAAAAGTTATAGATAAAGGGAAACAATTCATTTCCCCACCAGTACCTAAATGGCCTATACAACATATTGTCTGTTTTAAGGTAAGACTTAACTAGAATTAAAAATTTCCCTTTCCAAACCCTTGTACACTGTTGGTAGGAGCATAAATTGGTGCAGCCATTATGGAAAACAGTATGGAGGTTCCTCAAAAAATTAAAAATAGAACTACCATATGATCCAGCAATTCCACTTCTGGGTATATATCTAAAGGAAATGAATTTAGTATCTCAAAGAGATACCTGCACTCCCATCTCCATTGCAGCATTATTCAAAATAACCAAGATATTGAAATAACCTAAGTGTTCATCAACAGATGAATGGATAAAGAAAATATGATATACATATATATATATATATATATACACATACATATACTATGGAATATTATTCAGCCATAAAAAGGGAGGAAATCCTGCCATTTGCAATAACATAGATGAACCTAGAGGACATTATGCTAAGCAAAATAAGCCATATGCAGAAAGAGAAATATTGCATGATTTCCCTGATATTTGAAATCTAAAAAGTCAAACCCATAGAAGCAAAGAGTAAAGTGATGTTGTCAGGGGCTGAGGGTGGGCATGGGAAAGGAAATGACAGATGTCGATCAAAGGGCACAAACTTTCAGTTGTAAAAATGGGTAAGTTCTTGGAATCTAATATATAGCAAGTTGACTATAGTTAAAGTTATTAACACTGTATTGTACACTCAAAATTTGTTAAGAGAGTAGATCTTAATTTTCATTACCAAAAAAAAAAGGTAATTATGTGAGGTGATGGATATATTAATTAGCTTGATTGTGGTGATCATTTTACAATATATATGTACCAAATCATCACATTTTACACCTTAAATTCAATTTTTATTTGTCAATCATACCTCAGTGAAGCTGAAAAAAATCTCCCTTACCAGATGTGACCAAAGCATGCCTTCTGTGGTCAACATTAGCTGCAGAGGGCCCTGAAGCCATGCTTGCTAACACCTGAGCTACGCCATCTGCATGCCTACTTGGACAATAGCCACCACAGCCAAAGCAAGCAGCTGAGCATCTCCAGATGTAATCTTGGTCACCAAATGCCAGCCTGCCCATGTCTTTCTGGAAATTTTCAGTCCCATGCACCACGTGTGAAGATTTCTGGAGGAAAGAGCACAGGAGATCAAAATATCAGCTTTAACGATGGTGTGGCTAGGTTGGAGAAAGAGGTTTGAAGACAAGATCCAGAGAGCTTCTAACTCCTTCCTTCCCGAAATAAACAACCCTCTGGTCACAGGCAGATCAGCCATCAGGGAGACAGAGTTTACTCGGATTAGAGCTCACTTGAAGGACAGAAGAGTGGGTGGAACCTATGGAGGGCCCAGCTCCAAAAGAGCTGATGGCCATTCATGCCTGTGTAAGTTTCCTGGGGCTTCCATAATAAAGCACCACAAACTGGGTGGCTTAAAGTAACAAAAATTTATTATCTCACAGTTCTGGAGCCAGAAGTCCAAACTCAAGATATTAGTAGGACACATGCTCCTTCCAGAACCTCTCTGAGAGGATCCTTCCTTGTCTCTCTCAGTTTCTGGTAGCCCAAGACACCCCTTGACTAGTGGCTACACAACTCCAATCTCTGCCTCCATCTTCACAAGGCTATCTCCCTCTCTCTCTGTCTTCACTTTTTATAAGAATAACAGTCATACTGGATTAAAGCCCACATTAATGACCTCATCTTAACCTGATTACGTCTGCAAAGACCCTATTTCTAAATAAGGTCCCATTCACAAGTACCAGGGCTTAGCATTTCAACATATCTTTGAGGTGGGGGGCATAATTTAACCCATAACAATGCCTGTGATCTTCAGTACATTTATCTCACCACTTAGAAAATCCGGGTAACGGGATGTCAGAATTTTTCCTTCCAGTAAATCAGATAAAGTGTGACTTCCATAGGGAAGATCCACTGAGGGAGAAATGGAGAACAGAAATCTTCAGGAAAGACATATTTCTATTTTATGAGCAAGACTCAAAGGCAGCAAGATTAGAAAAGAAACATTTTATTTTATCATTATAGTGGATGAACAGAGACATGCAGGGACAATTTCAATAGCACCTCTGTGTTAATCTAACACTTTATGTGTTAATCTAACTATAAATATAAGCCATTTAATGTGCTAAAACTAAATTTGCATGTTTCCCTCATAAAATTATGCTCACATGAAGGAAATAGCTGATTTACAGCTAACTATTAAACATACAAAAAAAAAAA
>NW_012142745.1:8410620-8411018 GCF_000956105.1 Propithecus coquereli
GATTTACAGCTAACTATTAAACATACAAAAAAAAAAATATGATCAAGCTCAATAATAATCAATCAAAAATGAAAGTTCAAAAAAATGTTTTGAAATTGCTTTTACCTATCAAATTGGATATTGTTTTTGCCATCAAATTGGCAAAGATTTTTAAAACTTCATTGTATGCATCGTTAGCAAGGGTATGGATAAAGACACCCTTCTTTACACCAGTAGTGAGAATGTAAATTACAATTCTGTGGACAGTAATTTGACAATACATATCAAGCAGTTTATAAAGATTTTCCATTTGACTCGGAAAGTCTACTTCTGGGAAATTATCTTGAGAAAAATCTAGTGCATATGTTCCAATGTACCAAGTTTTAGTTACAAGTTTCATCACAATATTGTTATTAAGC
>NW_012142745.1:8411068-8423903 GCF_000956105.1 Propithecus coquereli
TCTTTTTTTTTAATATCTTATCTTTTACAAAATGTCTGCTATGAATACATGTGTTTATGTATTATGTACATATTTTTTAAAATAACTACTCTTAATCCAAAATTAAATTATTTAACTTTGAGTAAGTTGCTTAACTTCTCTGAGATTTAGTTTTAGCCTCTGTTTAATGAGGTTAATAGTAGTACCTACTCCATAGGCTTGTTGTGATTAACTAAGAGATAATATACATAAATTGTGCATCAGAGTGCCTGGCACATTCTTTTTATTGATACAAAATCCTTGAAGAGTCCTGATAAAGATGTTTAATGCAGTAGATACACCTTCAAAATCAACTCTAGAAAAAATATAAAGAAGTACTCACATCTGGCAGAGTAGATCAAAGTGTACTTTAATTTTCATTTTACCAACTGATCTGACTTAGGGTACATTGGGGGCCTTTTTGCAGGAATGAAGACTAGTTTGGGTGAAAACATTCAGATATTGTGTTTGGACATGTGTCACATAGATCTCACAACACAAATATAAAATATTTAGCCAATTTGGGCTCAAATGGTTATAATAAGAATCCTAAAACCATAATTCATCTGTCTTTAGAAAGACAGATGAATGAACTACAGTTGCACAAAGATAGAACTTTATTCTCTACTAATCTTTTATTTCTTTAAAACCAAAAAACAGAATCACTGCAAGTGAGGAAGCGGCATCCGTTTGTACTCGTATGCTAGGCAGGCCCCACAAAAACATCATAAAAGAGTAAGGTATAAGATGTTATTCCAAAATTCTTCAGTTGTTTTCTGTCATATATTTAGGGCAATAAATGTTGTTTTTCTATTTTGAGGTTTGATTTCTCTACTAGAAAATATACTATTTCATTAAACCAGTCTGTGTTCATGGTTTCTTTTCATCTCTTTTTAAATCTCCTCTAGTCATTAAGTTGCCCAGAAGCCTTTCCAGATAAGAATGCAAAGGATATTTGAAAATAACATAAAACCAGACCAAATTCCTATGGACTCAAAAGCCTAAGAATGCATAAATTATATAAATTGTGTGTTCTTGTTACACACAGTTAAAATTACTGTCAGTGCCAGCTGTCTTTACATCAAAGAGGATATTTTGATCTCTGCTGAGCACTAGCTGTGTAATTATTTAACATTGTTCTTTAACTCTCTCAACTTCCATTCATCAGTAGGTAACATCCAGGTTGCCTTCTAGAGAAAAGTAAAACAGTCAAGTCAATTTTGTTTCTCTGATTTATTTATTAATACTTTCACATTCGTGTTCAAAAGTCTTTGGCAATATTCAAAACTATTTTAAATCTATGGGTTATATTAATAGAAATTAGAACCAACACAAGATGTATGAAAACTGAGTAAGAGTACAAATAGGACAGTGGTGTGTATTATTTTGAGTGAAGTTGATTTTGTAGGAAGCCAAAAAAACATCCCATTGATTTAATTAAAGAAAAGAGAAATTCAGTCAATCCAGATGTCTGGCATCATAAAAACCAAACACAGGGATGATTGATTGAATCATTGACGTGATTCACCAGATGTTTTAGTCTCTTGGAGAAAGACTAAAAGGAAAGGATTCGGATGGGTTTCAAATTCCTTCATTTCTCCCTGGGTACTCAGTGTGAATCTTCCTTGTTTCCGATTTAGTTACCTTCTCCAACTAATCCCCAGCGCCCTTTGGCAACAGGATCTCACATTTTCTTTCAGACTGAATCTTGGGATATTCTGATCAAGTAACAAATTGAGAACCAAGTGGTAATGTATAAATAATTTTGTTTCCTTTCTCCCTAAATATATGGCTTCCTCATACCTTTTCTTTTATCTTTCTTCTGGAAAGAGCACAGTGGGTGCAAGGTCCTGGAAGCAGGATGGGAAGGATGCTGGAGATGCCTACACACATAAAATCCAACACGATGAACTGAGATGATAGATACAGGAGAAACATAGTGGACCCTGGAACAACACGCACTAGAACTTCTCAAGTCCATTTATACATGGTTTTTCTTTTGCCTCTGCCACCTCTGAGACAGCAAGACCAACACCTCCTCTCTCTCCTTCTCTTCCACTTACTCAATGTGAAAACTATGAGGATGAAGACATTTATGATCATCCACTTCCACTTAATGAACTGTAAACACATTTTTTCCCCTTATGATTTTCTTAATAACATCTCCTGTTTCTCTAGCTTACTTTATTGTAAGAATACAGTATATAACACATATGACATGCAAAATATGTGTTAACTTTGTTATCGGTAAGGCTTCCAGTCAACAGTAGGCTATTAGTTAAATTTTGGGAGAGTCAGAAGTTATACACAGATTTTCAACTGCACAGGGGGGTTGCACCCCGAACCCCCCATGTTGTTCAAGGGTCAATTGTAATCTCAAAAAGTATGATTAGCTCGATTGCTCTGCAGTGTGAACATTCACTGTTCAAATTGCCTGTAATCAGCTTACCCCGTATTAAGCCACTAATGAGTTGATGGTGAGATAAACTCTCAGAGGAAATAAATTAGAGACTCACAATTACAGAAACAAAGAGAAGTGAGTGTAGTGGGTTCCTTTATAGAACCACTCGTGGGGATCTGCAGGTTTGCCTGAATTCTGAATTATAAAAACCCAACTCTTGTTTCAGAGCACACTAAATGGCAGAGGCCATCCTGGGTGTAGGCAGAAGAGATTCCACCCTGTTTGGTATAATTTGAAAGAAACAAAATTGATGATTGTATCATATCTCCACCTTTGGCCTGAATTTCCCGTCCCTGAGAATGATGTGATTACAATGCTCATCTTTTATATCTGGGTACAGCTTCACATGCATTATCACAGTTGATTGGCTTAACAATTCTTTTAGAAAGTGTATTACTGTGCCAGTTTTGCTCAAGAGGCTAAAGGGTTTGCCTAAGAACACATGACAGAGAGGAGCAATCCAGAACACAGATATTCTAACTCCTAGTCTTACTCAGTACCACGGCTGACTTTGCAAACAAGTTAGAAAAGAAATATTGAGACCACTTATTCCCGGAAGATACTGGGGAAAATGTATCCCCAAAGGTTTATTCATCAGATCAGTCAGTTGACACCTTGAACTTCAGAGGAGGTGGAAAAACAGAACCAGCCCATTTGGGGTCCAAAAACTACTATGCAATCTCACGTATTTAAGGACAGATTTCACAGAGCCAAACTTACTAATTACTAACTCAAATAGTCTGGAAAGCAAATTTAGGTCACTTCTGCCCCAAAGAGCAATAGAACTGAGGGAAAAGTCCAATATGTGTCTTCTTTCTACCTGAATTTCTAAAAGTCTCATTATCTACTTGTGTTTCCATGTTCCAGTATATGATGTCTATACCTAGAGGGTACGCTGTCTGAAGATACATTTTGGCATCTAAAACCTTATTGCCAAGAGTAACAGCAATGCAGGAGATACCAATATGTAACCTGCAGGATTTATCCTGCCTGAGAAGGACCCAATCCAATGCTGTAACACTCATTTCATCTGCTTTCTCTGCCAACACCTTTTTTAACCACTATATCTTCAACCAGCTGCCAAATTTCTCAGCTTCTTCATGCACCATTGACCAATCTCAAAAGTCATCACCATCCCTGAAGCTTTGAGAAAAAAATACCCTCTCTCTGGTGAAGACTTTTATTTACCCATCATTCCCTTTTAGCAACTGTTGGTCCTTTGCTTGGCTGGGTTGCCAGTGATTGGACTCCACTCACCCCCTCTGGCATAAGGCTGAGCACGTGGCTAAAGCTGACCAATCAGAGAACAGTGTTCCCCAAGGTAAGCAATTGGTTTTGGTAAGGGACTTGATCCAAACTGAGCCAATGAGTGCCAGTGCAAGGGCTTTTGCTGGCACCACCAGAGAGGAGAATTTCTCTTTTCTTTGACGTTAATAATTATAAGAAAAGTACGTGTCTAGAGAACCATATGTGAAACCACATGTGAAAACAGAGCTGAAGATGGAAAAGGGGGCATCATCTGTTTTTCTCCCAGCTCATCTATCCCTAAAAGATACCCTACTACCACCTCTGGCTCTTCAATTACATACATGAAACTATAAACTCCCTTTTTTTTTCCTTTGGGTACTATGAGTTGCGTTTCGGACGCTTACAACCAAGAGTTCTGCCCAACACACTCTTCAACTTAACCTCTAAACATGCCCTGTACTAGGCTTTCTGAACACTTTAAATTATCGTGAGGCCAACTTCGTTTTAAGCAAAGGAGTTTTGGAATCACAGGACTTTTAATTGATGTGGCCGCCATGAACATGTGCCTCTCAGACCTCTCACAATAAGGTAAACACTTGACTGATGTCACCGGCTGCTATGTTCAGAATCCTCCACGACTTTGGATCCAAGGCCATGCTTCTCACAGGCCGCTCCAAGCAAATGACTGAACGACACAGGGGTACTATAGAAAGCTGCTCTTGTGAGATGTGGGACAGCTCTGAAGGGTGACATTGGCTGCAGGACTCACTATCAGGCTTGCCAAAACTTTCTTATAACTGCACACAGCCCAAGATTCTTCTACCCAATAGTCCTTCTTTTCTTCTCTCCTATACAAGGGTCAGGTCTATATCATGGTCTGAACAGCTGTCCAAGGCTACCCCAGTGTTCTCCCTATTTCCCTTCACAGCTGTTTTGCCAAGAATTCTGGAGGGTCTGAGACTTGTACCCTGCTTGCAAGCTAGCAAGTTAGCCTGCCATCACATTACAGATACCGATAGAACACAAGAGACTCTTGGGTCAGAGACAAAGGATAGATTTTTGCCCACAGCAATAGCAGTAGTCAGACTATCAGCATTTGCCCTAGTTATTCAAGCCCTAAATCCCACGGGATGACATTAAGAGAGCCAGGTCGTCACCTGCATGCAATGGAAGAAGGAGAGTTATTTTTGGTTTTGGTTTTATGGGAGAGGTTCTCCAAGCTTAGGGGACCTGAAACTTTTATAATGAGCAGTAGGCCTACTTGATCTTTGCCTTGAAGGGAGACATCATTTTTATTATCCTGGACAGTAAACAACCTGCTCTATACTCTGGATAAAGACACGATCTCTATTTTCCAAGGCTTTTCACTATAAGCTTGCATGGGCAGACAGTCTGGAGCAAAGGCAGTTCTGCTCACACGACGTGTAAAAATTCAGGAGATCCATAATAAATTTCTTGCACATCTCATCTCATCTTGGCTTCTGCTTCTAGGATACCCAGACTAACACAAATGGTGTTAGTACTAGTTAGATTGTATGGCTTTTAAGAGTAAAAATAATGCTATGCCTTCATTTTCAGCCTCCATAGCCCTTGGCTTGCCAAGTACATGTTGATAGGCTGAACCATGGAATTGAGATTAACAGTCTAGCTAAAGAACAGAAGACTTGGGCTTTGAAAAGGGGTAAAGCATTCTTAAAACAGGTCTCCTAATATGATCTCTGTTTCCTTGTCCATATTGATCGAACAGGGACTGTTGCTGGACACTCATGTTACTTAGCCATTTATTTGTGTCTGCCTGTTCCAGACAGCCCTAACTTCCCATGCTGATGACCCTCACATATAAGCTTGGTCCATTCAATGCTGAGCTAAGAGAGATCCTCAGGAATCCCCAACGCCTGGAAAACAGAGTCTAATAGAAGTACTCTTGTCCCCTGCCTACTTGCTACATAAATAAGGCCATATGTCTTGAAATGTATCCACAGGATTGTAATTTATGGGGGTGACTGAATGACAACACGGAGAAGCCAATTCCACTGAAAGAAGAATCTTATTACCCACATTTCCCAAGAGGAGGGGGCAGGGCCACATGGGGAGGATCAGTTTTGATTAGGACACTCAAGGAGCACAGAGAAAGCCTAGGCCAGAGCCTTCTGGTGGGTTTCCACGGCAACGATGAGACAGGACAGGGTAAACAGTTCAGAATGGCTAGTTTGAATAATTCTGGTGGGCTTGAGGGTATAGGCACTATCGCTAATTGATTCCTGGCCCTGGATTGATTTTGGACAGGGTAATATCAGCTTAGTGTGTGAGAGTTTGATAAAGCAGATGGTTGGGGATGTAAACTCTGGGTTGGTTGGTTTACATCTGAAAGGCAGGCTCTCAGGTGAGCACTTTGCTGTGTCTAAAATTTGGCTGGTCCCAGGAGGAGCAGTCTCTTACCAGTTGGCAATGTCACAAATGCCAGAGCATTAAGAATACAGGAAAATATTAATGATAGCATATAGTTAATTTGATTGGCCCTGTGATGAATGGATGCTAACTAAACAAATACAGAATCCAAAAAAACACAGTTAGAACATGGTGCCTCCCTATCGGACACCCGCACTGATCAGACAGACACGAGAACTCATCAGCCAGGCTACTGATCCTGTGGACTTGGTCGACTGCAGGGAGTGACTCAAGGAATGAACCATATGTGCTGTAACAGCCACCTTTGCAACCTTTCTCCATACCTGCCTCACCTTTGTTTTATTCCCTACTCATCAGCATGCAAAACCAATGCATCACCCTCATTTAAGACAATCATTTTGAGCTCCCACACATTGTTTAACTACGTGTGTTAGAAAGAAGCTACCGATCATGACTTTTGTGGAAGCCTAAACATAGCACTTTTATTTTATTTCTGCCATGAGATCATGTTTTATGTGAAGGTATATGATAATAAGGTCCACTTAGTAATGTAGTGCCCTTAGGATGAATTATTCAGACAAAATTGATTGAATGTTCAAATATTTCTGTTCTGCAGTGGATATAATAGTGTGCATCATAGGAAATTAAAAGAAGTGACAAAGGATTACTACAAATCAGTAAACTTCAAGTAGCCCGATAGGTACATGACCCTTTATTTATACTCAATTTTAGCTCTAATCATGACTAACCTTTGAAATTAGCTGGGATGAGACAACACAACTGTGTATCAGGTTTATCCATTTTGGAGGTATAGTCTGTCCTACCCTAACCCTGGGTTTTTGGTTTTGTTGGTAAATAGTCATACTGGTTTCTATTACACAGGGTTACAGACTGTGTTTTCCACCAGAAAATGGCAATGTTGTTCTGGAGGCAAAATAGATCAAAACGTAAGGACTAAATGAAGGGCCGTTTGTTTTTATCTCAAAGGGCTCACTGTCAAAATGCAAGGAGGAGGAGAGAGCTACTACAGGTATTATGCAAGGGGTGAAAACTACTTCTGCTTTTTTCCTTTCTTCTTGCCTTCTTCAATTTTTTCCCCACTTAATCTGGTGGCAGGAACAGGTTCAAGCCACATGTGAAGAGGTAGTAAACGTCATTCCAGAACATGCTTCCAAAGAAGGCTTTATTTAATGAATATCCATATGTGCAAGATACATAGACTTCACCTTACCCTATAGAAATGCTTTGCATTCCACATTTATATTCTTAATGGCACAAATGGAACCTTGTAATGAAAATTACACACATGTGAAAGAACTGCTATATTGATATACTGTGGTAATTATGCAATACTAGGTTATCTCATGTAACCCAGCTGTTTCCATAATTTTTAGCATAAGTTAAGCAAGGTCTGCCTATAATTCCATGTGTATTTTGAGAACTGAATTTCCTTTTTAAACAATGGCATTTCCCTATTCAATCCTTCGTTTTTATAGCTTCAAAACTACCTAAGCATAGATAACCAAAATAAATGCTTTATTCTTTAGAGGAAAAAAATCGGATAAAAATTTAAATTGGGCCCCAAGACTAAAATGTGTTTTTCTAGAAAGTAAAGCTAATGAGAAATCTTTGTTGGTTGAAGTTTTTCTTGTTTTTGTGAAAATAGATAAGACAATTTTTAGTTAGATGCTTCAGTATGAAAACACTTTTTCCTCCCTATAGTCCCAAAATGAAGGGAGGTAAACCCATAATCACACACAACCAACTTGATAGTTCTATTTATGACCAAAATACAGATTGTCATTTGAAATAACAAAGAACATCCCAGCCTGGCTCGTCTTTTGGTTTTCTATGAGTATGTTCACTAAGCATATAATAAACTCAACACATTTGTTGTCATGAACTAACACATATATTATGAGCTAGTAGTGAGTTTCCATTGAATCAAAAATAAAATCCAACCTCACAGGTTTTATGGGGATATTATCTATGGGGGTAGGGACTCTGCACAGATTATTCCGTAATCTGCTTGAAGACTGAAAACACTGAAAAATACCAATGCTTTCAAAGACTATCTGAGATTCCAAGCATGGATTTAAATAAATAAATAAACAAATACTCATTAAAATGCAAGCTTTCAAAATGACATCTAACTTGGCATACTTTTTTTTTTTAGAAAAAAAAAAGCATCTGAAAGAATTAAAATCAAAATTGGAGTTACATGGGCTCTATTGGTTTTATACTGCTGAAAGCACTAGTCTTTAAAAACACCCCCAAAATGCCCCTACACGATGAGGCAGTATTAGCAATGCAGTAAACTACACTGTATAAAGTAATAGATTTTTACAAAGGCAATGACAAAACATAACAAACCATATTGTTCCTAAATTGTTGTTGAGTTCCACTGCCCCATGTATGAAACTGCTCCATCATTACTGGTGTGAGTCCGGAGACTTCACTGCCTTGCGATGCCAAAAGATCTCTTATTTTCATTTATGGGAGTCAATGATTCATAGGGTGCACTGAGAAATCTTTTATCAATTAGGTATGAAGGATCACATTCCCATCTTGATTTGTATCAGCCCTGGGTGGAAACCACTTTTGCCAAGCGCCATAGTTCATCAAGATGTGCTATTTTTTTTTTTTTTATAACCACACTCAATTCTAGCTCCGTTTCCCAAGACAAAGTACTCCTGTAAGTGGAATTCAAGAAAACAAGGTGGTTCTAACTTGCAATAGATTCTACTGGGGAAAATAAATCCTGTGCTCTCTTACTGTGTTAAGATTAAAGAACATCAAAACTAGGGGAAAATATACACTGTGTCTAGCTGGAATCCATTACTGCCACACATGATAAAATATGACTCAAAGTAAATATGCTTTATTTGGCTTGTATATATGGAATTTTGGCTTCACTACACAGAGTCTTTTAACTTTTAGGCAATTGTCGTGCAGGTTACACAGACATGAGTATAGTAAAACTAGCATCATGTACAATTTCAGAAAAACAGAAATATTTCCAAACATGCCAGGGCATGACATAGATGCAGTATTCAGGACTGTTTTTTATGTAACCCTGTTTACCAAGCTTGATTTTCAAAATGGCAAACTGCCTCCCAAACTAGCAATTCTTCCTTTTCTCACTAATTGATGTCTACAATAAAATGTTCTCCTTCATTTATGGAGAAGATGCTGAGGATTTGCCATTTTCTCAGCCAAGTAGGTAGATCATGAGTGAGACTGTCACTGGCAGAGATACTTTTGCACTTGTCTCTGGCTATTTCCCCTTCATTCTTAACCTTGCGACCATCAGCACAAAGCTTAAGACAGCTGGCTGGGAATGGAGGTGCAGGCAGAGGTCATGCTTATGGACTTGCGGGTCCACCTACAACCCTGACCTTGTGAAAGCCCTGAAGACAACATCCACAAGTCACTAAATACTGAAGAACTAGAGCACACAGTTATCCCTCTCCCATCAACCATTCAAAACATGGCATTACCATATATTTCATGTCCTCCATCAAGTTCACTTAAAAAAACTGGTTATGTATACAGAGGACCAAAATTGCTTGACATTTTCTCAGACTTAGAATAATCTCAATTACCTGTTAAGACACTTTACACTGTTTTCAAATATATTGAGACAGCTACATCAAGATAGTAGGAAAAGGAAAACACCAAGGCATACTGCAAAAATCAATTCATAGGTGATTACCAAACATATACTATCAAGATACATATACATATATATCCACTTCCCCAAATATTGGACTCTAGGAAATAAATATAAAAATAACTACTTTTGAATCCTTCTGAAATACAATACAAATGAACTAGTACAAAGGATTTCTAAAATTAACATCATTGCATGGCAATAAATCTATTGCTAATGCATCAAGAATCAATACTTCTTCAATAAGTTCCCCAAATACTCTGTTATGTCCAGGATTTTGTGTGCACTGATTTTTAGAAATGCTTTTAATTGTAAAAAGCATATTATAAGACAGGGAAACACTCTAGTGATATATTAGCAGCTATTTATACTTTTATGTATACCCTTCAAATCATAGAGATCATTATCTAGGCATCATTTTGTGATTCTACTGTGAACACAGACACATTAATTTTGTTCTTTTGTGGGATGGGAACTACAAGTTTGAAGAAAGAAAAAAATCAAATAGACTAAACATAAAAGGGAAAATTGATCATCGAGAAAGATGTAGCACTGTAAAAACATAAGATTTTATACCAACAAAAATACACTTGCGAGGAAAATACTTTGAATCCCTTGGACAGGCTAAAGGAGGCTTCTCTAGGAAACATGAAATACTGAAGCATTTTTTAGAATGTTCTGGAAAAACCTATTTCCCATGAAAATTAAAAAATTTACCCCAGGGTAGATCTAGATTTTGTGGCACCTTTAAAAAAAAGAATACAAAATTACAGAAACAAAATTAAGTATGAAAGTGAATATGTATTTATAATGAGAAAATAAATCACAGACAATCGCAAAGTTTTAAAATCTGACAAATATCACAAAATCTAGACAAACAGCAATAAATTTCTTTAAATCAAACCCCCGATATACCTCGACAAGACTTTGTGCCTCCATTTTTTATTGCATACTCTTCCACGGCCTCTTCATATGCAAATGGTGCTATATCATTTTTCATAGAGAGAAGAGAAAAAAATGCAGTCTTTCTTCTAGCACGGATCAATAAAATTTATTTCTTATTACTGATAGGTTGTAAAACTTCTTTGCAGTTTCATGACTTGTTTGTTGTACTATCATGTAAGTTTTTGAGTTATTGTCACATTTGGGAAAACTTCTTGCTCAAGCTTCTCTGTTATGTAGACATACTCAATGTTTGTCACACTGATAACTGTGAACCCCTCATCGTCAGGTATAGTTCTGACAGCAAGGAAGGTCCCATAAAATATAAAATGATTCTCTATTCCACTTTATTCCACATTGAAACATTTCTGTTCATCTTGATAAACTCCATAAAATGATCAAGAGAAAAGTCACATTTAGTTCATGCTTACATTCTTTTAAGTATTCTGAAACACTTTGCAGGTGATCAAACTAATCACAATGAATGTGCTATTCCTAAAGAAATTGATAGTGAAATCCACTTTCCTCTCTGTTTCTCTTGAATGACCTGCTTAATCCATTGCTCATGTCTATTTTAAAATTAGTAAAATTATCTACTTCCATAATAAAATCAACAAGTTAGTGACTTTTGACACTGAAAAGTTTTTCTTAACCTTGTAAAATAAAAATCATAATATATTTTAATGAGAACACATGGTATAAAACTGAATAAAATGGAAAGCAGTATGGCAAGTTCAAACCTGTTCAAACCTAATCGTTGCAAAGTAAGGAGGAAGTTAACACATTTCTGACATTCAAATTAATCCAGGGAATATCACATATATTTTAAGATTGTATCTCATTTGACTTTTTATTTGTATAAATTTGTGGGGTACTATGTAACATGTACATTTGTTACATGCACAGATGGTGTAGTGGTAAAGTCAGGGCTTTTAGTGTATCCATGGCCCAAAAAGCATACATTGTACCCCTTAAGTAATTTCTCATCTCCCACCCCCTACCCTTCCAAGTCTCCATTGTCCATCATTCCACACTCTGCTTCCATGTGTACATGTTATTTAGCTCCCTCTTATAAGTGAAAACATGCAGTATTTGCCTTTCCGTGTCTGACTTGTTTCACTTAAGATAATGGACTCCAGTTCTATCCATGATGCTACAAAAGACATGATTTCATTCTTATGGCTGAATAGTATTCCATTGTGTATTATACTACATTTTCTTTATCCAATCATCCACTGATAGACACTTAGGTTGATTTCACATCTTTGCTTTGTTGTGAATAGTGCTGCAATAAACATACAAGTGCAGATATCTTTTGGGTAGATATCCGATAGTGAGATTACTGGACTGAATGGCAGTTTTATTTTTAGTTCTTTGAGAAATCTACATACTGTTTTCCATACAGGTTGCACTAATTTACATTCCCACCAATAGTGTTTAAGAGTTCCCTTTTCTGCATATCCTTGCCCACATCTGTTATTTATTTTATTTTTTTTTTAGTAATAGCCATTCTGACTGATGATCTGAAAGCAAAATATAATTTATTGAATATAATTACAATGATAAAAGTTATTACAGTACTTACACTGGGTGTTTTGTAAGTGACTGGAACAATTCCTATTACCTTGTAACATTTTGCAAAAGATGTCATTATTTGGTTGCACTAATGGGTTTCAAATCTGAAGACTTAGTTTTGCCTACTAATTCAAGTCAAATCAGATTGCTAAGCATTCTCATCCAAAACTCAGAGATCTTTCACCTCCTAGGGGTGAAAGTCATGGCTGATAAATATTTATACAACTCTTCAGCAAAGCTTCTGTTTGTTACAATTTTCTCCAAGAATGACATGACCTCAGAATTTCCTGGAATCACGCTCCTGCTGTGATCTATATGGTTCAGAGGCCTTTGCCTTATTTAAATATAAAGCCCAAGGGAAGATCTTTCAAAATCAAATTAATTTTTGATTTTTGACATTCACTTCACATTGGAGCCACATTTGTTTTGTTTTTTTCTTTTTTTAATCTGACAAGCTAAAAATATACATGTGAGATAATATAGTATAGGATATAAATATTAAAGTAATC
>NW_012142745.1:8427553-8429588 GCF_000956105.1 Propithecus coquereli
AGAATTATGTTATTAGAATTATTCTATATTATTAGAATATAGAACACTTGGAGGATTTCAAAGGAAAAAGTATTCTCCACAGCATACTCCTTAAGCCACCTTAATTCCTTGATCAATTTTATATAAAGAATAAACTATTCCTAATTTTTCCATTTCTATTCTAATTTCACTGAAATTATCCTAAGATAAATTCTTTCTCCTAGAGATATTTACAAACCAATAATTGATTTATGAACCAGTTTGTGTGTGTCTGTGCTTTGTTTTATTTTCAATAACAAATTTTAGCCTTTTACGTTCTATTAATGGGAGTGTATTAATCGGTCAGGGTTCTCCAGAGAAACAGAACCAATAGGAGATTCATATAATGCATAATGAGATGCATTATAAAGAATTGGCTCATGTGATTACAGAGGCTGAAAAGTCCCACAGTCTGCCATCTGCAAGCTGCAAGTCGTGCAGAGCCTAAGAGAGGAAAAAAATTTCTAAAGGAGAGAAATGGTCAACAGTGAGAAGCGTGGAATTCCTCCTTTATTCATTTAACAGCAATCACAGCTATGACAGGAATTTTGATAGGCACTGGAAAGAGATAGTTTCTGCCCTCAATGAACTCAGAGAACATACAACTAAATACAGGAAGATGAGTGCTATTGTACAGAAACACACAGAGAAGTTCAGGATTATTAAGAATAAAATTGAGAAAAGGTTTCTGGATCTGAATTTGAGGAGATAGATCATCACTGGCTTTCAAATGGTAAGATTTCAGTTGAATGGTGTCTTTTTCCATGCCTATTTTGCTTTTAGTAAACCACAGAACATCTGAATTGCACTATACCAAAAGAACAAAAGAATAACTGATTCTCTTAGAGCTCATCTAAATTAACGGTCCTTGTCTTGAAGATTAAGAGTCATGGTACCGAGTCATGAGACTAACTAAATGCTTGATCCCAAAATGACTGGTTTTGACATAGCTTCCGAATTTACAAGTTCTGCCCCTGTTGACATAGTTCTAGTCCTTTAATATTCTTTCTCAAGGAAATGCTACAGAACACTAGTAATTACTAATTGAAAGAAAGAGTAAGAGTGCTATTGAGCCATTTCTCAAAGGAAAATATCTAATGACTACATTAATGAAAATAGACTTGGAGTGTTTATGTAAAATGGCTCCTTTGCATTTTATAAAATGAACTTTTCATTACTATGTTGGCATGTTCTTCTAAATTATTTTTGGTGACTTCAGTGTTTGAGGCTTGACTGCTGAAAGATAGGCAGGATTCAGGTTGAGACTGTTGTCCTGGGCCAATTAGAATGGATAGAAGAAGAAGCAGGAAAGTGAGCAATGGGTAGATGCCAGCAAAATCCAAGGTTTGTTAAGAACAAGAATCACGGCCTAGGAAGAGCGTAGGGCAGGTCAGCAGCACACTGCATCACACTAGCTGGGTTAGTGCTTCTGAGAAAGCAGGAGAGACTCAAGCAGGGGTGGTCGTAGGACCAAGGACAGTTCCACCTAAGTCAATGTTTTTTCCTGCTGATTGGAAACTTTCATCTTGGGGACCTGGGTGCTCTCACATCTAGCATTGTTGCCTTAAATAAGAATTTCTTGGCCAAAAGTAAGATGCTTACAGCTTAAATGCCAGGCTTCCTGAGGTAATCATTGTACGCCTCCTTAAATAGAACTCCATGTAATCCTTGAAAAATAGTCCAAGCCTACGTACAGCCTTGAGGTTCCGCCTGGAGGTCCTCAGTCTTCACGGAGTTGGCGGGATGAACTTCAATCTCTCTATGAGCAGAAATCTCATTCACAGTGATGGAAGCACCCTTTGAAGCCAGGATGGGGTCCCCTGCAGTGATGGTCTTCCCAAACCTTGATCATTTTTTCCATTAGTCATTGGCCCATTAATTATTTTTTTAACATCATAATATATACTGCATTTTTATTTCCCTTCTGGCTCTTTTACTATTATTTTACCTTGCATATTGTTCTTAACAGTATACTCAGGGATAATGCCTTACCTTAAACACCTTTACCTTCCCTTTT
>NW_012142745.1:8429966-8432272 GCF_000956105.1 Propithecus coquereli
CCCAGTAGACCTCCAACAGGAACCAGGCCCATGCAGCTCTCACAAGTATCCCAGGTGATGCTGACGCAGACAGTGTGGACATCTGCTTTCCAAAATGCTGTACTTCATACAAAAATAACATGCAAGCTAGTGGCTACCAGCTACTAGAAACCTCTCAGTGAAAGTAATGAGATTGATCATCTGTTAAATTTAATGCTCTATTCTAAATGAAAATTGTAGGAGCAAACATAATTGATTTCCATGCATTAATTAACAGGGGGAAAATGATCAAAATGTCTCTAAAACCCCAATCTGCGGGATGGTTTGTACTTAAAGAGAAAATGGTTATTTTATCAATATGGTTAGTCTCTAGGTGAGGATAATTTTCAAGAGTTTGAAACTCAAGAAAATTGTTTCCTCTAGAAAGAGGTTGGAAATTTTGAGAATTTGCTCCAATCTGGAAAGTTCTGATATGTTATTTTTCCCATAAAACTGGAAATATACTTACTTTGTCAGAAAATCCGCAACTGCATTTAAGTCTCCGTAAGTACCTGAAAAGTTCGTGTGGCTGGGACCAATTAACTAAAAGCCAAGTGACAAAGCCATTTCGTTCCCTCCTCTGCCAACCTCACTCCCTTGTGCTCGTCACAAGCTCAGGCATGTCTAAGTGACTTCATTCTTACTGTTTTACCAAATAGTTATGCCAGTGAGATAATTTTGATATGCTTGCTCTCTACTCTTACTTAAACTGATAGATAATAAAATTATGTTCTCAATTAAAGGAAAATAACTGGTAATTTATTAGCTCATAATGGGATTAGTTAAAGCACATTGTGACTTTGAGGTGAAAGCACCTCATTATCAAGGGTTCTTAGTAATGAAGACCAGGAACAAGCAAAGGGTCCCAGGGCCCTCTGAAAGTATGATGATGGCTATTTTTCTTCTTGGATATAATAATGCTACTGGAATCTCTGAAAATGCTTAATCAGTGAGAAACCAAAAAATTAGAAAATTCCCATGATAGAGGAATGAAACCAAGATCAATGTAGACCAACCATAGAGTTGGCCAAATGCACAGGAAAGTGAATTCATTGAACATTGATCTACCACACAGAGAAATTTCATTTCAATGAAAGTTAACAGTTTAAAATAGGCATCTGACTAATAGGAAAGTCAGGAATATTTTTAGCAGATGAACCTCAGACACTCGTGTAGTGGTTGGGAACACTGCTATCTTTAATCAAGGGCCAACCAATTGTAGTTGCAGGGTCAAAAACGAACGTTCCCCCCAAAAAGACCCTTCCTCTTATCACTATTCCTTCTCAAAACGTCTGCTACATGTAGCCTTCCAAAGAAAGGAAAATACAGAGAGGTGAGAAAACAATGCATTATTTGTTTTCCAAATGCATAGTTATTAAGTATTTTAGGAGGAGACACGACAGAATAAAAATAGTTTAGAAGTATTTCCAAGTCTATTTTATATTTTAGTAATCCCGATTCATCGCCAGTAACCTCTCCCCTCTCTTCCACCACTGTGACCTGAGTTGAATATGTAGGCATATGCCCAGCAGGGTGACATCTTTTATCAGATTGATCTCCACAAAAACATCTTGTCACCTTCAATCTTCATACAGCTGGGCAATAGTTAATGAGCACCTAACATTTGTAAGAAACTATGCCAGCCCTGCTCAGATTTTAAAAATATTCAAGAACAGTCTCTATCCTTATGGAATTTAGATGTTCTAGTAGGGAGAGAAGACAAAATGTGCAAAGCCTCGCCATGGTAAAAAGGAAGTGCTAGGTTGTTTACAAGGAGATATGCCTCACGTGTGTTTAGGAGAAGTTAAGCCAACTTTTCTCTGATGAGGTGGCACTAAAGTTAGGGGCAAAAGAACAAAAGAAACATTCTGAGTGATGAAAATGAGGAGGGGGGCAATCTGGATTGAGGAACCTGCTGAAGGAAAAGCAGAGTTACAGGAAAATAAAGTAGAGAGTATTGAGTAGGTATTCTGGCAGGTAGAATACACAAAAAGAGAGAGAGATAAAGCTGGTACGTTAGAGAGCAGTTAAATAGATTGAGTCTCTTCAAAACCAGGCTAAACTGGGCACAAGGAAGGATATGCAAATGCAGAGGGATATAACAGTGTCTGAGCATCTGTGATGTGCCAGGTAATGAGCTGGAGGCTGTGCAAAAGTTTCATCACTAAACATCAATAGTCCCTCTTTTGGGCCCTTCCTTTGGCTCTCCCTTTGCTGCAACGATGGGTCCAGTCGTCATCTGTGGTGTATGTATCATGCTCTGTAAGCCTGTATCTTGCTCTTGCCCT
>NW_012142745.1:8434762-8438900 GCF_000956105.1 Propithecus coquereli
AGAGTGTATTAAAACTGTCCTCTCTTCTACTTTCTACTTGAAAAGGATAGTTCAAGCACAAACTCTTAGGGAACAAAAGGAAAATATATTAGTTTCCTGCTGCTACTGTAACAAATTACCCCAAATTCAGTGGTTTAAAATAACACAAATTTATCGTCTTACAGCTCTGGAGGTCAGAAGTCTGAAATGAGTCTCACTGGACTAGAATCAAGGTGTCGGCAGGGCCCAGTTCTTTCTGGAGGCTCTAGGGGAGAAGTCACTTCATGGGATTTGTTCCAAAGAATCTTACTGCCCGCATTCCTTATCCTCTGGCACCCTTCCATCTTCAAAGCCAGCAAAGGCAGAGTGAATCCTTCCTGTATCAAACCATTCTGACTTCTGCTTCCATCATATCTACTTCTCTGACTTTCACTCCTCTTCTGCCTCTCTCTTTCACTTTTTAAAGGCATTGGACCACCCAGATAATCTAAAATAATCTCTCCATCTCAAGAACAGCCAATTAGCGACCATAATTTCATCTACAACCTTAATTCTCTCTTGCCGTGTCACAAAAAGTATTCAAAGCTTCCAGGGATTAGGACACAGACATCTGAGGAGTCATTGTGCTGCTACCAAAAGAAAAAAGAAAAACTTACATTTATTGCATCCCAGTTGTATCAGGTACTATGCCAGGTGTTTTCAAAGTCATTTCATCTCTAAACAACCTAAGGAAAGAAGCATTCTCATTTCCATTTTTGTAGATGAAACTGTGTACAGAGATTAAGTCACTTGCCATGGATCACATAACAAGTAAGGAACTTGGATTAAAACCCAGGTAGGTCCATTTGACTCCAGGATCCATGTTGTTGACCTCACACCAGACTCATTTAAGGAACTTGATATCTATCATAGGTATTGCCAACAATCTATATTCTATATTGCACAGCAGCCTCTATTAAATGACTTACAACTGAATTCTCAGTCATTGAGATATTTTTATTAGGTAGAAATATAGCTTCTACCTTCAAAGAAAGTGCAATCTGGATTAGAAACTGTGTAACATTAGAAGAAAATCAATAGTACAAAAGAGTAAATAACAAATGTTAACACAAATGCTAAGGGCTTGAGGATTTCAGAGGGAAGAGAGTCCACTTGGAACAGAAGTTTTGCTCGTGGATGATTTTACCTTGGTTTGGAACTACGGGAAGAATTTGGATAGCTGGGTTAGGAGGGTATAGATAGAGCGTGAGACAAGGCAGGGCAAGCCCAGCGACACACACGGGGATTCAAACAAACCAGTCACTCATCAACGAAGAGTCACTGAACACCTACAAATGTGCCAGGAACTGACCAGAAAGGAAAGAGAGAAAACTAAAATGACAGGCAGGAATATAAAGAGCTAGACTTCTGGGCAAAAGAGTGAACAGGGAGGTAATATATTGCAAGTAGTATTTCGATAAGGGGCTCAGAGATAGTATGCAAAATGTGGAAGAGGAGAGATGAGCTAAGATGCTTTTGCAACGAGCCAGGATTGACATGGTGGTGAAGGCCTAGACCAGAGTGGAATAACAGAGAGGCAAGCCACTTTGGGCAGAAGGATGAGACAGGGTGGAGGGAGGCGTTAGAGATGGAGGTCGGTGACGAGTCCAGCTCTTGAGCCTGGGAGAGTGCAGAGAAGAGCCCATTAACCTCAAAAGTCAGGCAGTTGAATGACCTGCAGTGATGTGTGATGATGAGTTTGACCTAAAGTATCATAATGGCATCAAATGAAAGGTTCCAGCTGCAAACAGACACATAGGATTAGAACCAGGTTGAAGCTCAGGCTATTTAATCCTTTTGGCTGTATGCATCGAGGTAGATGCCTATCAGGGTTTCAAAACCTCGGCATTTGGGGTCAGATAATTGTTTGTTGTGGGATGCTGTCCTGTGCATTGTAGAATGTTCAACAACATCAGCCTATGCTACTAGATGCCTTAGCAGCTCCCCCCTTCAGTTAGATAACCAAAAATGGCTTCAGATACTGCCAAAGGTCCTCAGGGGCAAAATCACCCTCAGTTGAGAACCAGGGATGAATGTGAGCACTAACGGAAAGGAAAGAGAAACAGTGAAGGGGGAGGGAATTATAGGAGGCAGCATCTTTTGGGGAGGGAAGCTGGTATGTCAATATTTTAGGAATCAGCCCAAATGTCTCAGCAGCCAGGCTGAGAAGTGGTCAATTACAGGAGAGAAGTGGGCTGGCGGGATGGAGGGACCGCAGGGAGGCACCACCAGTGGGTCTCAGCCAAGTGCTGTCATGTGTGTACACAGATCCAGTGTGCCCAGGTCTTCCAGCTTTTGGAGAAAAGCCAGAAATTGAGATATTTATGTGAAATATCAAGATCTGAGTTTTAATCTTGGTCACTAATTAAACTTTTCAAACCTGGCCGTGGGACGGAGCTGGCTTGAGAGCTGACCACGTGGAGACACAGTCAGAAGATGCCATCTGCAAGCCAGGGGCAAAGGCCTCAGAACACACCAAACCTGCCAACATCTTGATCTTGGACTTCCAGCCTCCAGAACCGTCAGAAACAGATTTCTGTGGTTTAAGCCTCCTGCTCTGTGGTACCTGTTACAACAGCCTTAGCAGATGAATGCAAGGAGTAGCAATCAACTCTGGCTTTTACCAAGCTGAGAAGGATTGCACAGAAGGATTGCCCCTATGCGGGGCATTAAGGAGAGTGGGCATTACAGAGAGCAAGTGAAAGGTACAGTCAACTCATTCTAGAAATTTGATGAGCAGAGGAAACATTGAAATAGCACACTAACCTATGCTCACTGACCCACTCATATATAGACCTCATTTCTGTAGCCCATAAAAACAAACCTGAAATGTTACCTGTCTGCTTATGCAGTCTCTCAGGGAAGCTGCATACCCTCCCACCTTCATAAATTTTGCTTCATTTGCAATTGGGTTCAGCTCCCGTCTTCTCTTCATTTTCTGTCTCTGGTGCCTCCTGGATTTGCTGCTGCTTCTAACTCTTCTCCTGGCATTTGGGCCTCAGCTCTCCTGAGATGCTCCTGAGTCTTCCAGCAACACCGACTCCCTTATCTTGTGTGAGGGCTTCTTGGCCAATCTGTGGTCCAGCCCCATGGCCAGTTAAGCCAGTCCAGGTTCTCCATCCCAAGCAAGGCTGGAGGGTTCCAGAAGTTAGAGGAGGAGTGTTTAAAGGAAGAGCATCTGAGAGTGTGTGTGTGTGTGTGTGTGTGTGTGTGTGTGTGTTTGTGTTTGTGTCATGGGGACCCCCAGGTATGCGTGAAGCACAAGCTGAATAGGAGTGAAAACTCCAAAAGGGAATGGCTTGGGTGAGGTCAAGGGCACAGGTGAAAGAAGATGAAGGAGAGTGTGGAGAAAAAGCCACACGGGAGATTCAGCTCTGCCTGGCGGGATCTCACTGAAGGCCGAGGGGATTTGCCGTGAGTCAGCTGACAGTGGAGGGAACAGGAAGTAGGTGGAGGCAGCAGGGAGAGCTGCAAAGAGTGCTCCAGGGACGTGTCCAAATCTAGACAAGGCAAGGAATTAAGCATAGTGGGAGGGAAGCAGGAGAAGGTAGTCCCTCAGCAGGGTCAGAGGTCAGGTTGTCCAAAAGGCTATGACAACTGGCAATCAACAGCTGTGCTTCAGCTCCTGTGATGAAAGGCCAGAAATGTCCTGCCCCGGCCCCCTCTCCCTACACCGTCTGTGTCACATTTTATCAACAGCATCAAATGCTAATACCTTTACTATGTAAAAAAGAGAATCACAGATACATTTATCAAGCACCTGCAATTAAACACACAGCAAGAGATATTACAAAAGAGGATCTTTATTACAAGGATACTGATGCTTTCCTTTAAACTGAGAAGTTATTCTAAACATACTATCCTCACTGCTGATATTCAAATTCCAACCTGTATTTCTTTGATCCACTTAACGGGGGAAGCATTCGACCCTGAAGCAGAACAAACAGCAGAGCTATGAATCCTAGAGACACCCGAACACACCCCTTGGGGAAATTTTAAAGCTTTCTTATTTTAATACAATATACCTGGAACTGCTGTTGTCAAAAGCCAATTTTCTGCCTTATTATTTAACAAGCTACAATTATATAGATAAAACCATTATTACATAGTGATTTGGTAA
>NW_012142745.1:8441665-8447464 GCF_000956105.1 Propithecus coquereli
CTATTAAAATTGCAAAAAAGTCTAACTGCACATTATTTTTGAGAAACTATTAATACATCTACTATAGAAAATAAGGTAATGCATTCAAAAGAGTATAAAGAGATTACTCTGACGGCTTACACTTGTCCTTGCTCTCCACTTTCCTTCCTTAAATCGGATCATCTGCCTTTGTAAAAAGAACCAGAAAATAACATCCATGTCTGAGTATCAGTGAGAAGGTTTATCCATTCCTTGGGCATAATCCACTCTCCTCTAATTGAGTTAGCATCTGGCAAACTGGCTAGAGGGATCTGGTGCGAGGACACATCCCCAGACAAGGTTTTCTGATTCTTGGATGCGGTGACCCACAGACTAGTCAGGGTCACAGCTCCAGTCCCGACAGCGAAACACTTGATTTCAGGCAAATGATCTCATCTTCAAAGCAAATGCACTTAATGTTTTTTATTTCTGCATTTTATGTATCCCCACCAGATAAATAACAATTCGCTATTTCCTAAAGGCTCTTTGTTCTACTGAGAGTTAGAGCCACCTTTTCTCCAAAACGTGTAGAGGTTTTTGCACGCTTTCTAAGAAATAGAACATTTCAGAGAAGGACACTTGTTTGTTTGTTTGCATTTCTGTCTGTCATTTGTTTTGATCTTAATTTGCTTAATCAGTACAACATGTCAGAACTTCTGTTAGACCGAGTTCCAACCTAAGCATAGTTATTTAGAAAAACTGCTTCCTTGCACGTGGGCAGCAGAGCAAGAACAGGTTTGTCAAAGTACAAGGTGTGGGAAGGATCCCTGCTGTCCAGTGGGGCTCTGGGTCCAACTCTACCGGCATTTCTCTCCCACCACACATCCCCTTGCCCTTTGTTGTGAGGCAGAATGTGGATGAGTTGGGTCTGTTGCTGCAGGTACAGTCACCTACCCAGAACCTCAAAAGCAAAACCATCTGGGCTGTAAACATTTTTCAGACAAGGCAGGGCTGCCTTTTTCTTTTTTCTTTGAACACCGAAGACATGCTAAGGCTTCTCACTGTGTCGTGATGCTTTATCACATGCTCTATAAAAAGCAAAACATTTTTTTTAATTCGACCAGGTGATATGCAGAAGAGACGTGATTTCTGAACATGAGCCAGTTGCAGTTCAAAGGTTTTTCCTTTTCCTTTACCATACATCTAATGTCCAAACTGAAAAAAATAGTAAGACAAGTCTTCCTTATGAAAGCTGAGATGTCCTCAGTTACATGAAACTATTCATTTTTTTTAAAACTTCCATAGGGTTAAAAATTCATTTACTTCTGTTTCCATTTTACTTCTTAACAGATTGCTACCACTGGTCAAAACTAAATTCCTAGAACCTCCTTATATTCAAAGATTCTAGGAAATTTTTTTTTTGCCTGATTTTTATCACTGTTCCTAGAAACTGCAAAGAGAAAACATTTTTGTGGCGATCAAGACACTCCCACGGTTCTGATGGGTACAGCAGCGGTCCGCTGAAACCAAGCAGAAGTACATCAGAGCTGCTAACTTAAAGGGAAATTTAGTGTAGACATTAAGAGGATGGGCTATGGAAATAATCAAACCTAAGATCCTTTTGAATATATTTGTGCAACTCTTTAATCTCCCTAAACCATTGTTGTCCTGTTTGTAAAACAGTGATTAAAAATAGTGCCTGATTCTTATTGTTATTGGAAGGATTTGTTAAGACAATCCATGTAAATAAAGGACAGCTCAGTGCCTGGTACACAGGAAGCTTCCTTTATAATTTTAGCTAATCATTATTAGAAGCCAGAGCTCCAGACAGTTACCATGTAAGGTGGCTTTTATAATTATCCCACATCTAGAAAAATAGTGACCTTAATAAAACTGATGTGAAAATGATACTAATAACAATAACACATCTAATTGGATACTAAATTAAAATCCTAAAATCCTTAAGTAGGGGAGACTGAAGTCATGCCCATTAACAAAAAAATTCCAAATTTAAAAATACTGAAACAACTAGAGAGATTGATTTCAAAGTAAGCAGTACACTGATGTTATCATGGAACAAAAAATAATATTTAGAAGAAATGAGATAACGTGCAAAAACCTTGCTTAAAAAAAACACGCATCTCAAAATATGCTTCATAAGATACTTAGAAACCATGCTTACATGCCTGGGTTTCTCCAAAAGTGAAATGTTCAATTATTGACATGGAATACATGGTCCAGGACTTGGCCACTAAAACCATAGAGGTTTTGTTAGAATGAGCTGTGGCATTATGGCACAGACATAAGAATGTTTTCAAAGAGCCATGCCACATTCTCGATCATGGGATAAAGAACAAAAGAGCAAAGGGAAGGTTTAAGGGTAAACATAAAAAATTTAAAACTCTAAACCAGTACAGTAACATTGCCCCGTCACTGCAAAACTTTATCCATCTAGTAAAGACTAATTCTGTCTAATTCTCCCACTAGGGTAAAGCAGACTCTGGCTATTTGACTCCAAGTTCATGTTCAATGTGGACGTGTGATACTACAGAGAGTTACTTCCCTTCCATGAATACCACAAAGAAAGCTCAAACACGTCTATTACTTCACTGCCATAGTTGGGGACAGATGAATGAAGGAAATAGGAATGATAAAAACGGGACAGATCTGAGTAAATATTGTGCCCCAGACCTCCTTGTCTCCCTTCTCTCTCTCTTTGCACTTTTTAAGGACAAAATATTTTATAAAAGGAAAATCAAACAAGGCCCTGGAATCACGAATGTAACCAAGATGAGGGTAAAAACATGTTTGCTTCCATGAACCCTTAAACGGGTTCATTGTCATCACCCTCCTGGATACTAATAACAACTCAAGTTCAGGTAATATAAAGTGGTAGAACTAGAACTAATGGCTTCAATCGTACAGCCCATTCTTGTCATAATAAGTGTGGAATTACAATAAATAGCTATAATTTATATTATATTTATACAATAGCTATAATCTAGTTTATTTTTTAAAGGACCATTTTTTCTTTAAACTTTAGTGATATAAGCTTATTAAGCAAAATCCTGTAAACTAGAGAAACACAGAAAGAAAAAAAATTCACCAAAACACAAAGAAAACACAAATTTGCTTCTGTATATTTCCTGTTTCACATGGCATATATATATATTAATATATATACACATACACATTCGAAGCATGTTGCTTCTTATTAGCAACAGGTATGTCAGGCACTGTTCTGAGTACCTTAAATGTGTTGACTTATTTAACCTTCACAAAAGTTCCATGCAGGAAAGTCTACCATATTTCCATTTTACAGATGATAAAACTGAGGCCCTAAGAGATGAAATGATTTGCTCAAGAAGAGGTGGGGAGTGATGCGGGAAGTAATTGATGGAGCAAGGAGTAGTATCCAGGTAACCTCACTCCAACACCCACATGCAGTGGCAAATTTCATCCACAACAAACTTTTTCAGATGAACTTGTCGCTAGTTCAAAAAATACCCTCAAAACAATGAGCAACAATTTACAATGAAAGTATTTATTTTGAGGCTCCGTCGAGATGACATTGTGAAAACAGGCAGAAATTCTTTCAAGTTCTAGTAGCTTTTGTAACATGGCCAGTTAAAACACATTTGCTAGTATGACAGTTTGCCTCCTGACTTGGATAGTAAAGTGCATTTTTGCCTTTCTCTTGAACCGCGGGGCATTGTGGCAAGTCATGTTGTACCTTGGCTTAACTCTTCTTGAATTTCATATATTAAAATATGTCACTACCGGGTAATTTTTCATAAAAATTAGATGGTTGGAATAGTTTTAGTATATCCATAAATGTCTTATTATTTTTTTAAGATAGGGACCCAGGCTGGTCTCGAACTTCTGGCCTCAAGCAATCTTCCCACCTCAGCCTCCCAAGTAGGGGGGACTACAGGTGTGAGCCACCATGCCTGATATGTTTTACTTCTCATTAACAGATATTTTTTAAACTTGGCTAAATAGAAAATGATCATGTAACAACTCGTTGCTTCAAAATTCCATAGACATAGCTCTATTGTGTCTAAGAGAAAAGTCAGTCTAAGGCCAGCCTAGCTTTGTACTTTTGCTTTTGCCTATTTTTTCTGCATGAATGCTTATAGTCTCTTTTTCTTCATCCCTGTAATTCAAATGTAACAAAGTTCTCTTTTCATTTAATTTACTTTGAACATGGTGAGCTCTTTTGATCTGCTTGCTCATTCTTTTTCAACTCAGGAAATTTTTATTTAATGATATATTTGAAGAATTGCTTCTGTTCTACTTGTTATTTATTTTTCTCCTGGAACACCTATAATTCTCAAGTTGGCTCTCTGTTCTCTGTCCTCCATATGTATCATTTTTTTGTATTGTTTTCAACTCTTGATTTTTTTTTCCTCTGTATCCTGGTAGAATTTCTCAAGTTTGTCTTTTTGATTGTTTATAACCCCACTTCTCTGCACTACTATAATCCTGTTAGTGCATCTTTATTTCATCAACA
The DNA here is from genome assembly GCF_000956105.1 of Propithecus coquereli. Classification (NCBI taxonomy): domain Eukaryota; kingdom Metazoa; phylum Chordata; class Mammalia; order Primates; family Indriidae; genus Propithecus; species Propithecus coquereli. Next base: position 8,446,137 of record NW_012142745.1, read on the forward strand.
ATATATTTCTAATTTTACCCAGCTATAATTTCATCCTCTATGGATTCCTGATCTTATTTTATGTTAACTCTGCCTGTCTTTTTCTTTTTTTTTTTCTTTTTCTATATCCCATAGATAATGCCAGTTTTCTACATTTTTTTTCCTCTTTCCTATAGTAAATCTTTTTTGAAGGTCTGCTCTTCATTGGTGTCTCCTGATGCTGTTCTAGTTCCGTTGTTCTATTATACAGATATATTTTTTCCTTTAAATAAGAGATCTTCCCAGACTCAGTATCCAAAAGAAAAGACGTATTATTAACTTTGGCTTTCTCCTTTATCCAGTTGGGTCTTCATCAAATTTGTTTTTTGGAACTACATGTGGATGGCAGATGAGTATGTGCAGAGATCCTGGGCTAATTCCCTGCTCCGGCAGATGTAACCCTCTTCAATAAGATGGCATCTTCCAGCCCCACTGTTTAGCTCTCTGACTCTGTGCAAGTGGACTATGTAAAAAAAAAAAAAAAAAATACAATACAACCAGGAATCTTCCTGCCTCTGCTTTCATCCTTTCATCTACTGTCATCCTATTCTAGCCCCACCTCCTTTACTTTATATCAAGTTGCTATCTAAGAGTTTTAGTTTGAAGTGAACAGAGGAATAAAAGGATTGGGGAATGCTTATGACACAGGCGCAGCTGCTAAGTTTTCTGATTGATAAAGGTTTCGGGTTCTGTGTTGATGGAAGACAGAGGGGAATGGTTAAAAGGCATCGCGCCACATTCAGGACCAGGAACAGTATAGTTCAGACTCATTCAAGCAGCCTTCGATACTTAGCGTAACTGCTCTAAATTCCCGCGATCGGTAAATGGTCAGTTTTAAGTTTGGGTTGGAGTATAATTTTTTACCTTTTCTGTAGGAAGAGTTTGTTTTGGGGCCTTCTAACTAAATGCCATTTTCAAACCAGAAGCTCTGAAGTGGATACCCAGGAGGGAGATTTCCTCTGTCCTCATTACATGGCTACTGATGACAAAGTGGATATGGCCATACGTTGGTCAGAGCCATGAGACACTCACATTCCTTTTCTGACAGTGTCATGGAGAATGATAAAAACTCAGACACCTGAATGTTCTAGCAGCACATCACGGAGCTGACAAGGAATGAGACGTGGCACCTACCGCAGAATGGGAGCAGCGCCATTTGGCTTTGAAGTGTCAGAATGGCCTGGGAACAGTTTTCAGCACTGGTCCAGGGTGATTCAACTACTTTTCTGGGGAAAATTCAAGAGAAAATCAGTTTTTTTAATCTTCAAGATTAAGAAATTAAGATCAAAATGTTTGACACAAAATTATTA
>NW_012142745.1:8447619-8452410 GCF_000956105.1 Propithecus coquereli
AATGAGATCAGATTGGGAAGCATGATTGCTGTAGGTTATAGCTTATCTTTTAGTAATTTCATGTGTTTAAATACTGGACTAGCGATAATACAACTCCGGATATTTCAATAACATTTCTAGATAGCCAAAGGGCCTAATGGTTTCAAATGGAAACTGATACATTTGGGGGAGGGAGCTATTCTCTGTGAAAACTGAAACAAGGTAAACACACACACACACATAGACCCTTCTCAGAGGAGCTTCCATTGTCATAAATTTGGTGTTACGGACCCTTTCACCTAAGCAGATTTGGACTCAGCTCCCTTTCCTCATTTAACTTTGATTTCTAGTATCAGCAAAGCTAAGCATAAGCTGTAATTAAGAGAATAATGCAGGAACTGAGGAGACAAAATAGAAATTGAAAATTAATTAAGATTAAGTAAAATTAGTTTCACTTAGTAGACACACACTAGCCTGCGACAGAAAGCTTATTAGTTCCACTGATGTGAATTCATAAGGGCCTAAAAGGTCTATATTAAGATTCTGTCTTTGAAAATGTTACTCATTATCAACCCAACTGTTTGATGAAACACCCTAGAGGAAAGTCATGCTCGTATTGATTTACGAGTCTTTGGACTCCATGATCATCTCCCAACATGTACACAGACGGAGCGGTCCCCGGGAAAGGTGACCCACCACGTATACTCGAAGATGCCACAGCAAACATTGTCTCATTTCCCCATCCCCGAGACTATCCCAGCGCGCTGCAACTTCTACGTGGTTAAAGTATAAGGACCTTTTGAAACTTTTAAACTTTAATGACTCAGGTTTTAGATATGATAGGAACAAGCTGTAATCTTTCTCGTAACGAACGATAAATTTTCTTCTCAAGGCTGAAATAGATGCCTACTCTGACAGTTTACACTCTCATCTAAAATAAGCATTTCTGTTCTTCACAAGAGCTGAGATAAAAAAAAAAATCCACCTATGTAATTGAGTAATGTAATCATCCTACAGTCTAACATATTGGCTTTTATCTGCTTGTTCACTCTGCTTTTTTTTTTTTTTTCTGAGACAGGGTCTCCCTCTGTTGCCCGGTCTAGAGTACAGTGGTGGCATCATAGCTCACTGCAACCTCAAACTGCTGGGCTCAAACAATTCTCCTGTCTCAGCCTCCTGAGTAGCTAGAACTACAGGCATGTGCCATGGCACTCAGCTAATTTTTCTATTTTTTGTACAGATGGAGTCTCTCTATGTTTCTCAGGCTGACCTCAAGCGATCCTCCTACCTCAGCCTCCCAAAGTGCTGGAATTATAAGTATGAGCCTCACCCATTTTTTAAAATGTGTGACAATTCTATAAAGACTTCACATTTGTCAACACACATAAAAGCCAGGATATTTTCAGAAGAAAATGTACCACCTATTTGTAAATCAGTTTCTTGAAAATGAGAAACACGTTTGTCAGCTTATATTTTAACTGTAAGTCACTATTTAGAGTGATTTGTAGGATAAATCACTTTTCTGCCTGTCTAATAGGTAGCAGGTGTCTAAAACACAATCTTATGAGAGAGATTGTTAGTGCCCACTTTATTTTGAAACATATTTGGAATTAACGTTAGACATAAGTTTCTCAACAGCATCATTTTCACGTTTTGAGCTGACTAATTCTCTGTTACAGGGAGCTGGCCCTTCCGCTGTAGGATGTTTAGCAGCATTTCCCCACCTCTACCTACCAGATATTATACCAGTAGTATCCTGCATCCTCACTACCAGTTGTGATGGCCAAAAATGGGTCTCGACATTGCCAAATGTCCTTTGTGGAAAGGGGAGGAGAAGAGGGGACAGGGATTTCCCCTGGTTGAGAACCACTGTCCCAGGACCCTTGCTAAATTGTACTTGCTCTGGAGATAAGCAGAGCTCTTTCTACTTGCTTGAAGGTGTGGTTCTCCCTTGCCCAAACGTGTTATTGAGACCCACTGCATTTGTGAATTTGCAATTTGTCATTCTCAGTTAGCATGTGGCTCTTCGTGGCTAGAAATAGGATCCTTGTTGGTGTTAGAGTGGAGAGCACTCACTGTTTTCAACCAATGAGCTCTGTTCAACTGCTGACACAGACCTCTCAGGAAAAATAATTGGTTTGACATCAACAGATCCAAAAGCATTTCTTCTAATTTGCATTCTTCCCTTGGTTTCTTTATTTCCTTGCTCTGTCAACAATACTTATTAGGCAATGCATATTTTTTTCTGTTGGCAATTTCTAGAAGGAAGCTTCAGTTCTGTTAGTCCTTCCTCCAGGCCTCTTCCCAATCTCCTTTCCCTCTCCAGCTACTAAATATCATCAGTTCAGGTCACGGATTTCACTGTAGCTGTCTCTGACACTGCACATCCTGGCTTGGTCATCTACTCTTAGGTCCAGAGTGTTCTAGGAAGGTCATCATGGCTCTAAGTTCATGTGTGATTGTATTTACTCCTCTTGGTGATAAGAATCTAGTTTGTCTTGGGTCACACCCCAGATTTTCATATAATCTCTACATACCACCAAGGTGAGGATTTGGCTGTGAGCAGTCTCTTTAGGAGATTTGGAACAATGCCAAACACGAAGGACTAGAAGCAATTGTTCTCCACAAAGCCCTAATAGATCAATCAATCTTCAGGGCAGAAGCTCTCACTATTTTAAAGTTAACTGATTGTGGAGCTAGGTCTAAGGGAACAAGCTGCTGGCCAATTTCTCCCCTTTCTGCACCCATCTCTCTAATACAAAATGCTTCCACTCTATGGGTGGGGACTCTCTGCCAGGGGCAACCGGTTAAGGTCAACTGCATATGCACAGTTGTAGCAGGATTGACCCTCGGGCCCCAACTCAGATGAAAAAGAAATAAACTTTCTTTATTGTTACATTAAACTTAATTTTTTGATTTGTACTTCCCATTTCACTGGGTGAGGCTGACCAAGCCAGAAACATAATCTCACATGATTCAGAGTCATCCTCAGAGATGGCCCTTAGGCCCCTATGAGCAGGCACAGACCAAGACCTAGAAGTGCAAGAACATCACCTGTCCATGCACCAGCTGAGATATATGTGGCGTTTGAGCTTTTCAGTGGTCGAGTTACAGAGATGCTTGCTATGAGGTCTCTTTCCCCTAGTTGTAGGACTTCTCTAGGTCCACCTCTGAGCCCCTAAAGAACTGACACGAAATCTCCAACTAGGAGTGAAGAAACTGTTGAGTCTAAATATCTCTGCTCAAAGCACTCCCTGCCATGGACAGGACCTTATAAACTAGGAAAATTGTCATGTCTAAGAGCTATTCCCAGGAAACCATAAAGAATACTGAGCCATATACGCCATCAGAGATAGTAAAGATTGTTCCAAAATACTTCTTTCACCTCATCAGTGTCATATTAATATGTGCATACCTTCACTTTTAAAGCCTAAAAAACTAGCTGTGAGCCATCATGCTGGTGTGCACCTGTAGTCCCAGCTACTCAAGAGCTGAGGCAGGAGGATCACGTGAGCCCAGGAGTTTGGGGCTGTAGTGGGCTATGATCATGTCTGTGAATAGCCACTGCTATTTACAGTCATGAATAGCCTGGACACCATGTCTCCTTTAACAAACAAAAACAAAAACAAAAAAAACTAGCCAAAAATTTGGTTCTTTCATTCTACTGTAACAATTACCATGAGGCATTTCTTGATATTTGTTGGTTATTATCCCAAACTATCATCCAACCACATAATCACGTGGTAAAATGGTGAGAGTGCCTGCCTTTAAGAGTAGGTAAGTTCCAGCAAAGTGTGTATGGCCTGCAATCCTGTTTTTCACCTACATCTCAAACTTTCCCATTTAAGGCTGACGAGCCTTCCCGAAAGACGGATGCACAGAACACGTGTAGCTTTTTTCAGCCACTTCACAGGCCCACATGCTGACAGCCTTATATTCATAAGTGCTCCTAATAATCAGGTTGGCTATTTCTTAATTCTCTGGATCTTCCAATAATGGCTTGGTTACTATATGCTCAGAAAAGAGTCTAGGTTTCTATGGTTTCCTTAATTACAGGGCAATAAAACCATTAAGGCTTGAGATACATTATTTTCAATAAATAAGAGAACAGCTTGTTAACAATGCTCAACCATATGTGCAAATGGTAGAATTAAATATAATGGACTCATTTTTGAATACACAACTGCTTTGAAATGACTAATCAATAAGTGTAGTAGTCTGCTAGGGCTGCCATAACAAAATACCACAGACGGGCGGCTTACCCAGCAGAAATTCATTGCTCATGGTTCTGAAGGCTCGATGGCCAAGGGTTGGTTTCTCCTGAGGCCTCTCTCCTTGGCTGGCAGAGGGCACCCTCTTGCTATGTCCTTAAATGGCCTTTTCTGTGTGCAGGTACACAGAGACACAGAGAAAAAGGCCTTCTTCTCCTCTCCTTTGTCGTCCTCCTCCTCCTCTTCTTCTTCACCAGTCCTGTTGGACCGGGGCCCCACCCTTGTAATCTCACTGAATCCTAATTGCCCCTTCAAAGTTCCTCTCTCCAAATACAGTCCCACTGGAGGTTAGGGCTACAACATACGAATTTCTGTTAGGGATACAACTGAGTCCGTAACAGTCCTAGTATAGATAGCAATGACTTTATCTGGTAAGAACTTAAACTCTAAATAATGTGATGTTCCTGCTCTTGCTACACAGCATAAAAATAAAATATTTTAATTTTGTTTTTTCATTCAAATGCTAACAATTTGAGTTGCTCCCCTTCTACCAATACTGAAACTGACTCGGCGCTCGGTTGCAGCGCTGCTCCGTAGCAAA
>NW_012142745.1:8455420-8457889 GCF_000956105.1 Propithecus coquereli
GGCTGTAGCCATTAGTCACAGTTATTTTAAGTGCTTATGTCATGCCTACTACCTATAAATTAAGAATCACTCTTGTAATATTTCTATTTGTATTTATTTATTTATTTAGGAGACATGGTCTCACTCTGTCACCTGGGCTAGAGAGCAGTGGCCTCACCATAGCTCACTGTAACCTCAAATTCCTGGACTCAAGTGATCCTGCTGCCTCAGCCTCCCTAGTAGTTGGGACTACAGGTGAGCACCACCACACCCAGCTAATTTTTCTATTTTTTATAGAGAGGGGGGACTCACTATTTCTCAGGCTGGTCTCAAACTCCTGGCCTCAAGGGATCCTCCCACCTCAGCCTCCCAAAGTGCTAGGATTATAGGCGTGAGCCACTGCGCCTGACCTATATTTCTTTAAATGGTACATTTTACAAAGAACATCTCATAGAATCATAGTTTTGGCAAAGAAACAGTGTAATCTATATGAGTGCTCTCTCTCTCACCATGGTGTGCATGAGTGTGTATTTGTATGAACGTGTATGTATGCATGTCAAGTGGGTAGGATGGTGTATTTTTCTACTCAGGCTACCATAATAAAATGCCACAGACTAGATGACTTAAATAATAGAAATTTATTTCCTATAGTTCTAGAGGCTGGAAGTCCAAGATCAAGGTACCACGTGGGTCAGTTTCCGGTCAGGCCTCTCCTCCTGGCTTATGGGGGCACCTTCTCACCACATCCTTACATGGCCTTTTCTGCGTACACTCACATCCCTGGGGTTTCTTCCTCTTTTTATAAGGATGTCAGTCATATCGGATTAGGGCCCCACCTTTACGATTTCATTTAACCTTGATTACCTCTTTAAAGGCCCTTTCTCCACATACAGTCACATGGGGAGTTAGGGCTCAACATACAAAGTTGGACGGGACACAATTCAGTCCGTAACAGATGGGGTAGAAAGAACCTAAAGAATTTCTTTGAAGTATGGTGACTATAGTTAATAATAATGCATTCTATATTTCAAAATTGCTGAAACAGATTTTAAATGTTCTCACCACGGAAGTATGTGGGGTGATGGATATGTTATTTATCTTGATTTAATCATCACACAATGTAACCATATATCAAAACGTCACATTGTACCCCAAAAATATATATAATCATTATTTGTTGATTAAAACTAAAACTTTTTAAGAAAAGAATTTTTTGAGGAAATCACACAAGCAGTGAGATGTCTCTTCTCTATAAAGGTTTTTGATGTGAAACCACTAGGTTACACCTGACACATGGTCTAAATTGGGCCTAACACCAAAGACAGAAGAGAGGCAGCATTCAGATGACTGCAAGCATGATGTCTAGTAACTGTGCAGTATAGCTGCTAAAAACAAAAACGGAAAACCTCATCCAATCTTAGGCTATATTATAAAAGCATAACATTTGGACTGGGGAAGGGGATACAGAGTATCACAGTACTCGCCTGACCACACAAAATATATTCATGTTTAATTTGGGGAGTTAGCTTTGAAGAAAGAGCTACAGTCTCTCCAGAGCTGAGCTCAAGTGTGGCAAATTGTATTATTCCCAATTGTTTACTACCACTTCCTGAGAGGGGATTACATATCCCTACAGCGTTGACATCAGGCTTGGCAGTATGCCTGTGCTTACCAACAGCATGTGAGCAGAAGTGATGCAGACCGGCTCTGAGCAGAAGCTTAAACAGCCATTGCGTGGTTCCTCCACAACTCTTTGTGCTTGGCCTCATACCAGCAATGTCCCAAAGGGGCCATCCTTCAGCCTGGGTCCCATGATGAGGAGTAAGAAACCAACCTGTACAAATGAAAGTCACTGAGATTTGGGGGTTGTTTGCTAACGCAGATATGGAACTGGCAGATATGCAGATATGCAGGCTGGCAACAGGGACATGAAAAGAGTATGAAGTTGGGGAAGCTTAAAAGAATCTCACTGACTCCCATAGGTTTTTGTACATATGTAGGTATTCACTAAATATCTATTACAGTAGCACAAGCTCCTCTATTTGGCGTCCTTTAACAAAATTATATTGCCTTTGTTGTCATACTGTCAAGAGCCCAGACATTGCATAGAAATCAGAAAGGTAGTAAGAATCTTTTTTCTCCACTGTAAACTCAAGAGGTGAAATTATTGGATTCTCTCATGCAAGAAAGTAAAAAGCAACAACAGCAACAAAACTGCTTATCATCAACTAAAACATTCCTAAACCTGGTAGTAGACATTTGTTACTATAGCAGGTGCAAAACATTTTTGAACTACCTTCCTACAGCCTGGTAATTTCTTATACAATTAGTCCAGAAACTTTGCAATCCTTGACTCCTATATGGCTAAGGACCTAGGTTCTTCCTTGTGACACAGGTTCTCCAAACGAAACGCACCTGTGTGAGGTGGGACTCAGAAGCGAGCCGTGTGGGGCAGGGGTGTGGAAGGAGGGTCTCGGGCCCTACGCGCGC
>NW_012142745.1:8457939-8460514 GCF_000956105.1 Propithecus coquereli
AAAGACTTCCTCTGGAAAGAGAAAACAACCCTCTTAGAAAATATTAATAATATTGTTGAATCCAAAATGGTAAGATTCCTTGTCTGGCAGAATTGAACACAGAGCGGATCTAAAAAATCATTAGATCTTAAAGGAATTTAAACAAGCCTAAACTGAGGCAGTTATTAGTTTCTGGAATTTATGTGCCTTTTCTTTTTTTTCTGAAGAATCCTGGTACACTGAAGCCACAGAAAATCAAAGTAAAATAAATACCTCAATGAAGCAACTGACTATTACTTCAATGCCAATGCAACTACCTAAGAAACAATATTCATCTAATAAAGTCATTAATACAACACCTGCAATTCTCTGCAGATTTATCTTTTGTGACCTTTGTAAACTTTTGTCCTTTTTTCTTGGTTTCGTTGGACCCTAAGACACTATGCATATACATGTACACACATGTACACAGATGTACACACAAGAACAGACACACAGTATGGAGAAGACACTGAAGGCACAGATTGGTGACTCTATCTTTATATAAAGAGCATGTTAATTTACAGCTTAAGTACACAGTCAATTGTTTGACTTTCTAGCAAATTTAATATCTACCATGAGTTTTAACCCTAAGGCTATCCAACCTCACCTTTCAAAATTAGGTACTTGGAATTTATTTCCTCTGTGGATAAAGAACAAAGAAAAATGCAGCCAAAGGCCTTTTTTGTTGTTGTTATTCAGTCATACGTATTTTTAATGATATCTGTGGTAATAAAATTATGATTTTCAGCCTTGTGGTTTAATCGATTGAAAGGAATTACTTCTTGGCTATAGAAGGTGATGAAACACGGGAAAATGTTCTAGGTTATGGAAGGAGAAAATACACATGAAAAAGAGGCTTAGAATGCATATGGGTATCATTCTATGTTATTGTTTTTAAAATATGGAGAGAAAAATGATTGACCCTTAGGTGTTAGTCTAGAATTATTTCTTATGCCCAAGCAGAAGAGAGAAATTCCCTCATATGCCCACAAAAAAGTGATATGACGATTTGAACACTGTAAACTCCAGGTAGAATTTTAGTTTATATGTTTCACGTTAACATTTGTATACAGGAAAAGACAACCCACAACCCCCTTGTGTAGAAATAGTAGATTATTGTAAACAGTCTCATCCACAAACCAGCTCCCTCCCATGAACTCAGAGCACACACAAAGGGGTGCTGCCACTGCTCCCAGGAGGAAGACAGCCTGAGGAAATGTGGAGAGTTTAAAGTATTAACAAGCTTAGAACTTAAAGAGAGGGAAAAGTGTGAAAATGTGAAAATGAGGAGTGGAATGATGTGCTCCCCTGGCCCCAGACTCCCAGGTGGGACAAGCTCCCCTCTGTGGATTCCTGGTGTTTACTCAAAAAACAAGTAAATAAATAACAAGGAGGGAGGATGGCAAAGTCCTGCGTTAGGAAGGAAGGAACCCTTTTTCCTCGTAATACACTTGTGGCCTCTCTCAAATTAAACATGTAGCTCCTATACATTTAAGATAAAGAAAAAAAACGTGTGATTTATTCTGAACATTGTACCTATGGGAAAATACATTTAAAATTCAAAACCAGAAAGCAATCAACCTGTCTTGGAATCTACTGAGCAGTGACTACATAATGAGCACTTAGGAAGCACTTTGCATGCATTGTCTCGCTGGCACCATTGCCCCCACAGCACGTGGTAGGTTGGCTTACATTTCCATACTGCAGCAGGAAAACTGAGGCTGAGAGAGACTGAGAACCTCGTGCACTTGGGAAACAGGACGTGATCCAAACATCAGCTCTGCAGCCTGGGCTCTCATTTATTCCATCATATAATTACCTTGTCACTGTATCCATCACCACTGCCATCTTCCCCTCATGACTACAGATGATCAGTTTCTTTTCTTTTTAAAATGACTTGTTTTGATCTTTCATTTTCTTGAGGTTAGAAAGATGCAAGCCCTCGGTTTAAGGCTAGACCATCGATTCCTCGAAGCCAAATGACTATAATTTACATGCCTCTGCTTCCCAAACCACACCTATGAAAGTAGCCTACAGGTGGTAGGGGGCTTATCGATTTTATTTAATTTGATTTGACTTGATTCGATATACAATGTGGCTTGAGGTGTTGAGATGACTTAAGCCTTTCCATTTATATAATTTGACAAAACAATGGTAGGCGGGCTTGCAAACAGAGCTAAGAGCTGATGTCCAAACAAGAAATTGCACCCTTCTTAAGCCCAGAATGCTTTATGCTTTAATATCTAGAAGTTCTGATGAAAGTAGACAACACTAAAAGAGAACGTAATTTTATTGAATCATAAAGTGTGAATCATTGATGCATATGTAGAAAGCAATAAGCTTTCATGGTTTTGGATGGAGTCCCTGGGCTGAGTGTGTTCTGTAATCCCTTGGGAGTCCTTAAAGAATACCCAGGAAATTCCAGGAATTTCCACACAGCTGTACAAGATGGACACCTGGCCCTTCTCAAGTGCTATGACAAGTTTTTCAGACACGATGTGAACTAGAGTGGCTGAGAAGTTGGGGGCACAGAGGGCAGCGGTATGAGGAAGCA
>NW_012142745.1:8470025-8557514 GCF_000956105.1 Propithecus coquereli
TATTCCCCAAAACTGGAGTCAAAGGCAAGATTGGCTGATCAAATTCTGCCAGAAACTGTGAGATATGACCTGACCCTTACATACACAAGTATAAACAAAACTTATCGTAGAAAGACAAGAGATTAAATGAAAAGGCATTACATAAACCAGTTGTTTCCCTCTTCTCTCCCCCACCCCACCCCTATGGCCCATCCCACTGCCTGGATCTCTGCCCTTGTTCTTCTTAAATTTCTTTCCTGAGAAATTCAACAGAAAGGAAAGGAAGGGTACATTGTGGTCATAATAGCTCCCCTTCACCAGATGAATGTACATCAATATCCTGCCAAATGGCAGCCTTGCAAGGATCTGTTTTGTTTTTTCCAATGTTACACTTTTCTCACCTTTCATATACATTTCTTAACATGTTGTATTTCTACTTTTTAGTAGAAACATAAAATTCATAAATGCCTACTACGTGTCCATAATCCATTCCTGTAGAGATGTCTGAGAAAGAATTCCAAGGTAGGCACCTGAGAATAATGCCTCATTAAACAGGGCCACGTGCCTGTAATCCCAGCATGCTGGGAGGCCAAGGTGGGAGGATTGCTTGAGGCAAGGAGTTTGAGACCTGCCTGGGTAATGAAGCAAGACCCCATCTCTACAAAAATAAAAATAAAAATTAGCCATCATGGTGGTGCACACCTATAGTCCCAGCTACTTGGGAGGCTGAGGCAGGAGGATCGCTTGAGCCCAAGAGTTCAAGGTTACAGTGAGCTATGGATCTTGCCACCGCTCTCCAACCTGGGCGACAGAGCAAAATCCGGTCTCAAACAAACAAACAAAATCTAGACTTGGATTTAGATCAGAGCTTGGAGTCCTCAGAGTCAGATCACTGTGCCCAGCCTAAGCTTGTTTTTCCCTACAAGAAAAGTTCTCTGAACTCTCTTATGGGAAGAAAGGAAATATGGCTTTGTCTGAACATCCTTGACAGAGACATGTGGCTGCCTTTGTAGAGACGAGTTGTCAAGGATCACAGGACTCTCCCTTCAGCAAAGCTGCCTGGCTTTTGTCTCCCAGGGGTCTGCCTGAAAGCTCATGGTCATGGTGCACACACCTTGCCAGGTGCCACCAGCCTCCAAGTGATACATGATGGCTGTTTCTTGAAGTAGACAAATTAATAAACCATGGACTTTAATAGTAGTCTAAATCCATTGAACATAAACAGCAAAATTTTGGCACATCAAGATGAACTACTGAAAAAACCTTTCCTTGATAACACACCCGTCTCTCAGTTGTTTTTGTCATGTTCATTTTTCTTCTCCCCTTTTCGTCAGAAGCACCACCAGCTAAATTCCCTGTATTTTCACACTGTGCTGCTGTTTTATGATATTACTTTGGAAGAGGGTAAATAATTGATTTGATCCATTACCTCTAATTCCTATCGTTCCATTAGATATGGTCTGATAAGATTACACATAAACACTAGACAGACTGCATTATATACCCAGATCCCCAAGTAACCTAACCATGGCATTCTTTGAAAAAATTCGAATGATCAATTTAGAGGTGCAGAGAAAAATGGGGACAATAGATCAACATACTATAAGGAGGTCCTTGATGGCACACAAGTGAACATAGAAGTATTTAGAATGTTTCCCACACAATAACATCTACTTTCAGCAGCTGAAAAACCTGTTGCTTCTTTGTAGGTTTTCAAAATCAGAGATTTTCATTCTCACTCCCCTTTATTATGGAAGTGGCTATTAATAGGTTTAAAAGTTAGCTGTTGTGTTAAGTGAAGAGTATCCAGGAAAAGATAACTTTCCTGATGGCAGCAGTAGCCACACGAGCATGACTTCCAAACCCAGATAAAAACCAAGTCAGCCCATATGCCTGATGAACTGTTATCCAGAATACACTGAGGTGGGTATGGTTTGGAGCTGCAAGTCCAGACCGCACAACAACTTCTTGAAGTTCAATGTCTTCTCTCTTTGTGGCTTTTGGCTGTTACATTTGGGTGTGAGGGGATGGTTTCAGGAGAAAACATCAGTAATTACTTTAGTCAAAGCAATTGGGGCTCAAGGACTCCGATTCTGACATGGGTATAGAAGTTTGGTATAAATGTAAGCAAAGGTTACCCTCCAAAATTCAAAGCGAAAAGGAACCTGTAAATAACCTGGATATCCAAAAATAAAAGAATAATTAATAGATGATGATGTCACCATTTGATATAATAATATGTTCATTCAAAGTCAGGTTTCTGAGTATCTAATGACATTGAACATATTAAAGCATTATATTAAGTGAAAGAGGCAGGATTCAAAACAATGTATAGTTAGGATTCAAACTTTAGAAAAAGGAAATGTGTGCGTATGTATGTTTTTGTGTATATAAAACTGGAAGGAGAGATACCAAAATCCTAGAAAATACCTCTTCTGGGAGTACAAGAATTTCTTTTTCTTCTTTGTGTCTTTGCCAAATTTTCTACAATGAGTGTGTATTGCTTTTTATAGTAATAAAAGAATATCCTAAGAACCTTTGGGGAAAAGAAAATCAGTGTGGAATAGATCTTATTTCTTTCCTGGCTTTCCCAGTGCTAGGCTGTTTCCCAGAGATTTCTCAGGCAATCCCTCCCCTGCTTTATTCTTCACTGTGCCAGCAGATTTTTCTTTCCAAAATACAAATGCGATTTTATCACTGTCTTTTTAAAAACTTTCAGTGATATCCCATTTCCTAAAGAGAAGGGCCCAGATTCTTTTGCCTGCTTTATAAAGCATTCCCACTCTCCCATCGGCCCCTCCCCGGACCCCTATCTCTGGCCCAGACACGAGCCGGCCACTGGGAACTTGCACATCGTGTTTTTTCTTTACTGGGTTTCCTCTGCCCAAGAATCCTGCTCCAATTTGCTACCTGTCAAACTCCTACTCACCTTTCAGTAAGTACATTATTTAGCTAATCTGTGTCTCAGTCTCTAGAATAGGAATAGTAATAACATCTACCTTGCGAAATTGTTGAGGGGACCTAACGTGTTAAGACAGACTTGAAACAGTCCCTGGCGGGTAGCAATTGCTCATAAATGTTAGCTACTGGAACTTGAAATGTCCTGCTGTCACCCCTGCAGCTTCTGCTAGGCCCTTCCACCTGCGTGCCAACTTCACGTGATGCAGGACTTGGTTATAGCCTTCCCTGCACCGTACACATTAGCGTAATTTATTGTCGTGTCTGTCTTCTCTGCAAGACTGTGAACACATCCAGGTCAGGGACTAGATTATAATACATTGCTCCATGTTGCCCCTACTCCAGGCCCATAATTGATACTCAGTAATTCTTACCTGATTGAAGGGCTTAAAATACAACAGCCACACATATTGGATCCTGATTCCAGAAGCGAAATAAAATTAGGCATTTTCCAATCATGGATTGGGATTAGATGACATTAAATAATTGCATTAATTTCACCAGGGGTGACAATAGTGTTATGGTTCTGGTTTTTTTTCTTTTAAGTCCTTATCTATTCTCCGAAGCATTTATAAGTGAAATGTCCATGGTATCTAGGATTTGCTTTAAAATATTCTAACAAGCAAAAATCAAAAAGAAAACAGGTGGTTGGTGGTAGATGAAATGAAATTGGCAAAATGCAGCTTACTGTTGAAGGTGAACGTGGGTGCCTGTTCTCATTATACTGTTCTCTCTGCTTTTGTGAATGTTTGAAAATTTCCGTAGCAAAAGTTAACCAAACATGCCGGCAACAAATGAACCAAAGGGTTTCCATAACAACACTGAATGAAATCTCAAAATGCTGGTGAGTATTTTAACAAAAGAAAATCTATGTAGAAATTCATTCAATAAGCAAATGATTACCTACCCTGTGTAAAGAAGGCCCTGTTCACGTGCTTGGGTGAGTTACAAAAGCCCAACCCTACTTGGATTTGGCAATACACTGTCTTTAGAAACCTACTCCAGCTGCAAAATAGAAACTAGAGAACCCACCTTTAAGGATAACTAAAAACAATAAATAATTAATAGCAATGAGGCCCTGTTAATATAAATGCAAATCACGGTCTGCCTGCCTGCTCGATTTACATGCAAATGACTTTTTTAAAAATCTATCAATAGTGAAAAATCAATAGTGTTGGTGATGGGACAGTGATTTCCAAAGGTTTTTTTTTTTTTTTTTTTAAGAGACAAAAAAATCAGTAAAGCACAGTTTTGCTGGTTACCCAGACCCCCTGAGGACTGAGCCCAGGCATAGGAGTCAGAATCTCCAAGTAGAAGCTGTTTCACTCCGTGACCTCAGGCAATGCATCTGTGTCCCTGTTTCCCTTAAAAAGGAGTGAAAAACATCCAGGGGTGGGGCTATCCAGAGGTCATCTAGACCTGAGCAGATGGGCCCATCCGGTGCCAAGGGGCTTCCAGGGAAAAGATCCCATAATCTCCATTCACACCATCACATCCCAAATTCTTATGCTCACCCAGTTCTCTCTGGCTCCAAGCAAAAGCCTGTTTTCTTTGTCCCGTGGTAACAGACAATAGCCAATAGCCATCTACCAAAAGGGACTTCTGTGTGTATTCATCAGTTTATATCACTTTATATAAACAAAAAGGGTCAGGTCAGGGTATATTCTGGCTCGTGGCTGTTAGATACTGAGACTAGAATTATGAAGCATTAACTGGGTGGTGTGTTCAGTGATAAGCTGTGCCTTTATTGCATGATGAGGACAAAGTGGCTATTATAGTTTCATTTGTATTAAGTATTGCAAAGTGCTAGGCACCCCATAACACCAATAAAAGCCATAGCCTTCCTCTAAAGCACTCTTCGCTTGAAAGACACTTTAGAACTCAAATATTGAGAATCTTCCATGACTAAAGGGCTAAAAGTAACTTCCCATTTTTATAAGAAATAATATTGAATTCTAATTTAAGAGAAAGAAGTATAAATATATGAACTGACTCATAATTAAACTCAAATTCATTCTTGAAAATGAAGGCAATTTGCTATAGAATCAGTTATTAAGTGCAAAAAGGTCAATCTATATAATAAAATGAAATTTCTGTTTATAACCACATCATGTGAAACATGATTTGAGCTTTCCCAAATGTGGAGAGTATGTTTGCAGCTGACTGAAAATCCACAAGGCATCACAAAGAAATAGACAATCACCTTCTAGAGCCGCTGAAATAAAGGTCCAACTCATCTTCCAGTTAGGAAGGGATATTGGGGCTGGTTTGTCTTAAAACAGATCTGTCTTAAAACAGAGGATATGACACTCACAAAAATTCACCGTCAGGGACCCAACCAAGGGGTTACTGCAAAGACCTGTAAGGAGATCCTTCGGGGCAACTGAAACACCCTACAAGGAGTAGCGACGGGTCTGCCATTTGGATGTGGCTGTCATCTGTGTCAATGTAGAGTGCAGAAAGGAAAACAAATAGTGATGTCCAATGTGAATTCTTCCCCCGTCCTCCCTACCCAATCAGTCCAAAATTAGAAAGACAGAAGCTCCAGACTACACCGTGGGCTGCTTGTCAAACGTGCAATTCTAGATGGCTTGTGAGCTGCATCACAGGAGGGCGATGAGGGTGAGGCAAGGAGACACTCAATCTCAGGGCAGAGCGACTGCCTCCCTAAATTTTGCACTGTGCATGCCTCTCCTGCACGCAGAATCCTAGCCCCATCCTGTGCTGCAGGGTATGTTTACTTACCGATGATGCGCCATGGTCTCCCAGAATGCTCCCTGAAAGGCCAGCTCATAGCACCTAAGGATAACGCACTCTGTAGACTCTTATCCCAGTGCTCTACGGGGTAGGAATTATGTCAGGACTTGAGTAGCAAGCTTTCCCTCAAACAGCAGAGACATGATGGAGACTCCCACTATAAGGTCCAGCCTTATTCTCCTAAATCAAAACTTTAGTGTAGGAGACTGTTGGAAGTAACCCAACTCCCCTAATCCTCCCCAGATAGGGTCACTGGGAGACCTTAAGCTATTCAGTGTCTTAGTTCCTGCCAAGTTAGGACACTCACATGAAGCCCTGGTTCCAGCTCATGGGACATGGAGTTAATCAGCCTGCATGAAGCATGCCTGGTAGTAAATCAAAGCACCTCTCCCAAGAAAGTCCCCTCGCTTTCTCATTGGAGGACATCCTATTTCTCCCTCTCGGCTGCACATTGGAGTCATCTAGGGCACATCCCAGATGTATTAAATCAGATTATCAGGGAGAAAAGTCCAGGCAATGGTAGGTTTGAAGCTCCCCACGTGATTATAGCAGGTAGCCAAAATTGAGAAGAACTGGTTAGTATGAATGAGATTATACCGACCACTACAGGTCCCTAATGAACCAGACCCAGCCCAGAACACTAGGTGATTTCACAGAGGCCTTGATGGCCTCACACTCATTAACTCCCCTTCTTCTACTTAGTAGCGGAAACTATTAGACGTAATTGGAATAGACATGCACCCACATTGCTTTGGGAGATGAAGAGACAAAATGAACACTATTGTGGCTGAAATAAGATGGATGCATTCAGATGGGTCAGACTTGGATCCTATGCCATCCTCTCGTTGCTCCTCCAGGTCTAGGATGACCAACCATTCCAGTTTGGCCCAGCTTTAGCACTGACAGCTCCCTGTCCCAGGAAACTCCTCAGACTCAGGCAAACTAGAATTATTGGCCATCCCGTGATCCACTCTCCACCTGTCTCTGCTGTGTGCCAGGAGGCCAAACTGCCTAGAAGCATCCAGGGCTCCCTTCTCTTGGCTTCCAGCAGGATTTGGCCAATGGGAGGCACTTACATGAAACTAAAAAAAAAGGAAAAGAGTGAGCTTATAGTATTTATTCTCTTCTGGTATTAATATTTACCTTCTGCGGGTTTCCCTGAATCATCCCTCTTCTAAACGCCTCAGCTACTTGGCCCCTCCATTGGCTGTTTCTCCAGGGCCTGGTAACCTTTTCCTCCCCTTGTATTTTAGGGTCGGAAGTAGCAATAGTGCCCCACTTTTCCTCGCCCCAAAGTACTGCATTATCTCTTATTTGTTTCTCCAACCCTGCCCCCGAAATGTATAAACACTCCGATTATTAAATTGTCGTCATATTACCCAGTTTGAGGGTGCCATCTGTCTCCTGCCAGGACAATGATGGATGATGGATACAGCCTGTTTTCAGGACAGGCTGGGGACTCTGCTGTGGAACCGACTGGGGGCATATGGGATGGAGGAGGCACAGTTCCCAAAGGGAAAGGGATGCTGAACGACAGGGGTCCAGGACGGACAGAGAAGGCCAGAGGGCGCGGTCGAAGCCAGTGCTCCTCAAAGTGTCACTGATGGACGGGTGCATGGTGGGTACTGCTGATCACTGATGGGAGAAGAAGATAAAGTGAGAGGAGGCATTTAGAAACTTATAGCAATTTCATATTGCTGAAAAATTTAAGTCTTTCACAAAATAAGCAGTTGATGGCATATTAGAGATGAAAATCTTTAAAAACTGTTTCTTCACTATAGCTAGTTTGAGAAGTCCTGATCGAAACCAAGATGCTATATTAATATATGATGTTATGGATAAATATTAACACATCCCCGTCTATTGAAAAGCTGACCCAAAAGCACATGTTTTTAGATATTACAAGTAAAAATTAATAAACACTGTGTGCTTACTATGGGCCAGCTGCCATATTAAACATGTATTATTATTATTATATTGACATGTAATCCTTATAATTAACCTGTGAGGCAGGTCCTATTATTATCCCCATCTTAAGGATGAGAAAACTGAATCACAGAGAAAAAGAAACCGGCCCAGGCTGTAGCCAGAGTGGGGTAGCATCAAGATTCACGCCAGGATTCAAGCCTGGGGACTTGGGAACCCTCCAGAACCCTCCAGAACCCTCCAGAACAATGCCTCTCCACACCAACAATTTAATTTGTGTTTTCCACAATAGCAATATAATCAAAATAGATACAACCTTTACATTTTTCTTTCTATTTTCCACCCTTCTCTGGTCCTATTTTGAGCTGGATTAGAAGGGGTGTTTAAATCTCTTTTATCTTTGACTGAATCCCCTGTTGTTTTCTTCAAACCCTTCCAGAACAGCTAGTTATATAACTTGAAACACTCTGACACTGTCTATAAAGAAGAAAATATACCTTGTTCTGGCAAAAATCATTCAGAGCTTAATGATATATAGAACCCAGCCCATTCATTCAACCTCTCATACACTCTGCAGAAATTTCATCTATAGTGTGAGAACTAAGTGTCTCCTTATGCAGCCTCCAGTTATGTGCTATAAACTAGAGACTCACCGATGATCTATAAATGTCTATTCCATTCAGTGATGTGATGGAAGGTAAGAGCAAAGTTGCTTCAGAAATAAAGTCAAGACCTGAATGTCAACTGATGTTTCAGGTTCTGTTGACTTTTGTAGTTAGGCCACTTCTATCTTTACTGACTGAAGGAGAAACATGTAGGAAGATTCTCTGCCTTCATTTCTAAGTAGACAAAAACACACAAAAGAACGAACCGTGACTTTTCAAACCAAAACATGAATACAGTCAGCCAGCCAGCCATAGTCCAGGACAGCATACTACTTTCATACCATTCTAATGATCTCCCGACACATAACTTAGACAACACCAAAATTCATCACCTTTCTAGGTATGTAAATTAGGCATTTTCATTATCCCTCTTTAATGAGGAGTTTGAAGTCCATTAAGTGATTTGCCCAAGGTCTTATAATGTGTAGCTGGGGCTATAACGCAAGCCTTTATTAGACCCCATGTTTTCTGCACACATAGAAATATTTGGGTTTCATTATTCCATAGTCTATTTTACTTGCCAGATATCACTGCTAACCTGGGTTATAATATGGAAACTTGGGGTGGGTGTCCTTTCACTACTTTAAATTTATCAACCTTCCTGGGCTCTCTTTGTCCATTTGTAGGACAACATGGAGAGAAAGGTGGATGGATCAGTGGTTAAGCACAGTCTCCGGAGCCAGTTTGCCTGAGTTGAATCGTGGCTTTATAACTCCCAGCCACAAAACCTTGGGGTGTTTCTTCACCTCTATACTCCCCAGTAGCCTTGTCTATAAAATGAAAATGATAAAACTTCCCTTCAGGGTTTCAGTGAGAATTGATTATGGCACATAAAATTCTTAGAACAGTGCCTAACACGTGGTAAGTGCTAGACAAATGTTAGCTAGTCTAAAGCATCCCCAAGACCTCTTCCAGCAGAAAATTGCTATGCTTTTCTGAAACTAAAGCATCAAATTTGTCTCTTAGAAAGACAATTATGTAAAATTGGAGGGTCTGTGGCATTTCCTTTAGGATAGGAACATGGAATAAGCAGGTAGGCATAGGTAAAGCATGTGGCCACTTAAATAATATGATCCAGTTGGGTGACCACATTCTGTATTGAAGAAATTGGGACCCTTTGACAGTGGAATGGGGAAGTGGCACCATTAATAATTTCGGTGGAACCACAGTAATCTGGGACTGTCTAAGATCAACTAGGATGTGCTGTCTGACCTCTCTATGGAGCATTAGAGAACTCCCACCTACCCTGTAAATACTTCACTCACTACTATACTGAGGTTGTCCTCTTTCCTCATACTGAGTTTGAATTTCCCAAAATCTGAGATTCCCAATATTATAGTCATCCCTTAAATCAGAAATAAAACCCAGATATTTTTCAAAATTTGAATACTTTCTGTTTCTTTAATCCCACTCCTATTCTAAATAAGAGATTCTACTAAATTTTTAAAAGTTGTGTGAATCTTTACCTAAACCTCCTACCTTATACAAAAATTAACTTCAAATAGATCAGAGACTAAAATATATAATGTAAATCTATAAAATTTTAGAAAAAAATTAGGGAAAATCTTCCAGACTTAGTACTAGGCAAAAAGTTCTTAGATTTGACACCAATAAAAGGGGAAAAAGATAAATTGGACATCATCAAAATTTAAAAATTTTTTCTCTGCAACAGACCCTGTTAAGAGAATAAAATAACAAGTTTATCTTCCAGACTGGAAGAAATGTTTGCAAATCACATATCCAAATCGTATCTTAACAACTTTTCACAATTGCAAAGATGTGGAAACAACCCAAGTGTCTATCAATACATGAGTGGATTAATAAAATGTGGTATATGTATACCATGGAGTACTATTCAGCTTTAAGAAACAATGGTGATATAGCACCTCTTGTATACTCCTGGATAGAGCTGGAACGCATTCTACTAAGTGAGGTATCCCAAGAATGGAAAGACAAGCACCACATGTACTCACCATCAAATTGGTATTAACTGATCAACACATAAATGCACATATAAGAATAACATCTATTGGATGTTGGGCAGGGGGGAGGGGGGAGGAGGGAGGAGGGGACGGGTATTTGCATACACAAAGAGTGCAATGCGCACCACCCGAAGGATGGACATATTCGAAACTCGGACTTAGGGGAGGAGGGGAGGGGCAAGGGCAACATACGTAACCTAAACATCTGTACCCCCATAATATGCTGAAATAAATAAATAAAATCAACACTAAAAAACAATCCAATTGAAAAAGTGGGCAAAAGACTTAGTTCACTGGAAAGGGTACACAGATGACAAGTAAGCACATGAGAATATGTTCAACATCATCAGCCATTAGGGAGATGCAAATTAAAACCACAAAGAGATTTAACTGTAGTGAGTATGGGCAAAGCAGGCGGCGGCTCCTATAACATGCTCTAGTGCAGTGACTACATACTGTATTGAAACTGGTAACATTTGAGGGTGAAAGGAACACTATTAATAATTTCAATAGAACAAGAGGCTTGATCTGAGATTATTGCAGATGAACCTATTGGAATGAATAAGATAAAAAACAGTGATTATGACAAATTCCAAATGCTGATGACGATGTGGAGAAACTGGATCCCACACGCATTGCTAGTGGGAATGTAAAATGGTACAGCCACTTTGGAAAATAGTTTGGCAAGTTCCTTTAGAACTAACTAAAAATAGATTTATCATACGGCCCAACAATTTCACTGTTGGGCATTTATCCTAGGGAACAGAAAACTTATTTTCATGAAGAAAATTATTAAATATAGTGCCACCAACACAATGGAATATTAATGGGTCATTAAAGTAAATAATTATGACAGTTGAAAAGAAATAGATTTAAATGATCCTGAAATAATATTAAGTTGAAAAATGTAGAAATCAAAACTACATAGTAGAATAAAGACTTGACAGGAACGAGCAGGAAGGAAGCAGCCATTGTCAGGGTGGGGGAGTTGGTTAGGATGCTCATTTCAATTTTTTCTTTCAGAAGATTTTTGCTGTTATTTTTATGTCTTACATTTTTAAAACATAAAACTGAAACTGGAAAATCATTAACAGAAAAAAATAGTTTACAAAGAAACTCTTTCTGGAAAGGAGGGGGTGGCCTGAAGGGCCTCCTGCTACTGTGGTCTCCCCCATGGAGAGCGTTCACCAGAATGTTCTTTATCAGATTAGTTGGGGTTGGTGCCAAGAGTCTGAGGGTTAGGACCCAAGAGAAAGGTATCAAAGGAGGCAGAAGAAAGCCAGAAACAAGACAACAACTGCCTGGGCTGTGTGATTAATTGAAGAGATAAAGTGAGAGACCTTTAAGGAAAAGGAGGGGAAAGATGAATAGGAAGAGAAACAGGAGTTTCCAACCAGGAAGGGCAAAGTAGACCCAAGTGTTACCAGTCGGAACTCTGAGACAGCAGCATGGTGGACAAGTTCATCTGGAGCCCAAATAGGAGACCCAAAGAATGCAGCTCCAGGAAGATGACAAGTAAAGGGGAGGAAGGGACACCAAAGTGGGACAGGATGAGCATATAGATGAGCAATGCCTATTTTCAGCATAACAGGATAATCATAGGAAATCTTTCACTCAAGTTTCTAGCAACATAAATACTTAGAAGAGAT
The DNA here is from genome assembly GCF_000956105.1 of Propithecus coquereli. Lineage (NCBI taxonomy): Eukaryota > Metazoa > Chordata > Mammalia > Primates > Indriidae > Propithecus > Propithecus coquereli. The sequence continues at coordinate 8,481,942 of NW_012142745.1, forward strand.
AATAATATCCTTTGTTAACACAATTCATTATTCTTTTAGTTATTTCAATTTCCATGAGCAGCCTGTAAACCCGCAGGGGGCCTTTTTAAAACCAAACTATTAATTATTCCTTCCAAAGGAGGGAAGAAATGAAAGCACAAATTCAGAAACAAAGAGCATCATTTCGACGAGATGATCTGTCCAAACACACCACGGGCCACAATTTCAACTATGCCCCCATGAACACCCCAGGTTTACTTACTGAATGGTGGGGTAGCTTGATGTTTAGATGGTCTGAGGAAGAATTGGTCTCAGTTGCTCATTGCAAAGTTACTTAATCTCTCTGAACTTCAGTTTCTTCCTAGGAAAGTTGGAAAGATAAGTGAGATTGAAGTACACACACGCTGAGGAATGCACAGTGTCCTCTACATACTAGGAGCTCAGTAAATGTCAGCCCCTCATGCTTTCCTTTCTTCAGTCTTCTGCCTGCCCATTTCCACCCGTAATTGTAGCAGACCCTGCCCACTCTGCCCTGCACTCACCATGAGCACTAACAGCCTCCTATCGTACATGCTTCTTTTTTCACTTTTCAGGCCAGGCTGCGTCGTAGGTGCCAGGGATTGACACTCTGAGAACAACCCTCAGTCAATACAAATAGAACTTGGAGGATAAACACTTGAGTTTCCTTATCACTCAGAAAGGAAATGTCTAAGGCATATTTCACGTGCTCTCCCAAATGTCTCCAGCAGGAATGGACCCTAATTTCCCACAGCAATAATTTGTCCATTAACATCCTGTATTGATTTTTTCCTTCTCTGTCTCAAGTCCTTCATTCTTCTATTGTTTCTTCCCGGCATCACCTTCCAAATAAACTACTTCTCCTCAAATCCTTGCCTGAGTCAGCTTTTGGTGGAACGCAATCTAAGACACCAAGTTACCCAGCCAAGTGTCCCCTCCTGCTTGTGAGTGGATAGATATGCTCGAGATTTCACTTGAGAATGTAATGCATAGTGTTCATTCACTGGCCCCAGCGTATCAACAAGAAATCATCCCATTGCCCTCTGCAGCATGGCTGCAACTCTCACTACTCTTCAGAAGCTACTTTCTCAAAGTTTCCAACAGTCTCAATACTTGCAAATTCACAGTCTTTAGATCCTTGTCACCTCTGCAGAACTCAACACTGTTGTCAACCTTTACTAGAAACTCTCTTCTGTCTTGTTTATTGTGAAATTCATTCCCTGGTTCTGTCTTTTTTTTTTCCAGAAACTTCTCTGGATCCCCTTTGACTGCCTATTCTTTAAATGTAGGCTTTCACAAGATTCTCTATCCAGAATTTGCTCCTGACTTCATACTCTCCTCCTCGACACTCTCATCCACTTTGATATCTCAAACGATACCCTTTCGACAGGTGGCTCCCAAACCGACATCTTTTACTCTGACTTCTCTTTTTTCTGCTGAACTTCTTCTGCTCAGCTATGAAATGATTGAAGCTTGAGATTTAAGGGGCCACTCTCCAAGCAGCTCCTCTCATATATGTCAGCTCCGTTTAATTATCTTTAGTTCAGAATTTCATAATCTCTCATCGAGAATAATGCAGTTGCTTCCTAATGGCATCGATGTAGCCACTCACCACTCACCATACATTTCATGGTGGTGAATCACATAACAAAAACCCCATGTGGAGGGTATTACCAACAACCTCATTTTACGAGTGAAGATATCGAAGCTCAGAGGGGTCAAGAAGCATGTTTAATGTCACCCCAACCAGTCCCCAGTGCAATCTGAACAGACTAGAAGAACAAGTAGAAAAATTCTGAAGATTTTCCACCATGCCAGATGACCCTTTGGTATGGATTGTAAAGTCCTTCATGCATTTTATGCATCAAAGGAGAATAAACTTCCCCAAAGCAATCGCCACAGCAACAAAAATAAATAAGTGGGATCTAATCAAATTAAAAAGCTTCTGCACTGCCAAGGAAACTATCATTAGAGTGAATAGACAGCCCACAGAATGGGAAAAAATATTTGCTCTGTACACATCTGATAAAGGGCTCATAACAAGAATCTATCTAGAATTCAAAAAAATCAACAAGAAAAAATCAAACAACCCCATCAACAAATGGGCAAAGGAAATGAACAAAAACTTTTCAAAAGAAGACAGAATAATGGCCAGCAAACCTATAAAAAAATGATCAACATCTCTAATCATTAGAGAAATGCAAATCAAAACCACAATGAGGTATCACCTAACCCCAGTGAGATTGGCCTCTATCAAAAAATCACAAAACAACAAATGCTGGCGAGGATGTGGAGAGACAGGAACACTCTTACACTGCTGGTGGGACTGCAAATTAGTGCAACCGCTGTGGAAAAGAATTTGGAGATACCTCAGAGAGCTAAAAATAGAAATACCATTCGATCCAGCAATAGCACTATTAGGTATCTACCCAAAAGAGCACAAAACATTCTACGATAAAGACATCTGCACCCAAATGATTATGGCAGCACAATTCACTATCGCAAGAATGTGGAAACAATCCAAGTGCCCGTCAATCCATGAGTGGATTATTAAAATTTGGTATATGTTTACAATGGAATATTACTCAATTATAAGAAACGACAGTGATTTAGCACCTCTTATACTTTCCTGGATTAAACTTAAGCCCATTATCCAAAGTGGGGCACCACAAGAGCAGAAGAATGGGATCCATTTGTACTCACCATCAAATTGGTACTAACTGATGAGCACTAGGGTGATCACATGACAGAAATACTCTCTAGGGATTAGGGGGATGGAGGGGCAAATCTACAACTAAAGGACACGGGGAGCACTAAAGGGAGGGAAGGGCATACCTTTAACCCGCATTTGGGTAAGGCAAAGACATAAAGTGTAACTATAATGTTTGTACCCTCACAATACCCTGGAATAATAAAAAAAAAAAAAAAAAAAAAGGAGAATAACCTTTCTACTGCTGCAGTAAACGTAGTCTTCAAGAGGGTAGAATATCAGTTGGAGCATGGACTCTAGACATGAACTCTGGACTCACTCTGGCCTGGGTTTAGATCTCAGTTTTGCAACTTACAAGCTCCATGACCTTGGACAAATTACTAACCTCTCTCAGCCTTCATCTGCCCATCTATAAAATAGCAATAGTCAAATATACTGCAGAGAACTATAATGAGAATTAAATGAAATAGTGGAGGAAAAGCATCTATGATGTGTCTTGCATGTTTCAGGAGCTCTATAAAGAGTAATTATCATGATAATCATTCTATAAAGCTACTGTAAACCAAAGGAGAAAGCAGAAGTAAAATATAGTGGGATGATGTAAAGATATGAGAAATAAATTGCCTCTTTTTACACAAAATTTTAGAACAAATAAAACGTACAGGAAAAATCTCAAACCCGAACACTCACTTAGCAATCCCAAACTAAGGAGTCATTTCCATAAAGGCAGGCTGCACTAAAGCAATACTTTTATTTGGCCACACGTCTATTTACAAATCTTCACCACTGTCTCTGAAAATGAAGAAATATAACCTTCATTTGGTTTGGATTCTACATGTCTTTGCAATTTTCACAAAAATTTCTCTATCCTTCCACTTACAAAGAGGCATTTCAGGTCAATCAAAACAGGCAGTGACAGATCGGGACAGTGATAGATCGCTGAGGCCTTGAGGCTTTTCTCAGCACTTACTGGTGGGAAACAGCAAGACTTCACCACACAGTCAGTAGAAAAGCCAGGCTCATGTGACACTCCAGAGTGGAGTCTGTGGCTGCATCTGCATGTCAAGGAAACCCGAATTCCAGAGCCCATCAGTGAGCAATCCATTTTCTGGGTAGCTGTTGGTATGAGAAGAGGCATTGAAACTGGAAAAATGTTGACACAATAATGTTCTCTATGTGGTTTAAGGAAGAAGTGACCAGAGATATTACCATAAAGATGTGAGATTCCAGTGAGACAGAAAAGTGGCTAGAACCACAGTGAGAAGATATGCCAATCTCAGGGGACAGTGACAGAGGCCAGGATTCCGGTCAGCCGGGAGTGGGGGTGGTGGGCAGGTGTTACCAAAGAGGACTAACCTGAACATTGTCTTATCGTGGCAAGAGCATTCTTATATTCTACAAACATTTGGAATACAAATCCATTACTCATATACAATGCCCACCTCCTCAAAAAAAAAAAAAAAAATCTAAAGTTAAGTAAGCAGTTTAACCTAAAATGGGCTGGCTATGTTTTGGCAAGTCCAGGAAAAAAAAAGAAATGCTTCCACTGGGTCTATTTCATTCTCCACCACAAAACCTAGGCCTCTTTCTTTGAAAGTCCAGCAAACTATCCCCACAAGTCCAAACAGAGTCTCTGTCTGGGGGTGGAGGGTGAGGAGGGCCTCTATGTAGTAACATCTAGAGACAGCGAAGCCTAGAGATGTGGTGGCACTAACAAAGCACTTTCATCTTCAAAGCTCTTTATAAGTGTTAATTAATTCATCCTTCCCACACCCCTATAAGGCAGTAAGAGGAGATCAAAGAGTCTCTGGACAGAACTTGGCAGGATGAGCTCAGAGAGGTATGTAGCCCACATCTTGCAAATAAGGGAGCAAGTAAGCACTTAGTAAGAGCTCTTCCCCCTAAATCCCACCTCCTCCTCGCTGCCCCCCAAAAATTACATTGAAGAGATACTCTGGAGGAGAGAGATAATGTAGTATTAGGGAAGACATATTTACTGACTCTATGCTACAATCTAAAAATATAATTAGAGAAGAAGATATATAAGCTTTAATCCAAGTAATCCCCGTTGTTCCTGAGTCATTAATACCACATCTGTTAGTAAGAAAAAATAGAATTGACTACACCAGAAATCACCAGATGATCAAGGAGAAAACAGGGTTCAACAGAAAAACAGGGTTCAAGATCATGTGGCCAAAACTACACATATTATTAATAAAATTGCTTAGTTCATTGCTCTGATTTTTTTTTTGAGACAGGGTCTCACTCTGTCACCCTGGTTAGAGTGCAGTGGCACCATCGCAGCTCACTGCAACCTCAAACTCCTGGGCTCAAGTGATCCTCCTGCCTCAGCCTCCTGAGTAGCTGGGACCACCACACCCAGCTAATTTTTTCTATTTTTGGCAGAGACAGGGTCTTGCTCTTGCTCAGGCTGGTCTCAAACTCCTGACCTCAAATGATCCTCCCACCTTGGCCTCCCAGAGTGCTAGGATTAGAGGTGTGAGCCACTGCGCCCCACCCCATTGCTCTAATTTAGTTTGTATATTTATTTACAAATATGTGAAAATGGATCTGGTTATTTCCAGAAGATTTAGAAACTGACCTGGAAAACGTAATTCTTTTGTTCCAGTGGAACCTGACGGAACATTCGAATCTTTTTTAAGAACATTGTCTTAAAATATTTCAAAATTTCAAAGCTAGATACCAAGTATTAAAAAGAGTTGCACAAAACGACCATATTTATTAATGCCCTTTTTCAGAAGTTAACTTCTACCATTTTTTTTAAATAAGTGAGTTAGAACACCATCAATTCTCAGTAGAGAAGAGTGTAAAAAAATTAAATTAATAAATATTGGCCAAGAGTAACCATCCATTCCCTTTTGATAACGTCTCTAACCAAATTCAAGGCTTCGGCCTTTGCAGGAGTGCTAGGGAGCAGTTATGAGGGAAAGGGGATGGAAAATAGATATACGTTTTGGAAGAACCTTCTTTGCAAAAGGCACTGAAATTCACACAACCTCTCAGGGCTGCTCATATTTTTGGAGGTTTGGGGACACATGATCATTTCACCAACTTCCCATAAGTCACTCAAAGAACCAGATGAGTCTTAAAACACCAGTTTTATAAATGGCCATGCCTGTTCTGAACCTTGACCTTGAACTCACTCTCCCCAATCACCCCATCCCCCAGGAGTAGGCCCCGACACTGAGCCATCACACCCCCTGTTTCTGGGAACAGCAGACTTTTCTGTCGAAGCCACCATTCTCCCCCTCCATGTCCAGGTTGGTTCTGTAGCACAAGCGCCCCCATCTCCCTCTATACCTGGGGATGGGCACATTTCCCAATCTGACCAATTACTCTGTCTCACTCCCTTGATCATGGTGACTGGTTGAGGAACAGGCTTAAGAGGCAAGTCAGTCCTGGGGTTTGAGACCAAAGCCTTCTTTCCACTAATGTCTGCTGTGTTTTCCCTGAGAATGGAGATGCAGACACAAGCAGACACAATATACATCTTAGTTGCAAAGCAATTGACAGAAGTCCCTTGAAAGCAACCTATATAGCTCACATTTTTATGTTAGATACATGTTCCATATTTCAACAATGAATTTACTGAGAAATGGGAAAATGTGCGAAGTAAATATATATTACAAAATCAACACAAATGTCAAAAAGCTAACAAGAAGAGAGAGTAAATACAATCATTGGTTGGCGATCTACCTCTGTACTTGGCACCGATGTGACGGCACCAGGACATCAGTCATTCTTCCCAGCTGGGAATCGCACTCACCTTCTCTTTGGTTTGAATGAAATGAAAGTTGCTGAAAGCAGCTTCCTCCACATTACTTGTGGCTAGGAACAGCATACCAGGTCAATGGAAAAAGTGATGAGGTGGACTATTTTTTTCCTAATAGAAGGCTTCATTAAGTACTTCAACATTGTGGGCTTAGAAATTATGATTAAGTGGGAGGACAACAGACAATGGGGTTTGGCAGTATGTTTCCAAGTACTTGTTATATTATCTAATAAAAACTTTAACTGTATTTAACCCCAAATCCTCTTCCTTTGGTTATTTAAACATACATAGATGACAAATAAAATGTAATTAGTGTTTTCTTACACATTTTCCTAAAAAAGAGATGTTTACGAGAGACATTAATAATAACCATATAATCGTGGTATGTTCTATTTTGAACTGAGAGTGAATTTTTGCCAAAGATAAACCAAAAAGGAATGTCAAAGATATGGTCAAAACCACAGCTAAGTTCCTGAGTTAAAATAGAGCCAGTCTATGGGAAAGGGCAAGTGGGAACTTCCAGGGTACCAGACAAGTTGTGCATCTTGGCCTGAGTGGTGGTCACACAGCTTTGTTTGTCTAAATATTCATCAAGACTTAAGTGCATTCATTGTTCTTCCTAATATTTCAACTAAAAAGTTAAAAACGAGGCCACTCTAGCTATCTCTATATAGCAATTCCAACCCAAAGAGGTAAAAAATTCATAAAAACATTGAAAATTTAAAATAACAGAAATGTTTTCTAGAATCTATGCATTGAGAGAATTGAGAAACACAATCCATTGCCTATATGTACTATACCCTTTGAATGCAATAGCAACCAGCTAGAAAGTAGGCAGGAAGAAATCTTAGCGCCCCCCACACACACTGTGCACACACAAGTACACATGCACACGCAAGCACACATGTGCACACACACTCACACACAAACTGACACCCCACCCATTTATCCTTGCCTTGGTGATTAGATTTGTACCACTGGAAAGCTAAGCAGTCAGTCCTTGATTTTGCTAGAAAGAAGTACTTTCTGTGGCTGAAAGTCATGATCAGTTCCAGTCTCCAATCTACCTCCAGCCTTAAGAAAGACCATGAGCATAAGCCTATGCTCTTCATCAAAATGCCTGTGTGTTGATAAGTGCTTATGTGTCGATGGGCATCGTCATCCATTAATTATTAATATAATTCTCACACATCTAATCCATATAATCATGGGGGCAGCGGGATGTGATGGAAACAGCTCCAACAGATGGCAGTTTATTCTGGTGCAACCACTCATTAGCAACAAGATTTCAGGCACGTTGATTTAACATCTCTGAGTTTCAGTTCCTTCACCAAGGGAATGAGAGGAGTCTTGCAATGTTGTATGTGAAAGCACTTTACAAACTATAAAGTGGTGTAAAAAGATAAGCTATTGATGCAGTAGATGGAAAGATCCTGTGAAAACACTTAGGTCATGTCCCACCTGTGTTCAAAACCCCCATGTCTTCCCATCTCCCTCAGAGTAAAGGCCAAAGTCTCCCTTCACCTGTGAACCCTCCCTACCAAAGCTCCTCCCTTCGCTCTTATCCCCCAAGCGACCCCTTGGCTCGCCCAGGCATATTTTTATTTTGCAGCCTTTGCATTTGCTGTTCCTCCTATCTAGAATGTTCTTTCCCCAGAAGCCACCCCTCACTCCTTTCAGGTATCCACTCAAAATGTTGGTTCTCAGGGAGAAGTTTCTTGTTCACCCTTCTAGAAGACTCACCTCACCTTCCCTCCAGACATCGTATTCTCTTCTCCTGCTTTCCTTTTCCTTCTCGGTATTTACCATTGTTTATCTCATTTGTTATCTCCCCCTAGGTTTCTTGAGGGACATGCACACACTCATGACAGACCACTGCTAGAATATTCTAGAACAGTGCCTGGCATAGGGTATGCACTAAATATATATCTGTTGAATGAATGGGCTTATTGTCATCCACATCCTTCTGTCCTTCTCTTAACCCTCTCCGTAATTCATTGCCCTTTTCTTAAGAAGTGTAAATCTTATTCACAATTCAAGGCTCATACGATCACTCCCTTTGTGAGTCTTTCTCCATCTTCCTCCCTTCTTCCTCTTCTTCCTCCTTAGTAGAATTAATTCATCCTTCACTGTGTTCTCTGCAATGTATGGTTTATAATTCTCTTCTAGCATTCAGGTTTTACCACATCGTATTACAGTTTGTGTGATCATTTGCGTACACACACGCACACACACACCCGTATATTGTGTTCAGGATAGACTGTCCAAAATGATCATTTCAACTATTGCAGTACTTGATATACATAGAAATCTCTCAATATAGGGGTATTAAATATATACATATATATCTTGTACATTTTAAATGTTATTTCCATTAGCAATAAAGATGGTTTTCAGGCAAACGTCTATATGCAATTCTATTTTAGAGAAGACTGTACCAGCTTGTGCGCTTGCTGTCCTCTCAATAACTCTAGCTGAGAACATCTAGGTTGAAAATTGCCACTCTTTCCTGTGGTGATTCTGTTATGCTCCCTAAACACTCTCCATTTTGCTTGTACTCTTAACCATTCCTTCTTACCAACCCCATTACAATCAGGTACAGAAAATTTTGGATTTTAGTAACTTGCACAGTATGTAGAAATGTTTAAAACATACATCCGGAAAATTACAGAAAAATTTTAGTTCAAAAAAGTAAGAATATAAGGATCCTCTTTCTTAAACAAGAAAACAAATGTCGTCTTCAGAATAGACATCTTTATTTGACCTCTTCAGAGAACTCAAGGCTCTCAAATATTGCTCTCATTTTCAATGACATTAATTCTCAAATTCTAGTCCCCTCTGTACCCATATACATAATAACTGCTATGAACAAGGGAAACCAATGACTCTCTTTATAGCGTCTTCACACAAAATCTTCAAACCATTTGTTCAAATGACTGATCTCAGCAAAGTGGGTGAAGGGCATTAATAGACATTTGGAAATCCCTGTAAATCCATCATCCTGAAAGACGGCACCGTGCCCACGGTGACTCCAAAGGGAGTGAAATGAAATATGCCATCAACTGTCTGGGGGTTAATCGATCATATTTCTGGTGCTACTTGGTTTGACATAACCAAATTTGCACTGAAAATCAAGTCATCTATCTTAGTTCTGGTCAACTTAAAAAATTTAATCCTATTTGACCTTTCCTGAGGTGCAGTCAAAGAAAAACAGATTCTTTTTTGAACCGGGCAACCCCCTTTTATCTCTATTACAGTCACCTGAGTGGTTCCATCTCTGTCCTAATTCAAGAGCACTGAGTGGCCTGTGACAAATCAAGTCACTGGCTTTTTGGCCCCCGATGGCAGGAATACTGGGAGATTTTATTTGTTTTACTTTGAGATGATAAAGGAAATTTATTTTAAGGAAGATTAAAGACAGAGAAGGCAAGAGCGAAAGAGTGACATGATGCTCTGATTCACCAAATGACTGAAGCAGAAATAAATCCAGAGAAATCATTAGATTCCCACAATCAACCGATTTTCTCATGGAAACTGTCACCACAGCCTGACTCTTACTGTGGCCTCCAGAAAGCAGACTTGGCCCTCTGCTCCAATTTGTTTTTATTAACTTAATTTAGAACTTACTGGAGGGATGCTACTTTTTATACATAGAGGCTCCCTTCTCAGAAACATAAGAATATTTGAAGTTATATTTCAATGACTCTTTACAAAGGGATTTTTCTTTCTCTTCTCTCTCTCTCCCTTCCCCCTCCCCTCCCTCTCTCTTGAGCATACTCTTGTTTTCATTCTCTCTCTCTTACCAAATATTGCTCTCTGTATCCTTTGTTGGATATTTAAAACCTCTAATGTTCACCATTGTCCTGGAGTGTCCCTTGTTATAGGAGAACTTCTTCCCAGGAAAGAAAAGCCGCACTCGTCTCTGAAGATAATGGGCAAACCTGATACGTTTAAAGCTGAGCTAAATTTCCGCAGCAACTATTTGAGGGGAAAAGCAAGTCAAACTGACAACAAAGAACACGTGTGTCCATTCACTTTGGTCACCGGAATGCTAACCAAGCAGAGAAAATGGGTATCTGGAACCAAAAAGATTAACCTGGAAAAAAAAGGCCATTTGAATGTGATACTGAAACATGTCTCTCACCCATTGTCTTTGAGGAGCTCAGCACATACGTGATATGTGAGTGGGTAGGGGCAAAAAAAATGTTGCTCTATTTAATACTTGATTCTCACACTTGGTTCTTCCCCTGCGTGTGCGGGGGACAGAGTCTCAATCAAGCTCTCGGTTCTGTTAACGGAGACAGGGAAAGGCAGATAGATGGGGTTAGAATTTCCTTTCCTTTGTCTCAAGGGTTTTTTTTTCACTATTATTAAATAAGAAAAGATATTTATTTGTATCACTACCAATAGATATTGTCTTAAGTTTTCACAGAGAAATAATTCAAAATGTCAAGCCAATGCTTTAAAAATAAAAGAAGAAAAAGCTTTGAGGAGAGAAGCAAATCACTCAAACCCCTTCTCCTCTAATCCATAGTGACCTGGGTGGATGGTGGCTTCCCTCACATCAGCCCCCCATCACAAGACAATCGCTGTGAGTATCTGTGGAGGGGGCAACACAAATGCTGGTGATTTAAAACCCAAGCAAACATCCACTTTAGAAAATCAGTCCTGTATGTGTTCTATGACGTGTAGGACGGCATTATTATCTGTCAAACAAGTGCTAGCAAATTCTGCACTGGAACTCTCAGAGTCTCTGATGTGTCATCCTTATCTTGAACCACTCAAGAATAGAATCATATATATTGTATATATTGAATAGCATAATATAAAAACTTGTATTAAACTTTTATACTGGGTAAGGATCATCAAAAACAGATACACTGATCAAGCACTAATAAAAATGAATGTTAATATTTGTTTACATTCTCTGTGCACTGACCATGTACCAGGCACTGTTTTAAACCCTTTATATGTTTAACTCATTAGCCTTAATGGGCACCCTGAGAAGCAGCTACTGTTATTTCCTTCATTTTCTAGACGAGGAAATAAAGGCACAGAGAGTTGAAGAGAACTGTAAACTTAGCACTGCTGTAATAATAGCACACATTTACTGAGTGTGCACCACACAGAACTGTGCTAAGCAGTTTAACATGCATTACAGTTCTCAAATTAAAAAAGAATCCTATGGTGTAGGTACTGTTCTTAGTGCTAATTTATAGAAATATAAAAAACACGTAGACTAAATGACCCCCAAATATCAAGGTGTATCACAGCTCTCAAGCTCAAAGAGGCCCACTGTAAAAACAAAAATCTGTCCTGATCCTTTCTGTGGGATATTCCATTATCTGAAGGGGAAGAAAGACACAAGTGCCAATCTGCTGTGACTCATTCTCTGTGACGGGAATCGGGTGTTCTCCCTTATGTACATTATCTTGCCGAATGCTCCCAGGAACCTGGTATGCAGGGATTATCAGTCCCATTTTATAGATGAGGAAATAGTTTCAGTAATATTGTTCAAGACCCCACAGCTACTGAGGGGTGAAAACAGGATTCAAACCCAAGTCCTTCCAAGACCAAAGTCCACATGTGGCCGCTCCAGGGCTCTCCTCTCCAGGCTTTTCATACAGAACTGCGGTCCCCAAACTCCAGCCTCCAGGTCTGTTAGGAACTGGACCACGCAGCAGGAAGGGAGCGGTGGGTGAGCCAGCAAAGCTTCATCTGTATTTACAGCTGCTCCCCATCGCTGGCATCACTGCTGAGCTCCACCTCCTATCAGATCAGCGGCGGCATTAGAGTCTGCATTATGGCGAGTTGTACAATCATTTCATTATATATTACAACATAATAGTAATAGAAATAAAGGGCACAATAAATGTTATGCACTTGAATCATCCCAAAATCATCCCCCCCACCCCCCAGTCCGTAGAAAAATTGTCTTCCTTGAAACTGGTCCCAGGTGCCAAAAAGGTTGAGGACCGCTGATCTAGAAGGATGCTGAAGACCCTGCAGCACTTTCTGTGAGCATCATTCCCCACTGTGTGCCTCAGGGTGGAGAGGATAGAACGGATGAGGAGGAGTGCGATTATCCACTCTGTCCCCATCCGCATTTTAGCAGTGACTGCATGAACTGAAGCTAAATGTGTGATGGTGTGAACTAAAGTAAACAGTGCATTATGGTGAACTCTAGCAAACCAAAATAAATGAGGTTTTATATATGTCACATACACGACAAACGGGACAGTGCCTGTGTGGTAGACAGCCTTCTAAAATGTCTCCCAATATTCCCGCTTCCTGGTCTTCACACCCTCACGTGGTTCCTTGTCCTTGAATATGGGCTGCACCTGGGCACTTGCTTCTAATGAATACGGATATGGAATATGGCAAAAGTGATGGAATGTCACCTCTGAGATCAGGTAATAAAGGACTATTACTTGTGTCTTGCTAGCATTCTCTCTCTCTCTGTCTCTCTCTCTCTCCCCCCCCCTCACCTTCTCAGCTTGCTGGCTTTGACAAAGCAAGCTGTCATGTTGAAGCGGCCCATGTGGCAAGGTACTGAGGGTGGCTCCCAGCCAACAGCCAGTTAGAAACCAAGGCCCTGAGTCTAACAGCCCACAAAGTACTGAATTCTGCCAACAACCATGTGAGTGAGCTGAGAAGTAGATCCTCCCAGTCAAGCCTTTGGATAAGGCCACGCCTTATTGTGAGAACACAGCTAGGATATTCCCAGATTTCCAACCCACAGAAACTGTGAGATAATAAATGTGTTTTGTTTTAAGCTGTTAAATTTTAGGAAATTGCTTATGAAGTGATAGAGAATATATAACCTACTCCTCCCATAAAAAGCTCTTTCAGAAAAATATTTGCTGTCATTTTAAATGTAGCATGATGCATTTACATCTACAGAGAATGGAGAACACTGATGTCAGAAATCTCAAAGGGAAAGGGTAGCCATCCTGTTTTGTTCACCTCATTGTTGCTGGAAATGTCTATAGGTGGCAGTTATAATGAACAGAACTCTGGACTTAAGAGTCAAAATACCCCAATTCTGCCATAAACTCTGTTAGTTAATCTCTCTGGGACTTGCATTGTTCTTTGATAAAATGGGGTGGAGGTGCTTGCTAGAAATTACTTCTGAAATTTCTTCCAGCATGATGTATAAATGAGAGAAGACTATTAGAGGTGTTGCTCACTGATAAACAACTGTATTAGCTGCTTATCTAAAAAAAAAAGGAAAAAAAATCTCAGGAACTGTTGCTGCCTAACCAGTATAAAAGATGGGCCTTTCCCCCTTAAAATAAATCAAAACCCAAATTAAGGCCTAATGAACCATATCATTGAGTTAACACCTTGCTAGGGTCTGGCCAATTCGATTCTAACAATGACCCAGTGGGATGTCTGTAAGTCAGAATAGATGTCTTTGCCACTCTGATCGCCAGATCGCCATGCCTGGAGACAATCCCTTCAGCAGGGAGTTTGTTTAACCCTCTGAGACACAGTGGCATGTACATAAGATGTCCTCAGTTCCTAAGTTATATGCTGTGCTACAAATCACATTTCCAGGCTAAATCGGGGCTGATGGAAAAAGAACTAATTCACTAGAAAACCAGGTATTGCCCAGAAATAAAATATCTAAAAGGCCCTAAGTTTTTGAACAGTTCTATGTCTGCAGACACAAACGAGAGTTTTGTGGTGAATCACAGGTACTTTAATGATTTTGAGGAGTCTAACGCTGCAATTCTGAGCATCAGAAAAATGCCACCTAAAACAGTAGCCTTAAATGACCACATTCTTTTTAAGAGGGAGAGTGATTTGGGAGAGATTTAGGGAGATCTGTAAACTATTTCTAATCTATCTGGGGAAAATCTAATAAAATGCCAAAATTAGTTCATCTTAATGATTTTCACAGGCTCACCACTGTAGAGTCATCCAGTGATTCACCACGAGGGAGTGGTGATTGGCTTTTGTTTCTGTGTCTGAACATGTGCCTTTTCAATCAAGAAACAGCTTGGTATGTGATTTGGAGGCTCAATATCTGTTAAGCATTTCAATTGTATTATTTTGGCAGGAGTTGGTTCAATTGTCCTATTAAATCTGAATAGTTCTACAGTGGAAATAAAAGCACACACACACACACACACACACACACACACACACACACACACAAGCACACATACACATACAAACAAACCATGTCCGTGTTGGTTCTTAAGTGAACAATATCCTTTCATCTTGCAAGTGTCTAGCAATTATAAAATGGATCCAATCAATATAGACAGCCAACACAAATAAGTCAGACATAACTGATTCTGTATGAATTAATAAGTACGTAATGAGCCTTTACAGCTTGTTAGCATGAATTCTGCAGATAATTGGTTCCATTCTCCATTTCCCTATTGTGTCTAGAAGCAGCTTAAAATGGTAGCCAAAAGAAAAAGATATGGCAAGCATAGTTTGATTGGTGACCATTTATTCTGGAGACTGTTGGAGAAATAATTTGGGCCATGGTATCTTCCACAGTACTGCTTCGCAGCTCCAGCCCTATGTCCCCTCTAGTACATAAGTCTCGGATATTTAAAACCTTGGAATCGGTGGTTCCTGGTTTTGGACTCTTTGGGTGTTCATTTGTCAGTCTTTCCTTCCTTGTGGCATGAATGTTTCTTATACGTAATCACTTTCTCAGACACAAGCAAATGGTTGCAGTATTAGGACAAATTCATGGGATCAAAACTGCCTGGAAATACGCTGAAGAGTCTGATCTTGTTCCAGAAACTAAAGCTTTGTTGAAATTCAATACCACATATTTTACCAGTATATATTTAATGTACAATAGTGGAAAGGATTTGAAATAGCACATTTTAATGCTAATCCATAAGGTGCTATTTGCAGACACTGCTTACGGGATCTTTTTAAAACTGGCCTAAATTCCCATGATCGTAAACACTACCAACAATAACAGTAACATCCCTTACAGCACCTTTGAATCTGAAAAGCCCTTTTATAAGAGTATAAAAGACCTGTGAGACGGATAGGACAAGCCTGATTATTTCCACTCTGCAGATGAGGGAATGGAGCCCGGGAAGGGCAAAATAACTGGCTTATAGGTAGCAAGAAGCAGAAACAGAATTAGAGTCCCCATCCTAAAGCAAGTGGATCCTGCGTGCTTTATAACATAGGAAGACCAGGTTTAACCAAAAATATAAGGCAAAATAGCAACAATAATCACGTTGACATTTTTAGCATAACTCAGCAAGACTAAAATAGAACATGGGTAACATTTCAAAGTAGCAATTGAGAGGAGATGAGGTTCATTTGGAAATACGAGTAGAGGTTTTCTGTCTAAAAAAAGAACTGAGACTTGTCTATGAACCTGTTGGGCCTCTCAGTTTCCATTAGCTGCAGAGGAGCCAGCTACCTGAAGTCACCAACAAGCATCTAAGATAGACAAGGCCGACATCTTCATTTCAGAAGGGCTTCATCTTTAGTGATCACCGTCCCTGAAATGTGTACAGCTCGTTAAGACTGACCAAGCACTGCTTCACACACTGTTGTATTCAGTTCCCACCACAGCCTTATGGATGGGCCAGAGCAGAGGTCATCCTCCCCATTTACTGCAGAGAACTCTAACTTAGCACTCCAGAGTTAGTAAATCCTGGGTGGCGGGATCAGAATTTGAGATTGCTGATATCCTGTCTGAAGCTGATCTCTCTATAACGAGCCCAATCTTATTAATCACTGTATCAGTGAGAGTCCAGTCAGGAGCCAGCTAGCAGGGAGAGTTTAGTATAAAAATTATTAACTAGGTAAACAATGAAGACATCGGCCCCATCTGTCTCACTAAGAGATGCTTATTGGTAACACCAGGTTGCCTTTGCTGGCTCCTTTGCAGCTAATGGAAACTGAAAGGACCAACAGGTCCATAAACAAGTCTCAGTTCTTTGTTCAGATAGAAAATCTCTACTCATATTTCCAAATGAAACTCATCTCCCTGATACTCCTCATCCACCTAATTACTGGAAAGCCAGAAAGAGAGCGCTAAAGCATCACAGAGGTAGCAACTGCAGAAAACAGCTACCCGCCAAGGGCTGGGAGGAACAAAGGTTAGAATTATAATATTAGACTATTAAATTTCTAGAATCCTGGAGAGGAGCCCTGCAGGAGAAACCCAGATCCCTCGAGGAAAAGGCATCATTCATCTGGTGCTCTTACCCCTGAGGGGCAGATGAGGATGGTTCAGCAGTTGTTGGGAATGCTGTCAACAGGACTCGCATGCTGCTGCAGGAAGTCACTCTCTCTTCTGAAATGAAGGATTACTAGGGACACTTTCATAGGAACCAGAAGCATCCAGGAAAGTGCAGTCTCTTCTCTCTCCCTCAGTCCTGCAGCCCATCTCCTGTGTCCCCTATTAGCAGGGAGCCAGCTGGCAAAGCAGAAATACAGCCTGCACAGTCCTAGCCTCAGCAACACACAGTAGAGTATAAACAGGGAGGTTCGGAGCTAAGAGAAGCTGTCTAAAAGCAGGCACCATGCACATCTTTGGATGTTCAGCATACACACCCTTCTGCCATCACTGGAACTGCAATACAATGATAAAAGCTCTATGTTTTAGCCTGATAAGACTCAAGTATCCTTCCGACAAATCAAGACAATCTCGCCCTCTTCCCCAAATGAGGAGATGCATTAGTCCGTGCATGCATCTCTGCTCTATGTCAATCACACCTTCTTCCCGTCTTTTCTGGATATGCTTTTACCTGAAGACTAATTTGTAAAGTTAACCTCCAAAAAAACTCATATAAAATAATAAAATAAAGGGGAAGAGACAAGATATCAGATAATACATACAAAACAAACAAAGAGAAAAATACACATTTTCTGTGATTATAAGTGATCATGAGGCCATAATGGATATTTGTAACTTCCTTCTTTCACGGCTCTTTCCACGTTTCCTTTGCCCTTAGCCACGGCCTCAGCCATCTGGGAGTCTTTCCGTGGTGCGGCGCTCTCAAGCTTCTTCTTGAAGGGTCTAAATCTTCAGAAGTCCAGTCTCTTTGAGGTTGTGCTAATTTTTTCATTAGCTTTCCTCACTAACTATGAAGGTGCTAAGAGGCACCCCAGAGAACCTCCTGGGTTCCAGGCATACTCTGCCCCCACTGTGAGAACAACCCAGCTTCCTTGCTAATGAACATTGATCACCATAGCTAATAGAGTAACTCCGTCTTGGTTCGCTGGTTCAGTGGCATGAGTAGCCCAAAATGGCCAGATGGTAACCTCTTGTCTTCCAATTCAATGGAACCCCTGTCACGGACCCTGAAGGAAGCATTTATCCCTTGGGAACCAAGACCTCCAAATCAAACAAAAAGCAAAAAATTATGATTAGGTTATTAGCAAGAGAAACCACTCCTAAATACATACCCAGGACCCATGTATTCTAGCCACAGGAGAGACAGACCCAGTGGGTCTCTGTTCCCAAACACGTAGACACCCTCACACTGGATGTTGCCTCCTAACTGATGACATAAATCTAATTTTAAAGCATATTAATAGAATTGCATCTCTTTCAATGGCACCATGGAACAAAATGCTTGTATGAAGGACGTCGCTTCCCCTATTTTGTTAAACTGACCCCAGAGAAACTTCCCTTCCTAAGTTCACTAGACATTGTCAAAAGTAAAGAATATTCTACTAGAGACAAAAGAACACAAAAGATCATTTTTTACTTTAAAAAGACAGTAATCAAAGCCAATCTGAAAAGGCTACATATTGTATGATTCCAACTCTATGACATTCTGGAAAAGGCAAAACTATGACGATAGTAAAAAGATCACTGGCTGGAAGGAGCTGGAAGGAGAGGGGAATAAATAGGCAGAGCACAGAGGATTTTTAGGGCAGTGAAACATTCTGCATGACAGTAGGATGATGGATACATGTCATTATATACTTGTAAAATCCTTAGACTGTACAACACCAAGAGTGAGCCCTGTTGTAAACTGTGGATTTTGAGTGGTAATGACGTGTCAATGTAGGCTCCTTAATGGTAACCGACATACCTCTCTGGTGCAGGATGTTAACAGTGAGGGAGGCTGTGCATGTAGGGGAGGCAGGGGGTATATGAGAAACCTCTGTATTTCCTGCTCAGTTTTGCTGTAAACCTAAAACTGTTCTAAAGAATAAAGTCTATTTTTTAAAATGCCATTAATCTGATCGAAGGAAAAATCAAGAATTTTGCAAAAAAGAGACATGTGCTATTATTCATTTTAAAGAAATGGTAGAAAGGTGAGACCAGACAGTAAAGGAGAAGCAAGAAAATTGACCAATTTGAAAGAAATAGATGCAAACTGGTACTATTGCAACAGCCCTGGAGTTCTCTGGCTGGCTGCTTCACCCTGCCATTTTCCCTCTTCAATCCATACCTGTCACACTACTCACCTCCATTACTTCCCTTTGTGACCTATAACCCCGGCAGCTGGGATAGCCCCTTTGATCGATGTCATTCTGATTCTTCGACAGCGTTCCCAGCCAGCACTATTGAAGAGAGAGCATTCCCAAAAGCTGCTAGAGGCTAGTCTCCTTTGCATCTGTGGTTTAGATGTTTTGAGGTTAATTTTGTATTTAGATATTTACTCTCTATTATTAATATTTGCAGAGAAGCATTGAACCTAGTTCTCTGATCCTCAGTTTAAGTGCTAGATCCCTATAAACCTGCAGGAGTGAGCCCTGGGAACAAGACATTCAGAGAAAATCACAAGGTGGGAGGGGAGTGAGTGAGATGGAGAGGGTGTGTAGGAGCTTCTGCTCCCTCCGGGCTTTAGGGAAGATACTGTGGACTCAGAATCTCCACTTCCATCCAGTACCAGAGACCAAGGCCCTTCCCAGAGCCTCCCACACCCCTTCTTCATACAGCCGGCCACACGCAGAAAGCCAACTTGAATGGCTATGGAAGGGCCGGCCATGCCTGCATTTGAGAAAAACACCCAGGGACAGGCCAGAAGGATGATCCCACCCCTGCTTTCAATCCCTGCTGCTGACTCTCCAGCTCCCTCACTTCCTTATCTCACACTCTGTCACCCAGGTTGTTGCAATACCTTCTCATAATGCTTGGAAAATAGTAGATTGTGATTAAATGTTTGTTGAACAAGTGGATAAACACATGGATGAATCACTGTAACATGTCTCCCTGCCTGCAGTTTCTTTGCTTTCGAATCCATCCATCCCAATATCAGAGAAATCATCTTAAATATGTATCAAATTATATTTCACCCCCCAACACATTCCACCCCACAAACAAACAACAGACCTTCAACAGCTCCCCTTATTTCCAGGATACTAATTAAACTCCCTAGCGTTGAACTAAAACCTGAGCCTATACCACCTTCCACTGTGTGTCTCCTTGAGCTCCAGACTCTAGCTAGGTTGCCCTGGGAAGTCACTTAGCTTTATGAGCCTCCATTTCCCAATGCTTCATCCATAGGGTTGAAAAAGCTGAGCACACATCTCCGCCCACCCTTCCTCTTTCCCCACTCCTGACCACTACTCCACTTGCACTACTTTCATCATTTAGAAATAATCATTTCTTTCTTCTGGAGGGGGGAGCTCCCACACAGTACTTTGTATATGTTTTTATCTATCATTTATCCTATCTTACTTTATTGTTACCAGTTGTCATTTCTTATCTCTTCTATTATTGGACAGAGAGCTCATTGAGGGCTAGGACTGGTTTTAGCCATTGTATCCTCCACCACACCTAGCTTCGTGCTGGGACATAGCCGATTTCTTCAATGACTCCTCAAATGGATTGACTATGAAAGGCACAGACACTTTCCTAACAAGATATTATTAGAGGGAAAGTGAGAAGGCAACGTGTTCTCTCCCCTTCCCTCAACTCTAAATTCTTTCACAATGAATTAATTACTTATTTAAAAAGAAAAAAAAAAACTGCCATCCCAGAATAATTCCTTTAGCTTAAAACCTCGTCTTTTAAGACATAAAATGGATATCCTTTTTGGAGAACAATACCCCTCTTTCGGAGGTATATACTTCTAAGTAAGAACATGTGTATCTGATCTTTTCTGGGAAGCAGACTGTCATAGAAAAGTGGAGAGCCTGGTGCTAACTGGGACATGAAACAGATTGAAAGACACAAAGATGGGAGGCTGGAAACACCAAGATAAACTCCAACCACTTCATAATCTTGCCCAGACCAATCCTGATTGGTGGTCCCCAAGTGCCTCCTAGGTGGTCCATAGACAGATTTCTGGAGGAATTCATGTTTATAATACCACTATGTCTTTGTTTTTGTTTCTGGAATGAATTAATCATTTAGTTAGGATAGTAAATGAGGATCAGACGCCGCCTTTCAACAAATGCAATTCCTTTTGTCTCATTAGTACTTGAGAAAATGTTTGATGCTGAATGTGAGTAGGTGAAACGCGTCGATTACGAGGTCTCTTCCCCTGATCAAATGGTACAAAAGAAAGAAAAGTGTGGGATCCCTGTTATTATTCCTCCTAATTTTACACAGTTTCTCACCAGACCATCAGATTAAACTCTCATCAATATTAGGTTATCAGTTGACTGAGAATGTCATATTATTTCTGGCTTCCATGTCATCTTTGGGGCTGTTCATTCCCTCATCTTCCCAAAAACATTTTTATTCTTCAAAGTTCAAAAAAAGTACCATTTCTCCATGGAAGCCTTTTCTGATTCCTCCATTTAAGGGTAGATACCCCTCTATGTTCTCACTTATTTATAGCCAATATAACAGTAAACTTAACTTGTACATTTATTTGTTTATGTTTCTGTTTTAGTTATTTATTACTGCATAACATATCATCCCAAAACTTACTAAAACAACAGCGTTTTTTTTTTTTTTATTTCTCATGAATTTATGGGCCAACTGGGTTCAGCAGAGCAGTTCTTTGGCTCCGTGAGTATGGTAGTAGCTGAGGTCACTCGTGCAGCTGCATTCAGGTGGAAGTACGCTGAGAGCTGGAATAGCTAAGATAACATATCACTCTCCAAGGCCTTTCTCCACACGGTGGTCAATCATTCAGTGGAAGCTTGGGCTTCTTAAGGCACAGTAGCTGCACAAGAGAAGAAAACATGGAAGTTGCCAAGCTTCTTAAGGGCTAAACCTAGAACTTGTATGCACCACTACCTTCACTTTTTTTGAATAAAGCGGGTCAAAAAGCCATCCCAGATCAAGGACAGGGCAGTAAGACTGTACCTCTGGGTGGGGGGAATAGCCCAGTATCAAGATTGTCTTTAACCTACCCACCTTCCCCACCACACAGTGAGCTCTTCCTGGCTAGAATACTGAAAGTTTCTGAAAGAACAAATTTGTTTGGGGATAGTCATCTTTGAGGAATGAGGAAGAATGTTTCAAGACATATCAAAAGGAATTTAAACTAAAAGGCAAGAAAAGAGGTTCTATAACCCATATCCTGAAGTTTCAAAACATTCTGGCTTCCACACTGTTCAAGAGGAGGAGGGAGAGTAACCACCATTGTCACCTGTTTTCTCACCAGATGCCTAAGACAACAAAAGTTTTTGTAGACAGAACTGCTATGAATACATGAACTCCTTAGAGCTCCTTATCACTCCAAAATCCTCCATGCTCCGTCACAATCCAAAAATCCAACCAACATGAAGTTAACCTGACATCAGAACTCAGGTCACCTGATACAATTAAATAAATTTTTGATAATAGTTTTATCTCATCACCATTACACATGAACTAGTAGGACCTAACCACTGAAATTCCAGATGTTCAGTCTGAATATGAAAATTGTACTTCATTTGCTAGAGGCAGGGTTCATGCAATGAAAGGAAAATAGAAGATTTAACAGCTGATCCAGTTGCATCATTTATCAGAAGAATATGACATAGTAAGGAATTTGATCACTGATTGTAAATTTGGGGGCAAAGTCTTTCTGGAGTGAAATTTGACAACATATATAGCAAAAGTGTTGAAATTTTTGCATATTCTTTGACTTGTAAATTCTCCTAAGAATTTGTCCTAGAGGAAATAGTCATGGATAGGCACAAAAATATCATTGTGAGATGTTTGCTATAGTGTTATTTATAATTGATACCAATCTATATTCAAGCACTATGAAATTAATTATATAAATCACAGCACATCTATAGGATGGAATTGTGGGTAGCCATTAGAATTATGCTATAGAAATATATTTAATAATATGAAAAGGTAATTTGTGATAAATATAAAAAGCAAAATGTAAAACAGTTATAGAGGAGCTACATAGATGAAAACCTGGAAAGCAACACACCAAATAATTGACAGTGATTAGCAATGATTATTTCTGGATAGTGGGATTTTATTATTTCTGATTATTTGTTTTCTCTAAAAGGAATATATATCTGCAATAAACAGTAAAATTGTGTACTTAAAGATTGTTATTTTTTTTTTTATTTGTGCATCACCAATTTATGGGCTGCTTAGAAGGCGTTAAAGTAGACCAGTTTAGTTTAATAGATTCAGGTGACTAGATCGTGGAAAGTGTTATTTACTAAGCTGTTTACTCAGATCAAAAAGTTCTTTGTCTAATGAAAAGCCGTGAAATATGCAATATGTGAGACCCACCATACTACATAACAAATTGTGTGTTCTCATTGATGAGCCATGACTTCAGAACATACTGAATCTGAAATGTCTATGAGATTCAGGGCTGAGAAATGGAACTATACTTCTATACTGTAAATTCCATGAAAGTGGGGGTTTTGTCGGTTTCATTAAACAAATATGTTTTGAATGAATGAATGATGAGATCGCATGAATCATTAATCTCCTATGAGATTCCTTCAAGATAGCTTCCTAGATGACCTGAGTTTACATAATTACATCCTCTGCTGTGGCTGCCACAAACAGCCCACATCCCAGGACTTCTGAGGACAATTTTAACAGCCAGTTTTAAATACATGAGAGAGAGAGACAAATAAAGAAGGGCCAAGTATATACCTGGAAGCTGAAATTATGAGGGAAAAAAATCATCCAAGGAGAGTTGGGAGAGAATGGTCAAGGACAGACTTTAGGGAAATAAAGATCTGTGATGAGTTTAACTGTCTTCTTTGCCCCCATGTCCCTCTGGCCTCTAGACGTGGGATTTCACAGCTGCCACAGCAGGCTGAACATCACCCTGGTGTCCTGGGGTCCAAAGAGCACAAAACCAGGGCTCAGCTGCAGGAGATCCCTGCCTGGCCAGAGACCCTGCCTTGTGCCTGAGATCTAGAAATCACATATTTGTCCAATTGTCCCATATTTGACTTTTGTCCTTAGTGTCTTACCCTCTACTTCAAGTTTTTTAAGACGAAGTGCTCTTGCTTTGTTTGAGCCAGAGCTCTCGATTATGGAGTCCTGTATTCTGTCTCTCCAGGCCCACCTGCCTCTCTGCACCTCTGCCATTTGCCTACTGCCAACTCCCAGTAACTCCGCCCACCACCAGATTCCCGCTTCTTACCTACTGCTGGATTTTGTCAGACTGTTTGCCTTGGCAGAACTTGCTAGTCTCTTCACAGTGGCCGTCCTTGATCTTCCAGCCTTTCATTGACCAAACCTGGGATCTCATGGGTGGAGGGAACATTTCCATAGAGACCCCCAATTTATGCTTCCTTCTTTTGAAGTGAGAGCCATTTAACTCCCATTATATGTATGGAATTGGAAGAATTCTAGGTCAGCTACTTACTGCCTCAGTGTTGAGCCATTCTTGGCATTTTAATTCTAGATTCATGACTTTCTCCCCTCACTGAAGTTATTTCCCTTAGAGAGGAAAAGAAACACCAGTCTTGCTGGGTGTTTGGCCAGCCCTCTGAAACCTCAGCCTTTCCTTGTCTCATGCATCTTATTCACACATGGGACTTGGGCTTAATTTTGGACATTTGCTGAAGGTACTTGTGGTACATTCTGTTGTGTTTGCTCAGACCCGTCTTCAGGACTGAAGCACTCAGTTTAGAACAAATCCACTGGATGTATATCCTAAGTGTCTCTCCTTGCAATATCTCTTTGCTTTTTTTCTCTCTATGGATTTTTCAAAGCCTGACCTTCCAAATGATTTCTCTTGCTCCCACCTATGTCCCAATCAGAAAAGTCCTCACGAATAAGCATCTATAACTGCAGTATGTTCCCAGTGGGTATTCAGGAGCAAGATTGATGATAAATTCTTGACTTTCCTCCTAGTACATTAAAATTCTTCCCCTTCCAAGTCTGCCCTTTTGTTTCAACTCTCTCAACAGGCTGTTCTTCCTCCTCCTCCTTTTTCTTCACACTAAAATCCTAAACAAAAACACTCCCTGGGCCACAGGTTAAGATATAATACTGGTCAGTTTACTGCACCCCACCCTCAAGGCCACCGATGTGCCCAGCAGTGCAGCTGTCTTGTCTCTCTCATGTCAATACTCACTCAATCAATACTCCTTAAGGGAACATTAATAAAGCAACTATGCTCAAAGCCTTTGAGGTTTTATGTTTTTGGTTTTGGATTTTTTTTTTTTTTTTTGGTAAATTACATCTATTGGCCATCCTAGAGTAACCCAAACACACAGGAAAATAGTAACAAAAATTTGAAATATCACACAAACTCAAAATAATATGCCTTACCAATAATTTGCATTAAGGCTAATGGCATTCAATATGTAGAGTATAAAGTTCTTACCCAACTGGTTTAGAGCTGCCAACTTGGTTACAATAGAAATGTTGTACTGTTTCTAAAGCTACAAGTCAAAGATTTTACTTGCTGTTTTAGGGAATAGTCAATACTATATTATTTCACCTGTCCTGCATTTTCTAAATATATTAGACCCTGAGACACAGGAAAATTAGTGGCTGATAGATAAGCCACCAACACACTCACACACACACACACACACACACACACACACACACACAGATACACATGATTTTTCTATTGAGTTATAGAAATTTGGTGCCCACATTAACAAGTATGTTATGCTTCTCTGTTTTATATGGATTGAGAAAAATATTGATTGGCCCCTGTAAGTAAAAATTTCATGGCTAGTGCTCAATTGTACATGACAGGACTTAGGGCCAGTATTATGCCATCAGATTCCCTTTTCCTTCATCTCTGACTCAGTCTTCCATCCGTTCTGGTAACTCAGTGTGGAGGTAGGACAGCAGCAGAAGTTCCTGCCCCCATCTCCTCTCAGGCATTAGACCCAGTGGAAAAACTCAAACAAAATTTCCACGATTGGGTCATATTCATCCTGATAGTCATGACTTTGGTTATGCAGCTATAAGCAATCAATCCCTATAGCCAGTGGGATGGAATGTGCTGATTGGTTCGGACCATGTATGCACATGCTTCAAAGCTGAAGTCTGGTGGCTATTTGCAAAAAAAACAAAAGAGAGAGAGAGATAATAATTGTCGGCAAGGATGTGGAGAAAAAGAAACTCTTGTACATTGTTGGTGGGAATGCAAGTTGATGCAGCCATTGTGGAAAAGAATTTTCAGTGGAGATTCCTCTAAAAACTAAAAATAGAACTACCATAGAACTACCGTATGACCTAGCAAACCCACTTCTAGGTCTATATTTGAAGGAAATGAAATCAGTAGTTTGAAGAGATATTTGCACTCCCATGTTCATTAAAACATTATTCACAATAGCCACAACATGGACACTAACAAGTGTCTATGGATGAATGAATAAATGAATGAAGAAACTGTAGTGTGTGTGTGTGTTTATATATATATATATATATAGCATGGAATATTATTCAGCCATCAAAAAGCAGGAAGTTCTGCCATTTTCAACAACATGGATGAAACTAGAGGTCATTATTCTAAGTGAAATAAGCTAGAAACAGAAAGACAAATATTCTATGATCTCACTATTATGTGAAATCTAAGAAAGTCAAACTCATAGAAACAGAGAGTAGAATGGGGGCTGGGGGTGGGAGAGATGAGGAGATGTTGATAAAAGAGTATAAACTTTTAGCTATAACATGAATGAGTTCTGGGAATCTAATGTACAGCATGGATAGTGATGGATGTGATAATTTGATTGTGATATCATTACACAGTATATATTTATATCAAATCATCACATTGTATACCTTGAATATATGCAATCTTTACTCATCAATTAAATATTTAAAATTTAAAATATATATATATGGATAAAAAAGATCAAAGTTCAGAGTGGCATCTGCTTCCCTGAAAATAAATGGGCGGAGGAAGGTTGGGGACTTTCTAGAGGAGTATTAGGGTAGGTGCCACATGGCACATAAATAGCACCTCGCCCAATAGGCAAGGTCTTGCCCTCAAGGAGCTCACATTCTAGAAAGAGACGATAAGCAAAATACTTAATAAGGTAATGCCAACCGGTGTTTAGTACTCCTAAGAAAATAAACAATAGGAAGAGAGACTTGCAAGTGTAATAAACTAGACAAGATGGTTAGAAGAAGCCTAGCCAAGGAGGCAACTGCTCCTTATAGGATTATATTCAGACAAGCATGGCTTTGATTTTATGTAATTCTTTAGTAAATCTGAATGATTTCTTTTCAGGTTGTTTAGCTCAAGTGTTTCTTAAGCATTGTTCAGTTTACTGGAGACATTTCATACAGATTTTCAGCAGATGCTGGCAGATCGAAATATTTGTTCAGTTCTTAAGGTTGTTTGCTGAGGGCAGTATTTTGTATTTTTAGATAATTGCGTTTGTTTACATGTGACCTTGGTTTGTTGCAACCAATTGTCTGATGCTCTCAAATTTGTCTGAGATCAGTACAGTGAGAACCCTTTTGTTGTCTTTCCAATCTTAATTATTTCCTTCATCTGATAATTACCATTGTCTAAAGAATTACAAAAGGGGCCACCCTAAGAAAAGATATACATGGGGATATTTTTTAAAAACTAATTTGGGCAACTAATTTAAGTATCCCATTAAGTGAGTGTCCCCATTCCCCTACTGCCCCTTGGGCTGGAGGCAGCTTCTTTCCAGTCCGCATCTGTGAGCACAGGGACACAGCCACATTTTGCATTTCAGCACCAGGAGGCAGTTGAGTGTTCACAGGTCACGCAACGACCATATGGAAAATAGCTCAAGTGTTTACACCTCAGTTCCAGAGGAAAACCCTGTGGGATTACTACTGTCTCACAGCTGCGGAGACCGATGCACACACTGGGAAGCGAATTGCTTTAGGGACAATTGGCAAACAGGATTAAGAAAGAACTGGCCTCGCTGAGCCCTGCGCTTGGGTGAGCCTGTCTGCCAGATAGCGCTCTGTCTAGCTCCCAGCTATGATCCCAGTAAGGAACAGGGCTCCTGGGACAAAGTGCATACTTATATTAGTTTTCTACTGTCACAGTAACAAATCACCACAAATTTGGCAGCTTAAAACAACATTTCCTATCTCGCAGTTCCTTAGATCCAGGGTCCAGGAATATCACGGCTCAGCGAGAGCTCTCTGCTCAGAGGCTCTGGGATCAGGGGGTCAGCAGGGCTGTGTTCCTTCCAGGATGCTGTGCAGAGGCATCGGCTGTCAAGTTTACTCAGGTTGTTGGCCAAATTTAGTTCCTTGTGATTGAAAGACTGAGGTCCCTGTTTGCTGGATGTAAACGGAGGACCATTCCAACCTTTGAGAGGCCACCTGGGTTCCTCCTTGATCTCCAAAGCCAGCAACGGCGGGTGGAGCCCTGTCATGCTCTCATTGCCCCTTGCTCTTCTTCGGCCACATGTCTCTGACTCTTCTGCCCTCCTCCTCCATTTTTCATTGTCCACGTGATTATGTTGGGCTCACCAGGATCATCTCCCTATTTTAAAGTAATCTGCGAGGTCGCTTTGCCAGGTAATGTGGCATATTCACAAGCTCTGGGAGTTAGGACATGGACATCTTTGGGGGGCCATTCATCTGCATACCACACATTCAATTAGTATTTTTTAATAAATAAAGGATTCACCTAACAGCAGACACTAATAATATTGTCTCCACCATGCAGCAATATACCTGAAGACTGGATCTGCTGGATGGGGACTCGTGCAGACATAGGAGGGGAAAGTAAATATTACTGCACGTGCATTCTGCACCCAGCCTAGCTCTAGGTGCCTTCCCATCAAAGTCTTCTTTGAACACAGCTTTGTGAGCAGGTACATGTCTCTATCTTCTAATGAAGACACTGAGACTCAAATTAATTCAGTGACTTGTCCAGTAGCAGAGCCCCCTAAATCCAAGTCCATGTAGTTTCTCTATTATGCACAGTTTCTTTGTGTTTAGATCTGTATGTGTTGTACTCATGTACAGTTGTGCTTAAGTGCACAGACTCAGAAGCAAGACTGCTCAGGCTCGAACCCAGGTCTGGGCCATACCAACTGTGTGACCTTGGGCTAAATGCTTAACATCTCTGTGCTTTAATTTTCTCATGTGTTAAAAATGGAGACAATAATTTTACCAAGTTTATGGAATTACTATGAGGATTACATGGGTTAATATAATCAAAGCTCATAGAACAGTGCCTAGCATCGCTCTATGAGTGTTAGCTATTACTATCACTATATGTTAGAGCAATTAGATTTCAACCACGTTACTTTTTAATTACGTTTTAATATCTTACCCATGAATAGGTTTTATCATCTCTAGCACATTTGCATTTGCACTGCCTGTTCATTGTTATTTTATCTCCATAAGCCCCATGGAATGATAGAGAAAGTGATAATGGTTAAGAAAATACTTTTGAAATGATGACTGTACCTAAATAATAGGTTAGGAAGAGTATGTGTTGAGGGGTCTACCAGACACCAGAAAGTCTCTCCAGGAATGGCAGAAGGAGACACAAACCCAAGAGTGGTCAGTGGAGCCCAGACGAGATGACTGGCAGAGCAGAAATCACAGAGGTCACAGTGGTGTTGGTGTCCAGAGACCAACTGGCTTCCATGGCCCGGCACCCTTGCACACGAACACAGGCCGGCCGGGCTCCATGTGGGGAGCAGAGTGCATGACCTCCACTCCGGAGCAACCGGTGGTGCCTGTGGATGACCTCCCGTGACAGCGGCAGACACTGCCCATGGATCACCAAGCATGCTTGTCCGTTACGTGGTCGTAGACCCCATTATCCTCTTTCTTTTTTCATTCTCCCTCTCTTGCTATGCTTCTTCCTAGCCCTCCTTCTTGGTACCCAGATTATGAGAGCACCACTTTTCATAGCAAGGTCACGAGGCCCCCAGTGAGCATCCGGACACTACCTGAACAGACCGCTGTTCTCAATCATTTCACAAGTGACACAGACACGACTTTTTTCTCATCTTTGGACATCAGAGAGGAAAAAAATCATTACTAATCTGATCTGAGTGCCAAGTAATCACCATCAACATGAAGCAGAAACATGAGTCCCAGTGGAAATCCACTACTGATCACTCTAACCTAATGAACACCAGAATTGAATCCACATGCAGACATTTATTCTTTCACTCACGATAAGTGAGATTTTCCTATATTGAAGCAGCACTAAGAACAGCATTTAAAGAAAGAAATATGCAAGGAAAGTGAAATATTTTTGTGCTGTCAGTAGTGTGTGAACATTCATTTGATCATTTCATTCTGTGATCTCTTCATAGCAACTGTTGGATCATATAACTGTCCAGCAAACAAGTCTCTTCCATGAATTCTATTTCCCTCTTGGGCCATTTGCCAAGAATAACAGATTGAACTTTAACTCCAAGTCTGAAAAGTTTCCCTTTACTGACTAGAGTTCAACCCCAGTCTATTATCCTAAACTAACTGATAAAACAATCCTTTGATGCTGTCCTTTGAACAAGTTGTGTAAGCTAAAACTTAGTGAGAAAGAAAAAAGCAGCGTATAAAGGAAGCTTTTGAGTTAGCAGCTATCCTAATCCTTAATTTCAGACACAGTACAAACATTTCACACCTTAGGGTTGCAATAACAAGACCTACACAACTTCAAAAGTACAGGCGGATATTTCTGAGTTCGTTCCTTCATCTCACACAAAAACCTAAGCGGCCATATGTTACCTTATTTTGTGTGAGAGCTGTGATTTATGTACATTCCATTTTGCCCTGAATCTGGAAATAATTTCCCCTGAATATGAATGTGAAGGCGAAAGAAGAGGGAGGGTGGGAAGTGCTGTGTTCTCACAGAACTGCGTTTACATCCCTGGAACGCTGAACACACTTCTGGTATGGGGTGCACCTCTTCACGATGCAGTCACTCATTCAAATCTGCTTACCTGTCTGGCGCTTCCATGAACCACAGGCTGAATTACCAACAGGAAACTGTGCTTGGGTATTTAGCAAAAGAGAGGCCATAAAAAGAAGAAGAAGAAATAGAAATATTTGGATAATCGATATTTATTTTAACAAAATTATTGAAATTACACTATACAAAAAACTTAGTACTTTGTTGGACTTCCTTATACTTCTTTTATAGTTTAGTGCTGCTTGGGTCTGAATTGTATTTCAGATGGAGAAGGACCACCATAATCATTTCAGTGCCTAGAGCTTTTCAAAAAAATTACCTGGCACTCTCTCTGAGTTCCTAGAAATAAGGAAACCTCCAAAATTCATTTTGAACGAAGACATTCAAGGATGGATTCTGAGCCAAAGCAGTGCCTGGCACATAGCAGGGGTTCAATTGTATTGGTTAAATGGGTGAACCGATAGCAATTGGTATGTCCAGTACTCAACACATGCTCTACTCCTTAGTAAGGTTTTAATCAATATTTGTTGACCTATGACAGTGTGGCAAAGTTAAACTTCTCTCCTAGAAAATGGAGTGAACACCCAAAAAATGAAAGTATTTGCAGATAAATATATCAGGTTACAAGCATGCATGTGCACACACGCGCACACACACACACACACACACACTCAGAGACATGCTTATAACCAGATCCTCCTGGAGCCAGAGAGCTGGAGCCTCTGCTTTGCTTTATATCAGTAGATGTCTTATTTTTTCCTCCACGTGTTTTGTTTGATTGTATTTGTTGTATCTAATAACTGGGCCAGATTGAAGAACGACAGCTGCGGGCTTGCATAGTTAAAGGTGCCTGTAAGGTGAACTAGCTGTGTTCCCTGAGGTGCATGAATTGAGGTGAGGGTCAGGGAGGAATCCAGTGGCAGCACTTGTCAAGTGGAGGGCAGGTCCCGACCGAGCAGTGACAAGCAGCAGGTAGAAACACCACAACCAGCGAACGCGGGGGAGGTCCAGGAAGGGACTGCAGACTACTGACAGGTCAGAGAGCTTGAAAACAGGGACCTAGGACCAGACAATATTTAGGCACTCAGAAAAGTGGCCAAGGTGTCTAACAGTAAAGAATAAAGCTCATCACAGGTGCACGAAGCTGAAAGGTGCATGAAGAGGACAGAACACAGGTAAGATAAATTCTGCTGGCGAGAGCCTGGAGGGCTCCTGTCTCAAGGGCCTGACAGCACAACTAGGTTAAAAAGGCAGGACTTTAAGCACAAGAAGATTAATAGATTTACCAAAACTAGAGTCTGGAAATGGGGACTCTGTGCCATGAACAGGGCCAAAGCCCAAATCAGAACAAAACTGATGCTGGTGTATGCCTTACATGCAATCCCCCCGCTGCCAAATTACAGCCTGGAATGAGGTTGCCCAGAAGTGGAGATGTAAGAGCCGCAGCACACCTTCATTCATTCATTCATTCATTCATTCACTTAGAAAACATCTTGTGGCTGCCAACTCTCTGTTCCAGGCATTGAGAGCCAGTGGCGATGAAGAGACATAGCCCTGCAGAGAAAGAGGAGAGAGAGCACATTTCTAAGCTCCAGGTGTGCTGCAAGGAAGCGCAGCAGGGGAGGGAGGCAACCAAAAGGAGGAGCTGAGAGATGTGGAAAGAAGGAAAAAGGCGGGTCAAAACGTTTTCTGAGTTACACTATGTTTTCTCCATAATTTAGGTTTCCCTCTGCACATGATATTCCTTCATTTAATCTTTAATGAGGGTGAACTTACACCCTGCAGAAAGCTGTCCTTTCACTAATTACACTGTGTTTATTCGTATCAAACTCTAGAGACCATCCCAAGGGTGAAACTAATGCGGCCAAACAATGTGTGTGATTTTGACCCCAAACCTGTTTCTCTCCACTTCCCCACTCCTGTAATGGTACCAACCATCCACTATTTGAATAAACCAGAAACCTAGGAGTCATCCTTGATTTCTCTCTTGGCCTCATCACTTCTGCCTCCAACAGCCAACCCATCGGCATATTCTATTCAGAGGTTACTTTCAAAATATGTCCTGAATCCATTCACCTCTCTCTATCTCTGCACCACTCCCTAGCCCAAACCACTGACCTCTCACCTCTGCCATCTCATTAGCCTCCTAACTTGTCTTCCTGCTTTCATGCCTGCTGCTCCCTGAATCTACTCTCTGCCAGTGTACTCATTTCATTACCTGGCGCAAGACACCCAGCGGTGCCCTGCCCCACTTAAAGACCTTGCTTGGACCTATCTGTTCCCATGTTCTGGTCACTAACACTCATCACCCCACGCCTCTCCCTGTTTATCCACTGTATCTCAGCCATCCTGCCTGCTCCTTGTTCCTCAGTCACCAATCCATTCCCACCCCAGGGTATCTGCGCCCCCTGATTACTCTGCCTAGAGTGTTCATGTCCAATCTTTGCATGGCTGGTTTCAACTCAAATTTCTCCTCCTCAAAGAGGATTTGTTCCTTAAATGTTAAATCTTAAAGTGTGATCATAAAAACAACCTTGTTTGTTACTGAATTTTACAATCCCCCTCTATTGTTTTATATGTCATTCTAAGGATGGTATCTAGTTTATCCAGTTAAAAATAAACATAGGCCAGGCGCAGTGGCTCACGCCTGTAATCCTAGTACTCTGGGAGGCCGAGGCGGGCAGATTATTTGAGCTCAGGAGTTCGAAACCAGCCTGAGCAAGAGCAAGACCCCGTCTCTACTAAAAATAGAAAGAAATTAATCGGACAACTAAAAATATATAGAAAAAGTTAGCTGGGCATGGTGGCGCATGCCTGTAGTCCCAGCTACTCGGGAGGCTGAGGCAGTAGGATTGCTTCAGCCCAGGAGTTTGAGGTTGCTGTGAGCTAGGATGACGCCACGGCACTCTAGCCTGGGTAACACAGTGAGACTCTGTCTCAAAAAATAAATAAAGAAAGAAAGAACATGACTTCATTGAAATCTTTCATATTAGCAAACTCTTCGATTCAGTGGCCAAAACAAGGGCATTTTAACCTCAGATGTCTTTGGTAGGCTAATTTTGCAAATCTCTACCTGCTAGAGTTACTCTCGTGGGTGAGATCACCAGGAGCTCTGCTAAGTTCCAACAAAATCTATCTGGTAGACCTAGTCATTTATTTTTTAAAAGACAGACATCTGAAGCAGCACATCAGAGCAAAAGAGAGTAGTACAGTTTGATTTTGCCTATTGCTGCATGTTGAGCTATGACTTGCAATTTTCCGATTAGTATGTGATAGCAAATTTTACATTTCAATGCTTAGAGAAAATCACAGACATGAATATGCTGTTCCTATCAATTGGGGCCATAGTACAAGCAGAGAATATAGGTTAAATTCTATGGTACTATTATATTAAAGGTCTTTGGGAAAGAATATTTCACTCCCCTTGGCGATAATTCCTGTCTTCTTAAAGAGAATGAACTTCTGGCTAACAAATCTAAACATGGGTGTCCAAGATAATAGAAAGCACTCTTTTGGGGGCCAGAAAGCACTCTAAGTATTTCACATCCATCATCTCTAACTCTCACAGCCACTGAAAAGGTTAGCCTCACTTTTTATACTAGGAAACTGAGGCTCGGGGGCCACATAGTGAGGTAGCGGGGGGAAGAGCCTATATTCAAACTCTGGCCCATCCGGCTCCATCCACACCCTGTGCCATTCCCACCACGAACATGGTGGCCTCCAATTTCTTTGACTAATTGGGCTAAAAGAATTGAGGCTCACCTAACACCTTTAGAAAATAAAATGAATCTCAGAATAGGAAGGAAGTGAAACAAAAGAGAATAAACAGAGAAAGGGGGCAGAGATCGTAATGAAGGAGAAAATTGGCACAAACCCTTATTATTCTTTGAGGTGGAGAGAGTTTATTGGATTTCTAGCAAAATGCACTTTATCTTCTCAATTCAATCAGATTGATAAACCCTCTGAAGATTTATACCATGCTGTCATTGTTTTTCTGACCCATCTGGTGAGTGTGATCATGTTCAAACATTAAATGGGGAGAAAATAAATGTGCATTCTTTCTGAAATGACAGACACATATGTTCTCAGCCTGACAAGTCAGATTCGGCTGAAGAAGACACACCAAAAAATGGATGTGCTGAAATGGGAATGGGCTCGAATCAGGTCCCAGGCAGCTGCTGTATTTTGAACAAAGCTGCATGTAATATTAGCTGGGATTAAATCTCTCTTTTTCTGATGAGAAGCCAGCCAAATGTTTCCTAGTTTCTAAGTTTGTCCCCCTGTTGGATCCCAAAGAGGAACTGAGAGGACCTTCCAAGATATCCTCTGTTGAATATGCCATTCAAGATTCTCCCTTGCCAGACCTTCGGTAATTGGAGAAAAATGTCTCTAGGTGAATTGTCTGGGAATAAATCACTTCACTCTGCAGAGATCTTTCTTTATTTAAGCACCCAGGGGCTTCTACAAAATCCTTTACATATTTTTTTCAGTCAAGTACTGATATTTATTGTGGTTTTTTAATGGTATGCCAAAAAAGATATTCTCTCTCTCTCTCTCTCTCTCTCTCTCTCTCTCTCTCTGAAGGCACTAATTAGCTGGAGTGAAATTCTTTCTTTTGCAAAAGAGAATCACAAGAATGTTTTGTTTTTAAAAAGGAAAAAGTTAGACGAAAAAAAAATCATTTTTCAGGAGGTAGCCTAATGATTTCATGTAAAAGTCCTGTGAGTCATTTAAGAGACATACAGCCTTTTGTGTCCCATTCACAAATAAGAAACTAATCCAGAGAGGCATAAAATTGTTTTATTGAATGGTAAATTCTAGGTCTCTGAGACTAAGCCAGACTACCAGCCGGAAAGTACTAAAAAACTATATTTCTTTCTTTAGGTATGTTTTATAACTTTTTTTTTTTTTTGAGATTACTTTGTTTGTTTAAATGCCTTATTTAGCATATCCTACTGGAAATGACCAAGTTTTTTATTTTACTTTTGTATTAGTCTTTGATTTCACGAGGTAACACTCGCTTTTTACTTGTGATCTCGTAGTTTGCTTTGTGGAGTTTTCTGAAACTTCCTGTGGATAAAAAGAGTCTGTGATTGCACTTCCATGGGTGAGAGGGGAGGTGGACACTTGACTGTGCATGGGGCAGGTGCCGCTTTGGAAGGAGTCGGTGGGCCAGGGTGCCCTTGGTCCTCCTTGTCACCAGCCCCTCTGCTTATTCTTATTCTCACGGCATGAGCTACCTTTGGAACTTGGAGCTGAGTTTGAGAACAGTTGCCTGAAGCTTTGGAAATTGAGCATTCATCATGTTAGAGAAGAAATACGAAAAACAACGTCATTATTCCATCAGACGTGGAGTCTCACTGACAACTGCGTCTGAAGAGGCGCAGAAATCCTTTGGAATAAACTATTTAATCTCCTGACAATGTTTTCCAAGTGTAGGTTTTGAATGATCTGCAGTAGAATCACTTGCAGTGGGTGGGTGGGGAGGAAACAGTGGTGTTAAAATGCAGATTCCTTGGCCCCATCCCAGCCATAGTGGATCAGAATTCTGAGGCAGAGCCTGGAGATCTGCATTTCCGAAGGTGACTCTAGTGCATTGTGATTTTTAAAGAACAGTTGTTTTAAAAAGTGAGTGATCCTACTCTGCTCGTGGGGTGACTACAATCCCCCTCCGCTCGGGGGGGTTGCACAGGCCCACGTCACCTGCCCTGAGAAGTGCTCACTTGCTCTCTCACTCTCACTCTCTCTCCATCTCTGGCCACATCACTCTCACTACATTTCTGATTCCTGTTTTCAAATAAATAAGAAATATAATCAAACTAAAAAAAAAAGGTAAATGATCCTACAAGAAAGCTCCATCTTGGGTTGAAAATCAAAGTGTGGTGGGAGATGAAGGGCACGTGCTAGAACATTTCTTGGCCACTGTGACAATATTCTGTAAAGCACCAAAATATCAGAAAATATCTCTGGGCAGAGATCAATTTTGTGGCTTGGAAACAGACACCTTTCCTTTGTTCTGGAGTGGCTCTTTGTCTTATCAGTGCTGTAGAAATACACAAGCTTACCTTTTAAAAGGTGGCTTATTAATATGTCATCTCCTCTGGTTATGTTTTTATGGGTCACTTTAGCCAAGGCTTGCTGCTCCAGAAACCTGGGCTGACGGGAATTTTGTTTGCCTTGTTGGTCGATTGATTGGTTAACATACATCGTTTCTACATTATAGTTGCTATGGTTATTAGAAATGATTCCTGAATAGCGCTATAGTCTTATTGCTTACACAAGTATGGTTTTGTATGCTTATCAACTAGAATTTGTTGGCAGTTATTTTATTTAGTTATTATTTATAAAACAAATAAAGGGATTTTTTAATCATTGTCCCAGACATTTAATGGAGAAGAAGAGAAATTAAGCAAAGGGGAAAGGAAGGTAAAGCTGACTTTTAGCAAGAGGAAGTAGGTTGGTATCCCATGAAGGGAAACAGTGGGAGTAGAATGCATAACTTGCTTTTTAGTCCAGGTCCAATCTGCCTTCCGTGGTGGAGGAAGGAAGTTAGATTAGCCTAATGAAGGGGTTCCCAAAGCCAGGCCTGGAGGACAAAATCTCTTCCCTGAAGGTGTTAGAGATGCCAAAAGAGGTCAAAACCAAAAATTGCACAAGGCATGAGGCCCAAGAAGCCAAGGAGTTCTGTGACTGAAGATGCTAAGCCAGGAAGTGGACTGCCAGGAAGTAATAACGCCCACTGAGTAAACCAGAAGGTCTTGGACCTACTCACTGGAAGTAACTTTATGTTCTATAGCCAGATTTTGTGCACTAGCTGCTGCGTTGGGGGTGAGAGGGCCCACCATGGGTCGGGGCTAGGGATAGCATGGACTACAAATTCTAGATGAGTGTTTTCAAACCACAGGTCTCTGCGCCTTAGTGGGTCATGAAATAATTTATTGGAGAGCAAAAGGTGTTTTTTATTTTCATGAAGTAATAGAATGTGATAGAATAGATAGAATAAAACATAATAGGTCGGGCACGGTGGCTCACGCCTGTAATCCTAGCTCTCTGGGAGGCCGAGGCGGGCGGATTGTTTGAGCTCAGGAGTTCGAAACCAGCCTGAGCAAGAGCGAGATCCCGTCTCTACTAAAAATAGAAAGAAATTAATTGGACAACTAAAAATATATAGAAAAAACTAGCCGGGCATGGTGGCATATGCCTGTAGTCCCAGCTACTCGGGAGGCTGAGGCAGGAGGATCGCTTGAGCCCAGGAGTTTGAGGTTGCTGTGAGGTAGGATGACGCCACGGCACTCTAGCCCAGGCAACAGAGTGAGACTCTGTCTCAAAAAAAAAAAAAAAAAAAAAAAACAGAATAAAGTGCATGTGCATTATACATGGTAAAGAACGTATTTTCATTTTAGGAAACTGTGTAGGGGGGATGGGTATCATGCTATAATGTAATTTGTATTTCTTAGTGTAAGTCAAGGTCAAAAAAAGTTTGAGAAACACAAATAGTGCTCCAGATAGACCCTGACTGCCAGCCCTAATCCTGATCATGGCAGGCACTGAACAGGCAACAGGCAACTTTTAGTCATACTTAGGTCTACATACTGAGTTTGTCTTGGCTCACTATGAGGTCAATGGCAGTACCACCATCCCACCCCACTCCTGCTATGCATGGAGCTAGAATTGGCTTTGTTGCCTTAAGCCTAATCAACGTCAGCTTACTGGGAATCCTCATACCTTCAGCTTCAGCCCTTCCTATGAGCCCAATGCATGCATCAGGGCTTTAACGAGACTTCTATTTTAATTGGCACTCAAACTCCCAGCCACTTTTGGGAACCTTGGTGTTAAAAGCCAGAGCACTTGGTGAAAGCCCTAACAACCTCTAATTATTGCTTGATGTGTCTTCCCAAGGATACGATCCCTCTCGTTTTACCCCACACACAAGCTAGAGTCTTGTGTTCACCCATATGCTTGCTCTTGTAATTCTTTCCCTCTTGTGCTATAATTAGGACCATCACTACCGCTGGAAACTCTGGCTACTGATGTCCCTGGGACAGCCTCAACCCACCTCTCAGCTGAACCATGGATCATAATTGCTCGCTTAGAGCTTAGCTTTGGGATTGGTCTAGAGGCGTGGTGCTCCAAGTATAGTCCCAGATAAGCAGCATCAACACCTCTCAGGAACTTGCTAGAAATGCAAATTATTGGACCCACCATAGACCTACTGAATTAGAAATTCTGAGGGTAGGGCCCAGCCATCTGGGTTTTAACAAACCCTTTAAAGTTTGCACATTAAAATTTTCAAGACCACCATTCCAGGCAAAGGCAAATGTACTAGAAAATCTATGGATCCCTGATAACCAAGACAGAACATCTTTTTTCTTCTATTGATTCACACAGATTGTTATGTGATGGTGCCATGCTCAAATAAAACATGTCCATTTAATAACTCTTTTTTTTTTTTTTTTTTTTGAGACAGAGTCTCACTCTGTTGCCTGGGGTAGAGTGCCATGGCATCAGCCTAGCTCACAGCAACCTCAAACTCCTGGGCTCAAGCGATCCTACTGCCTCAGCCTCCCGAGTAGCTGGGACTACAGACATGCGCCACCATGCCCGGCTAAGTTTTTTCTATATAGATTTTTAGCTGTCCAAATAATTTATTTCTATTTTTAGTAGTGACGGGGTCTCGCTCTTGCTCAGGCTGGTCTTGAACTCCTGACCTTGAGCGATCCACCCGCCTCAGTCTCCCAGAGTAGTAGGATTACAGGCGTGAGCCACCGCGCCTGGCCTCCATTTAATAACTCTTAATGATTTATATAGGAATCTTTTCACTGCTATCTTTGTTCTTATGGTTTTACTCAATTGAAGTATGAGGACATTTCAGTAGAGATCTAATTATATAAAAATTGGGCAGATAATAGCAGAACTATTTTGAGGTTTGCAAGTTTCCATAAGGCTAAAAAATCTTTCACTTGTTCAATTTCACTTGCTAAATTTCTTTCTTCTAGCTAGGACTATCAGCAAGACATATGAACCTCATGAGGCACCTTTTTGCTCATGAAAACACAAACGAGTGTTTGCTTTCTTGTTTTGTTTTATTCATGAAAACACAAACTAGTATTTGCTTTTTTGTTTCGTTTTATAATTATTTTTTGTTGCTATAATAGAATACTACAAACTGCATAAGTTATATACAAAGAAATTTATTTCTTGCAGTTCTGGAGGCCGGGAAGTCCAAAGCTGAGTCACCACATCTGGTGAGGACCTTCTCCCTGTGCCGAAACACAGCCAAAGGCATCACAGGGTGAGAAGGACAAGAGAGAAAGCCAACTGGCTTTTATAATAGACCTACCCTCAAAATCACTGACCCACTCCCTTAAAAACCCATTAATCCATTAATCTGTGAATGGATTAATCCATTTACCTAATCACCTTTAAAAGGGCCCACCTAGCCCCAACTCTTAATACTATCACAATAGTAGTTAAGTTCCAACATGAGTTTTGGAGGGGACATTCAAACCATAGCAATGATTTTTTTCCCTTTACACTCAAATTGTTCAGATAAAACTCCAGACATCAGGTTCCTTATCTCAAGTGTGCATTTCTTAGTTTGCCCATCAGCCATGACTTTAAATTTCAGATTACTGCTGCATTTTTTATGGTACTGTAATTCAAATGTAATCACCTTGAGACAACAGCATGATCAAACTATCTTGACATTTTTGATCTTAACAGGGAGCAAACTCTCTCAATATTTTTTAGTCTATGACCCATTTATGAACTTCTTCATAAAGTGACAGCTCCTGAAAAAAATAGATTCTCCCTGGAACCTCCAGAAAGGAACATAGCCCTGCTGACACCTTGATTTTAGCCCAGAAAGACTCATTTCAAACTTCTGAACAACAGAACTGTAAGGTAATAAATCTGTGCTCTTTTAAATCTCAAAATAAAGAAATAAATAAAAGAGAGACAGCTCCTTCCAGGCATTAGCCTTCTTCTTTGTTAATCCTTAGCCTTCCAAACCCAAGCACAGATGGGTACACTGACTTTTAGACACTTACATACCCACCATCTCTAGTGTTTTTGCTTCACAGACTGGACACACAGATTAGAAAGAGACTAGAAACTAAGAATTGGTCAATACAAACAAATGTGCAGTAGTTATTTCTGGGTTCTGTTTGTAGCCCTCTCAGTGATTAGTGTAGTGGACAGGTATTTTTCTGATCTGTCCAGTATCCCTTCCTTTGAGGAGGGACCCCTCCTTAGACCTGCTGAGGGAGCCACCATGACCCAGGCTAGATCACTCAGAGAACTGAGCTCATCTTCCTGGGCACAGTGACTGGATCAGGAAAGGGCCCCTTCCCCAAACTGAGCCAATCGTAATGTTCCCAAAATTGTTGTGAGAGGCAGTTGCTCTTTCTCTATAACCAAGAACATTGAAGGCCGCATGCAACTGGGGAACTCCTGGGGGCCATTGTGCCACCTTCTAGGGAGAAGATGAGAAGAAAGCCAGGCAGAAGAAAGTGTATCCAAGAGGACTGAAGCCACAGATGCTCAAGGTCAAGTGCACCTCTTTGGCTCCCTAGTTTCCTGTGTCAGTCAATTCTCCTTTTTCACAAAATTTAGTTTTAGTTGGGTTTTGGTCATTTACAATCAAGAGCCTCACACTGGTGGCTGAATAGTCCTATAAATGGGTTTTCTATTGTACTGAATAAATGAGCAAATCATTCTCAGTGACCTTTTTCTAGATCTATGATTCTAGAAAGCATTCTGTTCCCTAACCTGGGCAGGTTCCTAATAGAGCAACCAATTTATCTATTCCTGGGCCAGTTTTCTGTTATTTAAATTAAATTGAATTTGTTCTTCCCTTGATTTTCTGTGAAGATGAATTATCAAAATTTACGGATGCTGTGAAGAGCAAATCCTGCTCTGGCCTGCTGCAAAACAGTTCACCAACGGTTGCGTAGGCATTGGAGTCTGCATGCACGGCTGTGTAAGGCTCGCCGTCTTCTTGCCATTGACCTTGTTTTGTAACTGGTACATCAGCCCCTTATTTGGTTCTGGTGAGAATCCAAACAAAGAACCATGGCAAAGTGCGTCGATCATATTTGCTGACATAGTGTGAGCAGTTACAGCGTAAGAACCAAAGCACTGACGGCCCCGATAAACCCAAGTGGACAAGAGAAAAGGTTACATTGCTCTATAAACAGTTTTTATATATAAATGTCACATAAAAGGCAGCGGGATTAAAGATTTATGCCATGGGGTTGCCTGGAAAACATCACTTGAGCACTGTTGTTCCTTTGGCAATGGATGTAGTGGCGCTTACTGCTTGTTTAATCTGGACCTCTCTCTCTTAGAACTCTACACTGTCAAAATAGTTCTTTGTTCTTAGTTTATATGTGTAAAATTTTATTAAAAAGAATTGAGGCCATGTTATTTCTTTTATAAAAAACAAAAGACCAGAGGCGAATATGAGAAAATGCTAACAAAGTATATTTCTAAGTATTGGGAACACAGGTGTTTTTGTATATAAAAAAGTACTTGGGACTCTACTGCTTGCACCAAATTATCATCTACAAATAACAAGACTCCAGGAGGATCCATGAATTTATTCTCTGTCCTGATAGTAGTACTTAAAAAAAAAAAGTTCTAAAAGTACTAAAAAAAAAGTTCCCATCAAATATCATTACTTTGACCCCAGAGATGAAAAATGAGCCATATTTAGATGACACTACTTGAAAACAGCTCAGAACATCAAAGTTGCCAAACCTGGACTCTATCTCCAAACCTATTTGGGTGACATAGAGCAAAAACTCAATTCACCATTTATTAAAGCAGTTTCTTCACCTTTAAGATGAGAATGGGGGTGGGGGTGAGGACTGAAACTCCTGCAGAGGAATGCTGTGGAAGGACAATAAAGAAATTTTACGTGCAGAGGAAGTTGCCACATACATATAAACTGTACAGTTATTTTGCAGATAATATGGATTTTTATTGCTTTAGTATTATTAGTCATTTTCATTATTGCTTGCCATTGCTTAATACCAGGAAATGAGGCTTTTTGTAGCAAAAAAGCAATAGCTTTGTTCACACATGCATATTTATTCAACCAACGTTATTAACACAGCACTTACTCAAGAAATGTAATAATTATACACCAAAGAAATTTTTGAGACAAACTTTCCTTTCATGCCATTTCATATGTCAATTATTGGACAATATTATTTATTCATGGAATCTGGCATTATAGCCACCCAAAATATTTTGTTCTAAGCACAGCCTGCTTCAGAGAGATGGTGGGACTCAAATATTCCAAATCTCTCATAACGATTATTAGATGTGCCCAAAGAAAAAGCCTGTGGCCTCACATTAGAATATGAGCAAATAAACATGCCTTTAAATGTTAAAGGTAAGTACTATTTTTGTATGACTCCCAAAAGTAAACTGGCTCTTTAATCTAGGGAACTAATTAACAATCACAATACTTAGTTCATCAAAGACTTACTATAACATCGTAATTTATATTTATTGGTTTTCATTTTTATAATCAACCTATAGACATAGAAAAGTATGAGAGGCTTAATTACATTTACAGAACATGTAAAATTTGGAAAACTAGTCTTAATTTTCAC
This sequence comes from Propithecus coquereli, assembly GCF_000956105.1. Taxonomy (NCBI): domain Eukaryota; kingdom Metazoa; phylum Chordata; class Mammalia; order Primates; family Indriidae; genus Propithecus; species Propithecus coquereli. The sequence continues at coordinate 8,525,241 of NW_012142745.1, forward strand.
TGGCAAAAGATAAAGACAGCCAAACCAACTTTTTTTATTCTTAAAGTTATTTTGTTTATAGTATTAGAACAGTAATCCTATTTTTAACCCTGTAAATTTTGGTGGTTTGGGAATAGAAAGTTAAGAACTGAACCAAAGTAAAACCAATGCATAATAGACCCCATTTCAGCCAATTTTAACTTTTGGCTTTCCTTGTGTTTCAACATTGTGTCTTTAGTTTCAAAGACCTCACTAGAAGTGTTGTTATTTCATCTGTCTCTAATTCTGGATTTCCTACTCTAATTTTGTTTCCTGATATTTATCATATGCCATGTGACTGTCTGTCTGCATCACTGATACTTGCCTTTTATTATTGCAAACCTCATGTGTTTATAGTCCACTAACAGTTGTAATAATCTCGACTCATTCTTGGCTTAGAAGGGAAACATCTAACATTTCATTCTAATTTACATACCATTGTATTAGAATTTCTGTTTTTTTTATTGTATGTGTTCTCAGGGCAGATTTTCACACGGTGAATATCTAGGTTTTAGTTGCTTAGTGATTTTGAGTTTATTAAAAATAGTTCCTTTTTCAAATTTTTAAAACCATTTTTAAATGAATAAATATGTCTGCTGTACTTGCATATTGTTAGCTATCACTGTCTATTTCATATTCCAAAGGCCACACACACCATTCTTTTTGAGAAACAACTCTCTCTCTAGACTTCATTCCCGGCAGTGGAATATCAGGCTGCTGGGACCACAGACACCCTTGAGCTTTCTAAGATACCATTTTTGTCTTTCTGAAAGGGTATTCTAGTGGAATGGGCGTTCCATTTTATTCCTTCCTCAGGTCTTTAATAGTTGTCACACCCGAACCCTTGCTTTGGTCTTTAAGCCTTGGAGCAAAGGTTGGAGTGAAAGGCCATGTCTTGCTGGAGTCGCCGAACTTGACCTATGTGCTCAGGCTATATCTTCATTTAAGACTCTCCTACTGAATGGAAAGATGGTCTAAGAAACTAATTTTTTTCCTAAAACAGCAAGTTCTGGGGACATTCTATTTGCAAACCAGCTAGTTATTTTCTGAGCTCATCATATGTAGCTAAAAGAAGCCAGCTAATACTTCAACATTCTCATAGAAACTATCTTGCCCAAGTCTATAAGTTCATTGGTTACATTTCTATCTTCTAGTTTACCAGAGAGGACAGTTATACCAAATGGTTCATGATTACATAACAGGAGTCTCCATTTTTGCAGGCTGCCATGATGGTTTATTCAGTATCTTACCAACCTATACCCACCACCCAGTCCCACATATTTTAGGTTTTTCTCATAGCCAGCACACCACTGATTAATACAAATTTCTGTATTGGTTTAAAATTGATACAAAATTCTCACATAATCAACAGCCAAAAAAAAAAAAAATGTCAGTAGTATGCAACAATAAACAGTTATTTAGCTCACATTATTTATGGGTTGGCTGGGTGGGTGTGGGGGGGTCCACTTATGTAGACTGGGGCAACTTGGCTGGGTGGCTTCCACAAAGCGTCTTTCATCTTCTTCTGCAACCTGTGGACGAATCTGGTTATGCTCTTTTCACGGCCACAGCAGAGGTGCAAGGACCCAAGACTTATCCCGCAGGAGGACTTCCAGCCTTTGTTGAGTCACAACTGCTAACATCCCATTAGCCAAAGCAAATAATATTCTAAACCCAAAATCAAGGGGTGGGGAAATACTCTCTGCCCACTCTGAAGCCAAAGCAAGTCACATGGCCAAGTCCAACATTAATGGAGTGGGGAAGTATCTTCCTTCCGTGAAAGTGAGAAGGGAGGGAATGTATCTGCCAGGAGTTAAATCTGCCACACACACACAAAAGAAATCTTATTTCTACTTTTCTTTTATAATTTCTATATTTAGGCACCTCTGGGTGTATGCAACTAAAATTAATCTGGCCAAACTAATCACAAAAGCATTCATTGGAAGAGTATGGGGAAATTCATAGAATCAAAGAAAAATCTGATCATACAGACCTCAGAAAGAATCAAAACCAGAACCAGAGAAGCTCCAAAGATCTGGGTGGCAGAAACTAATAGACAGTCTCTGGGGGATTCTACCATGGAATGGGGAAATTTTTCCATCCTCCAGGTCACTTTGCTGAAAATTCAAATTCTCAGGACAGAGTCTACTTGAAAATTCTGCTCAGCCCTAGACCAGTGAGGACCCAGGGCACTGTCCTACCAAATCTACATATAACGGGGAAAGTTTGGTCCCAAAGGCAAATCAGTGTTTTGTTATCAGAAGTTGAGGGGGCTGCATGCTGAGCAGTTAAACACAACTGGTGTGCACACCAGCTACCTTATCAGCCAATCTATTAGAACATCAAGGGCATTAAACCTATCAAAAATAGTATCTGTGCAAAACCACTTACATATGTTTATCCAATAAAAACTTGAATGAAGAAATAAACCTACGTAACTCTAGTAAGCATTGTTTGTCAGAGATGTGAGGCCAAAGTTCCAAGTCTACCATTTACTTAAGCAGCATGCGACCTGGGGCAAGTCACTGAACCACAATCTTTTCATCATAAAACGTGAAAAACCTTTCTTATCTATTTTAGTACATTGTTATGATGCTCAAATGGATTAATAGGTACATAGGCACAAGTGCTTTAAAACCTAAAATGACTCCATGTGACAGCGACTCTTATGTGTCTCATGACACCGGTACCAGTTTAAAATTTCTTACAATGACCAAGCCTCATCACCCCACAACATGTACCCATTTGTTGTTTCATCTATAAATGAGGGCAGGGCAGAAAACCTTTTTCCGTTTAATTATTTATTATTATAGGAAGAGGACACTCTGCATGTAGTGTCCCCAAAGACCAAAGGGAGGAAGGGATGGTTATTTGCATGCCACGGTGGGAACACAGTCTTAGTGGGGCCCAAGGCTGGGGTCTGTTACTGGAAAGGCCAGTATTCCATCATCGTAAGAGGTACTAGGTTGGGAAAATATTCAGTGGTTGTACGAGGTGAAATGGCAGAGGCAGACAGAGACAGACAGACAAAAAGACAAATCCTTTTTTGCATTGAAAAGTCAAGCTCGGAGCTGCCCGGTGAACAGCAGTGACCGTGCATATGCTAGACAGCACATTAAATTTCATACTTAATGCCTTTCGCCCTTTTGGATGTTTGCCATTGGAAAAGAATTGCGAAGGAAACAGAAAATAGCAGAATATCCAAACGACCTTCCTGTGATCAGCTTAGGGAGCATAACCATACAGAAGCGGCTCAGCCACGCAGCCCTTAGCAGATTCGCCCTGGCCGCGGCAGCACAGTCTCACTGTGGGCGGCAGCGTACAGCTGAGGACTAGAGGAAGATCGTGACAACGGGGCAGACGTCAGCGCCCTGGAGCCCGGTGCAGAAGCATCCTCACAGGCCGTGGGTGCTGGCCCGGCCACGCCCACGCGAGCGGGAGAAGAGGGCAGCTGGCTGAAGAGGGCAGCTCCATGCTGCTCCTTCACAGGTGACTTGCTCATTCACGGCTTCTGCACAAGTAAATTGTAGTAAATCTTCTGGAGTAAAACTGATTATGTTATCTTTAAGACAAAATTCTTAGAGCTGGCATTGCACTGCCCAGGGCTTGGAGAAACATCAGGGAGCTTAGGAGAGAAGCGTGATGAAATAGATCAGTAGCTCTGCACAAGAGGTCCTCATTAAATTGTGAGTGGCATGATTAAAAGAGACCAAGTAATGTCTCTCCTGCTACACGTGGAATCTCCAACATAGTATGCTTAATTTACGCAACACAGTGCGACATTTAGACAGTGGTAAAGAAATGCACGTATTAAATGCATGCAAAATTCAATTAGCATTATAACTGCTTCACAGCAATGTGGCTAGACTGGGGTGACTGCCACAAGGCAGAGATAACCTTGGCATCCATCTGCTACAACAAGGTGACCTTGGTTTGCCCTGCACAGCCCAGGTTTACCGCTGTTGAGCCTACATAATCATTAATAGCTCCCCCTTTCACTTTCAAATGTGTCCCCATTTGGACAACTTGTATAGTCACTTTATTTCTGATTGACTTTCATTTGTGCATTTCTGCACAAACCTCACTGTTTGCCAACGTGCTGATTGTGCTGGGATTCCTGCCACGTAAGGAGAAGAGTGATGAGCACAGATCCGAGTGTCCCCTGATCAGGGAAATCGTGGGATAAATCAATAGTAACAACAGCACCAACTTAGGTCTCCACCATGAATACCCGAGGAGACTTATAGATTTTTTTAAATTTCTAATTAATTTCTTACACAGGAACAAATGCTGTCGTTATCACCACATGACAAATGATGAAGCTGAAATAAAGAAAATTTAGTTAAAAAGTATCTCACCACCTGCTACTTGGTGATGAGCATGATTATAGGTGATTTGGCATAAAGACACCTAAAAAATAAAATATATTGTTCTATCATCGAGGTGTTTGGAATCTATTATGGGAAAGCACAAGCTAATGAAAAAAAGTAAAAAATACTAAATGACAGATACAAATTATTATGCCCAAGTGTTGAAAGATCCCTGTCAAGGTTACATAATAAATACGTGTCAGAGCTAAAAATAGAGGAAGTAGAAAAAAATAAACATTTAATGCCCATACTTACTAGCTTTATGTTTTATCTCACTTAATTCCGATTACCAGCCCCGTAAAGGCGATAGTACTTCTCTTTGGCAGATAAGGCAACAGAGCACAAGAGAAGTAACTTGCCTGAGGTCACATGGGGTCCACTCCAGGTCCACTCAGGCCAAAGCCTATGTCCTCTTCCCCATACTATATTACTTGCCTTCATTTTTCATATCCCGGAGAAGAAATTGGCCAATAGCAGGAATCCATCGATTGTCTAGACTCGGAAAAATAAATTCAAAATCGTACAAAATATAATGCTAAAAAAATTTAAAGTGACATTTAAAAAAACTCCAAAAAAATGAAAGAAGACTGCTGCTCCACATTTCCCTTAATCAACTTCAAAAGCAAATTCCCATGCAGTTGTGTATGATAAGGGAGAGGGAAAAAAAAGGAATTGTGTAAATATACATAGTGATAAAAGAGATTATGTAAAAATACATAGTGATCCAAAAAAGGGATTTTGTAAAAACACACAGTGATCTGAAAAAAGGGATTGTATAAAAATACAAATTGATCAAAAAAAAGGGATTTTTGGCCGGGTGTGGTGGCTCACGCCTGTAATCCTAGCACTCTGGGAGGCCGAGGCGGGCGGATTGTTTGAGCTCAGGAGTTCGAAACCAACCCGAGCAAGAGCGAGACCCCGTCTCTACTAAAAAATAGAAAGAAATGATCTGGACAACTAAAAATATATAGAGCGAAAAAAATTAGCCGGGCATGGTGGCGCATGCCTGTAGTCCCAGCTACTTGGGAGGCTGAGGCAGGAGGATCGCTTGAGCCCAGGAGTTTGAGGTTGCTGTGAGCTAGGATGATGCCATGGCACTCTAGCCCAGGCAACACAGTGAGATTCTGTCTCAAAAAAAAAAAAAAAGGGATTTTTGTATGTAAAAATACATAGTAATCCAAAAAGTATTTGTTGAGTTGATCATGCCAAATTCCCTAGGAAAACTACCCTGCAGCCTTCACGAATCGCTTCTTGCTTTTCTCTGAGTGCTGGTCATTAGAAAAATCCCCTATTCGGTGCTACCATCTTTGTATAGTGGGAAAGGATCTGCTGAGCCGCAGATGAGGACTTCAACCCATGAATGCTTTTGTCCCGTTATTGATTCAATCCCCCCAATTTATCAAATACTTTGGGGGTTCCAAAGCAAAACTGGGTAGAGAAAGAGGGGTGGGGAGGGTTAAGACATGATTCCCGACCCCTGGTACTTTACAATCCAGTAAGAAAGGAACAGGTGTGTTCACAAGATGACAAGTCACAACGGGTGAACCAATAGTGAAGTAACAACAAAGTGCCGTGAAGACACTAGTGCCCAGTAATGATGAACTCTCAGCTCCCTTTCCCTCCCACAGGCGAACCTCAGCGTTCTTGTCACTGAAACAGGGCTCCCAATACCTTCCACGACTTCTTCATTGGTTTGCAACGAGCATGTGATTTTAAAAAATGAAATCACTGGAAACACACCTTGAAAAGTCTACTTTACTATACAAATGAAAGGTATTGTATTAAAAGAAAAACGGGGCCTTGTTTACGTGTTTAATGTGAATCCACACTGTCCCACTCTGTGGGTCAAGGAGGCTCTGTGCACCTACTGAAAACTAACTGCAGGTGGACATTGAGTCTTGCGTTCCTCCCACCTCTGCAGCCTCCCTGCCTGGTCTCCATCCCCTCTCCCCTTGCAGCCCAGCGGGGACCCTGTCTCACACTGAACTGTCATCTCCGATGAGCTCATGCACACCCATCCTTCCATTCTCCATTGACCCAAAGTTATGCCTCCAGCCCAGATGTCTCTGAATTCCAGACTCATATATCTGCCTGCCCAGTGGAGATTTCCACTTGGATATCTCTAAAGCCTATCCAAAAGGAGCTCACTATCTTCCTCCTCCTCCAAAGAATGCATCCACTCCACTCGCCTCGTTCCCAGTCTTGGTGAACGTCAATCATCACTTACTGATTACCCGAGCCACGAACTCAGTTTCTACTTGGCACAGCCCTTCTCTCCTTTGTCTCCCCAGCACTGTACCTTTCACTTTGCTTGCTGAGGATATAACATCAGAGGGCGGGAAGCTGGAAGATGATGCTTCTTACACACACTTACTGATCATGTTCCCACATGGTTAAATGTCCATTTCTGACTTCAGTATTCTGAGGGTCTCTTTTGTTTCTAAAAAGAGAACAAAGAATGTTAAAATCTATATAGACTAGCATTTTCCTCATTGGGGTCCATGAAATATTATTTCCAAGAGATTTTAAAAGAGGTGTTTCTTTAAAAAATAAAAACAAAATTAATAAAAAGGTGGCAATGGTTCCAACATTTGAAAGATTATATATTGATTGTGGTTCTCAGACCTCCCCCCTTCACCCCTGACCCCCAGGGTTTGGACTTCTAGACAAAGGCTATATCTTTCCTGTAATAAGGCTCTTCGCTCTGGCCCCAAGAAATGAGCGAGATGATTCCATCTGCTTATAATACACCAACAGTATGATTTGTGTACAAATGCGATGTATAGGTTTAAGAGTATGAGCTGTTTTTTTGCTGTTGCTGGGGTTGGGCTTGCATGCTTGCTTTTTGATGCGCCTGAGAGAATCGTAAGCTATGCGAGCCGATGCACCCCAGCTTGCATCAGCTTGGCTGTTTTCCCTGCGAGCCCTGACTCTACCAGCAGTCCTGCCACAGCACGAGGCCTTGGGCCTTTCCCAGGGGCAGCCTGATATAGCAAGACCCGCACACCAGCCTGTCCATCCATTGCTGTCCCCCTGCTGGAACCTGTCACCATTAGGCTTGTCCCCACCCTATTCCCAGGGAAGTACATTAAATGCAGATGTGCTGCCAGCAGCATGCATGTCACCTGCCCAGGGCTCTGAAAGCTGTAGCCCTTTCTCTCTCTACTCTCTCCAGAGCTCGGCTCACCCTTGACCCACAATGGGTCTAGGGGTGCTGGAAGTGCCACAGAGTGTGCTGTACTTTATTCCTGTCTGATGAGTCTGAACTCTCTGAGGAAGGCCAACTGGGTTGAAGGAAAAGCACCCATCCCGCGTTCCCCCTTTGGAACTAGAAATTAATACTTAACCAAACTGAAGCGCAGGTTAACCCTTCACACCCGAGCCTTCTTACAGAGCCACAGCGCTGCACTGCACAGCCATGTCTCTGAGGAGTTCTACGGCAAAGGAACCTGCTTGCTTTCCTGAAACCTAATTTCTCAAACTCTTTTGAGCATGGAACACTTTCGGACAACCCACCTTTTGGGGATACAGGTTGATAAAGGCAAAAAGCTCTGGAAAATTTGGAAGAAGCTCATGCGGTGGGATGTTCTGGGTGAGCCCAAACTGACCTCGGCTTTCGGGTTGGGTCTGAACAGATGGGCCCGGAGGCATCAGCTGTGTCGCTTGGCATCCGATGAGCTGCATGTGAGCGGCAGGTCCTGGGCTAGGAAAGTGGGTAGAGTTGGTGCAGGAGAACCTGTAGGAAGGAAGGGTCAGGGAGTGAAGAGGCCAGAGGGGACAGCGTGGACTCTGCCTCTTCCTGCCACCCTCACCTTTCCTACCCACCCTCTCTGGCCTGCAGCTTGAGGCCCCGAATAGAAAAAGCTGAGAGCAGCTCAGGAAGCAACAGCAAGGCGGGTGCAGTAAGAGGAAACCTGAGCAATACTGAGCCCAGGAGAGAAACATTCTTGCCGCTCGCTTCTTAGGCCCCATATTCTGCCACAAACTACAGCATAACTTTGGCCCCGAGCAGCTGAGGAATAGGCAAAGGGCAGGGTCAAGGTGTCCAGAGGCGAGAGAAGGATAAGGGCACCGTCCTTGGGCCTCACTGCACCAGTGATTACAGCCGAGGCTGGAGCGCCCCAGGCACTGTGATGCTGCTTCCCTTGCTATTAACCTTCTGGTTTCCTACTTCCCTTTTCCCCAGGCCACACTTTCCCCACCCTCCCAGTCCCTCTGGAGCAATCAGATCCAAGGAGGTAGCTGACAGGCAGAGCCTTTTGTATTTTACTCAGGCGACTCAGTGGGTGGTGGTGTCAAGGCCCCCCAGGGGTTACTGGACATGAAACAGGTCCATAAAACAAATGGTCAAACTCCGGTCGAGGTTGTTGCTAGTAAAGGGAGTTCCCGTTGTCTTAAATCACCCGCGATTGTTTACTGCAAAAGGCAGCCGGCTAATCTGAAACACAGACAGAAATAACTGCAGCCGTGCGCCTCTGCATGTCTTGGCTGGGCCCAACTTTTGCATTCTAAGCACTGTAAGTACCAAGTGGTCGGGATGGCTGGAAGCCAAACAGTAATGTTTCCCTTTGCTGTTGTTGAGAAAGGCATTCAGGAAAACAATTGAGCACAATAAGGACCTTCCTGTTCCGGCAGGCAGGCGGGCGTGTGAACCACCCAGCGAACGCAGAGTGAGTCATCTTAGTGAACTGTGTGCTTCCTTCTCCTTTGTCAGTGAGCTCTCTCCAGGCGGCTGCAAGGAGCACGCAAAACAAGGCCCAGGCAGGCTGCAATGCTGAGGGCCGGCTCCACTGGATTAGCATTTTCAGAATCCATTGCGCTCACCTCTCCAGGCACTGCAGGGTTTCCCCCCTAACCAAAGTCGATATTTGCACAGGGAACCGTCACAAACACAATTTGGTTGCGGACACATTTTGGTTGCGAAACACATTGGCCGTGCATTTCCCTCCAGCCAGGAAGTCGGTTCTGCAAGGGAGGCCCACTGAGGCTTGCTCTCAGAAGGTTCAACATGCCTAAATTTCACCGGCTGTTCATTCCATGGGGTCCACAGACTGTGTTGACTAACAGGCACTTGGCTAACTGCAGGTGCCCATGAGGGACAAATGACTGAGTTCAAAAGAAACCAGTTGTGCACAAAATTAATTAGAATGAGACCAGAAAGAGACCGCACCTTAAAATGTGTTTTGACCCTTAGTTTTTCTGGCAATGAAACTGAATTACCAAACTGGCACTGACGCTGACATGTCCTGGACCCACAAAAAAAAACCTGTAGAGATGTAGGATCGTCAGTGGTTTCTTGGTAGTGGGAGGGATGGTTCTCTCTCTCGTTCCCTCTCTCCGTCTCTCCCCTTCTCTGTGTGTCTCTCTCCCCTACCTCTAAGGTATTCTATTCTGCTGTGAATGGAACCTAGAGTCTAAAATTTTCTTTCACAGATGGTAAACTTGACCTCATTCCCCATCCTCTGTTTGTTCTAGGAGCCAACATACAACGCTGCTTAACCAAAAGTTAAAATGATGGATATTAAGTTTTAAGCATCCGCTTTGCATACTCAAAAATAGTTGCCACTAATCATGCATGTTTTGATAAAATAAGATGATCTATTTAGATAAGAGACCTCATGCTTCAGAATGGCTGTGAGTTTTGAATCAAACTATTCTGTTTCTATCTGTACCACCTGCACAAGTCATTTGACTTCTCTGTGCCTCAGTTTCTTCATCTTAAAATTCATCCACCCCACAGGATTGTTGCAAGAATTAAGGGAGATGACCTACGTACCTAATTTTACTTAGTGTCTTACCCAGTGCTCAAGAAATGTAATTATCATTACTACTACAAATACTAATAAACTAATCGAATAGCCATTGGACTAATTATTTTAATTGGAGGTCTAATAAACTTAGCTTGGCTGAGCTAAAAGCATAATGTCACCCCTTAGGAAAGTATAGCTTCTCTCCTCTGCCAAACTAAAACTAGGCTTCTGAGGGGAAGATGTTTTCGATGAAGGATGGAAGTGATTTGTCAGTTGAAAGGTAGTATCTTTTCTCAATCATAATAAAAAATGTTTCAATAACATGCAGGTTTTAGGAGGGTAAAGCCACCAGATTTCTCCAACAAATTTGTTAATCACTCCAATTGATACAAAGTTCCTGGAAATTCACATTTAAGACTCTTAAACTATTATAAATAAATCAGGTAAAGTAAATGAAAACATTAATTTGTGTTACACCGAAACATCTGCCAGATTTGTACACTAACTGGACTAGGCTTATAATTAGAGGAAATTCTGGGGTACATTTTCTCTTCTCTCAATATGAAACAATCTAAAAAAAAAAATTAGTCAACCAAACACATTCCAAAATCTATTCTTAAAAGTCAGGTGGCAATCACATGTACCTCTCCATCAGTCCATAAGAAAACATTTTACACTGAGCCCTTGTGAAGAATCTCAGGCAGACTGTAAGCTGGGGCACACCTCATTTCCCAGTAACAATCTGCATCCCTAAGACAGACTCAGCTTTGATCTCAACAGTTCCACTCAGTCAAAAAAGCTTAAACTTCAGCAAGATTTTGGCAGTGGGGCCAGAAACTTCAGCATAATTCTGGTTAATATACCCAAAGTTTTTACGAATGGTCTTCTTGGTGGGCACAATTCATTTTCAGCTCAGTCAGGTCTTTTGGAAACTGAACCACAGGAACAGCGCAGACGCTGAATAAATCAGATACATCCTGTGGTTTTGTGCTTCAAAGGTAGCCACAAATTCTTAAGGTATGATTCATAGTCATCAAAATCTATGAATCTCCTCTGAAATTGTTCTTTCACTTCCACTAAATAACTCTGTAATTCTTCAAATCTGTGACACCATTGAGGTCAAAGAAGTTCAGCGGTAGATTATGAATGAAGTAGGAAATGAGTGTAGTTATCAACTGCTCAGACCACTTGGCCAGTTAGAACCTGTGTTTACGTGAACAAGGATAAGAGGGAAGTCAAGACCCATACTTTCTTAACCTCTTTAGGGGTTCGTGGAAGAGCTTCTTAAACAGATATTCAATGCCCACTCACTGGCTTATGTCATCTGTGCCTCTATGCTAAAATTCGAAGATCCTACTACCAAACTCTATTCTATACACATATGCCAAGTGTGAGGGCTTAGGAGCTATGCTATTAAATCAGAATATATATCAGAAAAATACTAGGGAGAAGAAACCTATTGATTTTGCCAGAAGAAATGCCCTATTAACTTTTTACTCCAAAACAGGGAGCCACAAAAATGCTCAGAGAAACCATATACAGAAGGCCACTCCAGGCATAAAATGAGAACTGTATTGGTTAGCTTTTACTACATAACGAACCACTTCAGAATTTAGTGGCTTAAAATAATGGCCATTTATTTAGCTCACAGTTCTGCAGGTTGGTGATGGGGCTGTGATAAGTGATCATCTGGGTTGCTCTTCTGGTTTCGGCTGTGTTTACTAATGTTACCTGTGGTTGGCTGCTAAAAGAGTCTGGTCTAGAGGAGTCTCATCTATGATGGCCAGTCTCTGTTCCATGCAGTCTCTCATCCTCCAACAGGTTAGCCTGTGCTTGTTCAGATGTTACCTGAACAGGGTTCCAAAAAGAACATGGAAGCATGCAAGGCCTTTGGAGCCTGGGCTCAAAATTAGCACACTGTCATTCCTGCTGCATTCCATTGCCAAAGCAAGCTGCAGGGGCAGCCTACATCCAAGAAGTCGGGAAATAAATTCCACCTATGGATGAGAGCAACTTCATAGTCAAATGCAGACATGAAAAATTGTGACCACTTTTGTAATCTGCCAAAACCCTCTCACCCACATGCTCCTTAATGCTCCACTAACTAAACCCCCCAAAACAGATTATTGTCAGCGTTGCCTGAGTACAGCTTTCCTGTTTAGGACAAATCAGAGCAGCAACAAGGATGCCTGATGTTCCTTCATGGCAATCCCTTCAATAGCAATCCCATGCTATTTGGTATTCCCAAGATGGGGGACAATCCTTTTTGCATGAGTAGCAGACAGCTAGGCAGTTGTCCCAGCTAACTTTGCCTGTAGTAAAGCTCAACTTTGTGTCTCTGGGAAAATAACTGGAAATGGAGGCTTAAAGGGAAACACAGTTGAAACACCCTGAGCTAAAAAAGCCAGAGGAAAAACAGAAATCCTGAGAAGAGAGGATTAGCACCCCTCCAGGGAACTAGGGTTTTCTTTCACACTTGCTATAAACTAAAACTACTGTAATGGTTAATTTTATGTGTAAACCTCACTGGGCCACAGAGTACCTAGATATTTGGTGAAACATTATTCTAAGTATTTCTGTAAGGGTGTTTTGGGGTGAGTTTAACATTTAAATCAGAGCAAAGCAGATTGTATTCCCTAGTGTGCCCGGGCCTCATCCAATCAGTTGAAGACCTACATAGAACAAAAGGGTAATTCTCCCCCAAATAAGAAGGAAACGCTTACCTGATTGATTGTCTTCGAGCTGGGACATTGACTGTTTCCTGCCTTTGGACTCAAACTGAAGCATCAGCTGTCCCTGAGTCTCAAGCCTGCCAGCCTTCAGATCAAAATTATACCATCAGCTCTCCAGTATCTCCAGCTTGCGGATCTTGAGACTTGATATCCTTCATAATCACATGAGCCAATTCCTTATAATACACACACACATGTGCACACACACACACACACACACACACACACACAGAAAACATCCTATTGATTCTGTTTCTCTAAAGAACCCTAATACAACTACTCATTGGGTTATTGTGCCAGGCACAAGGGCAAAGGAGTATTCAATGCCTGGTTAAAGGTATAAATGGCTGATTGGCCATCCCTTGGTTCTTTCACTGTTAGCAAATAATTCTAATCATCGAGGGATGAATAAAAAAATCTTAGACAAATAAATCCCTAGGGTTGCCATCGATAGTGTTACGCTGTTGTTGCCACAGCTGTCCCCTTTTATTTTGTTGGGCTGTTTTTGCATTGTTTTGCTTTTGCCTAAAATGGTTAAGCACCTCAAGTTCAACTGTAAGATGTGCACCCATGCCATCTACCAGCAAACATTCTTCATGTGGAACTTCTCTGAGAATCATCCAGAAATTCAATCCATGAGAGCTAGTGTGCAAAGAAGCTCTGTCCTTGGAACCTAATGGCAGAAATGCTAGGAGTAACCTCACGGTGACCAATCAGTTTTCCAGTTTGCTCAGCCATCTCTTGCAGTGACTAGAAGGTTTAAAGGGGTGCAAAAGAAACACATTACTAGAGAAAGACATTTCAGTGATGGGCTTTGGTTTGTCATTATGATGAATTCATGATTTTTCAGTTGGTCTCAGTTGAATATAATCCCCAGAATTCCCTTTCTAGTATGTAGGGTGGACTACAAAGAATACCCTCTCCTGAGAGAAGGAGAAGGGAAAGGAGGCAGCAGCCATATTGTAGCACATTCTCCCCAGCAATTCAGCAAACTCTAATCCAGATGCTGATATAATGGGATCTCGTGGATGTAATTAAGGTCCCTAATCAGTTGACTTTAATTTCCATTACTTTGTGTGGATTTGAGAGTTTCTCTTGGAATTGATTTCTAGTTTTATTCTACTGTGGTCTGAGAAGATATATGGTATGATTTCACTTTTTCTGAATTTTCTGAGACTTGCTTTGTGGCCCCATATATGAATCTTCCTAAACAGTTGACTATAAGTTAATTGATAGAGAAGCAGTCTGAGTAGACCTGACTTAATCAACTGGAAGTCCTTTAAAAGAGGGCCTAGACCCTCCCTGAGCTGAGAGATTCCATGTTTCAGCTCTTATTTCTGGAATTCCGTCATTCTCACAACTTCTCTTCCTGACCACCTGCCCTATGGCCCCCAGTCCTGCTTAGGTCCCCACAGTTGCATGAGCCAATTCCTTGTGATAAATCTCACATTGGTTCTGTTTCTCTGGTTGAACCCTGACTGATACAGTTATCATCTGAAAACAAGAATGTATTTAAGCTTGCCATTTGCATCTTCCACAAAGAGATGGATGCCTACCAGGTGTAGCAGGGAAAGCACAGACTCAGCAGCCACACGGCCTGGACCTTCTCCCAGGATCTTCCTTCACCTGCCAAGTGACTGGACAACCAATTCTCACAACCTCTCTAAGCACTGTTTCTTTATTTGTAAAATACCGTTAATACTAAAGCCAAGCCCACCAACTTCCCAGGGTTGTTTTGAAAACTCAAAGGAGATACTGTTGTGGAAGTATTTTATAATCTGCCATGCAAATGAGAGATGTTTTGTTTTGAAAACACCTAGCCTAACGTTTTTAGTTAGGGGAGACAGAGAAAGGATAAACATTTATTACATGCCTTCTGTGTGTAGGAAATGTGAATATATTCTCCCATGCAATCCTGTAGACTTTCTTATGAGGCAGGCAGCATTTCCCCATATCAAAGATGAGAACATTGAGTCTCTGAGAAGGTGACCAACTTGCCTAGGTCACAGAATATGATTTGGAGTCCATTGTGAAACTGGTTCTGATGACACCAAAGTCCAGGTTCTCACCATGCCATCTTCCCTCAAAAAAGAAAGACATTTCCTTTTCATGTAATACCATGATATCCATTCTAATGCCCAGAAGACTTGTGAGAAAAACTTTCGGGTTATCTGCCATTCTTTGGGACCTGCTACCTGAGGAGCAAACAATCTGTTTACATTAGTGTAGAAGTTGTTTTATCTGATATGCCCTGAGTCACAACACTTGAGAAACCAATAAAAAATAAAACGTTTTCTGCTTCTTTGCTAACTGGCAAATTTTCTGTCCTTAATTTACAATTCCTATAGAATAATGAAAGTGAAACTTCATTATTTACTTATTTTGCTTGTTCCCATCTTTAAATACTCAGAAAAGACATTTTACTATGTTTATGCCCATAGGGAAATTACTATGGTTAGAGGTTAAAGTTATTCAATTAAAAAAAAAAATTTTTTTTTCAATGAGTCTTTTCCTCAAAAATTTAAGGCAGCCAGGATAATTTACCGGTTAGGCATTTCCTGAGAGTTAATGATCAACTATCTGAAAAGTCCTTCAGACAGTTAGTTTGTAATGGCCAGAAAGGCCCTTCCCCAGGACACTGGAGATTTATAGACATTTGTTGTGCCAAAGTAGAACCTGAAATGAATGAGCAAATATATATTCATAAAAGACTGTTTTTTTCAGATCACTACATTACATATAAAGTTAATTCTACTCAAATTAACTTTAAAAATGCAGGAAGGATTAAAAAAAACCACATCTTTAAAATACCCACCAAATATTATGCTTGGCATTTTAAAGTACTTTTCTCTTAATTCTCACAAGATTTTCCTGTTTGTTAACCTCATTTTAATGTTGAAGAGACCGAAAGTCTGAGAGATCCTGTAACTAGTGAGACCAGAGCTGGTATTCAAACCTAGTACAAGTCAAAGGGCTTAACTATTTCTGCTTTTTGCAGTTCTGTAGCCTTTAATTTAAATGAGTACCTCTTATTATCAGAATTTGAGAAAGAGTTCTATTTTAATATACATATTAAATAAATGTATCAACCTTAACACCTCAACTCAAAAACAAAATTGAAGCCAGCGTGCAAAAAAATTCAATTATGCCATTTAAAGCTTGTGAAGCTAATTAATCATAGAGTTTAAATTCTCATTACTTCTTAGATGAGGGCCAGAGAATTTTAATTCCTTCTAATTTCATGGGCTTCTCCTAGTCCAATCCCTGACGGCAGGGACCTTGTCTTACCCAATATTGGATATTAAACTTGGATTAAACTGTGGATGACAGCACACAGTAAGTGCTCAATAATTATTTGTTGACTGAATGCAATCTTACATATGCCTGGTGCTTCAAAACTTACAAGTCACTTTCAATCATATTACTGCTTGTGACTACCACAATAATGCTGTGTGTGAGTTAGGGCCAATTATTATTAGCCTCACTTTGTAGATAAGAAAACTGAAACTCAGAATAAATTGAGTAATCTGCTCAAAACTTCTTGGATTTGACTGCAAATCAAGGTCTCTTGAGTACAAGGGACAAAGTTTGTTTTTCCTGCTACAAATACTCCCTCATTAAGGAATATCAATTTACATTAATGTTTGGCAAAACTATGGCTCCTATTTAAATAAAACACTGAAATGGACAGACCTAGATGATATCAAACCACATGTTCGAGTGTGAGGTCACAATTTATTGGAAGTATTTGAAGGTGGTCTCATCACGCCGCCCATCTTATTAACCAGATCAGCAGTTGTCAACCGCGATGCTGGGTCAGCACAGTGTTGATGCATCTGAGATCAATACGTAAGAAGGGAGAGGGTTTGGAGCTGGAAATTTCAATATTATCAAAGCAGTACGAGCTGCCATTACCAACAGGAAGGTTAGCCATAAGCAGCATCAGTGGGAAAAAAATGGTGGGGAACCAGAGACAAAGAATGATTATCAAAAGCCCAAAACAAAGAAAAGATAAATGATTGTGGTGATGGATATCCCAATTACCCTAATTTGATAATTATATATTATATACATGTATCAAAATATATACATGTATCAAAATATCACATGTACCCCCCAAAATGCACAACTATCACGTATCAAAAAAAAGCCCAAACAGTAAGGATCACATCTACTTGGTAAGCTATGTGTTGATACAGCTTTTTTTCTGAGATTTTTATATTTAGATTATTTTGATCAAATTGGATCATTTTTAAGAAAACTTCTGTGTGTTTATATAAAGTCAAGTTTGGAAAACTACAGTTATAGCAAAAGCAATACACACCAAAAAATAAATGTGTGAGTGTATATGTGTGCATCTCTTATAACATGAAGTTAATTGAAATTAAAATGTTTAACGGGATTCATTTTCACTGGAGCTATCCCCATGTGTGAAAATAAACACATTTTATTCTCAATTACCTATGGTCTTATTGGCTCTCCACTAACACTTGAAGAACATGACTAAGCCAAGTTATGCATTACTCAACGCTTTTTAGCAGTATCTCTTAAACTTTTTTACCTCGGTCTAATCCCTGGTCATAGCCTCTGGGAAACTCAACACTATGCAGAAAGGGCCTTGTGCTTTATGGTCTTATGTAAAAGAACCTATCACCCAAAAGTCATGGGATATGTTGCTGACTCAACCTACAGAAGGGTTTCAGGTTGGATCAGCAACATATCCCAAGAGTCAAGGCCGCCAAACTTCCTCTTAAGGCCAAGTCACAGCAAGTTTACTGAGAAGACTGCATGGATGCCCGTAGCGACTGCTGGAACTCACTCCAAAACCAACATCTATAAAAAGAAACTTCTCTTCCATCTCCCCACCAAATCAGAAAACCTGTGTATTCGCCTAGTAGGAAATGGAGAAGAAACCACTTTTCCTATCCACTCTGGCCTCTCTTGGGAAAGAATCCAACTTCTGGATATTCAGTAAGACGATGTGTCTTGTGGTTTTACCCATTAAAAGTCAGGTGTCTTCATGTGGCAATGTAAGCACCTCTGTAAGTCCCCAAGAGGTAGGAAATGGGGAGAGAATGACCACCTGTGTGATCGTTGCTGTTTTCCAGGTGCTATTTTTGTTACCTAGCTGTCAGGTTGCAAACAGACAGTCCATCCTTACCTGTGCACCATTTGGGGAGCATCAGATAATTAAGTTACACTCAGTTTGAGATATTTCTCCTATATTTTAATACATCCCCAGTTACCCATACCAGCCTGGGAGTTAAAATATCATTGCAAAACAGCTGTGACCCTATTCTTCAATTATCACCTCCGCTTACGTCATCTCCAGCCCCCTCAAAGTCCTATCTGCTCATTAGTAGGAGTGTCCCCAGGGGTGACCTCAGGTGCAGCAGGGACAAGCTCCTTTCTCCCTACATCCATCTTCTACCATCCTTCTGCGAGTCCTCTGTTAACCACTGGGCCTCAGGGAGGGCGTCATCTCCTGCCCTGCCCCAGGCCCTGCAATAAGAAAGTGCCCTCCCTGCCACAGTATGTGTCCTCTGTGGTGCTCCTGAAGCTCTATGGTGGCTCCAGTCACCTCCCACTGCCACCCCCACACCCAGTCCTACCACCCAGGTTGCCACTCAAAGCAGTGGTCACAGAAGTCCCGGGACTCAGTGCCAAGGTGAGGAGAATGAAGAATGCCTGTCGTTCCTGGACACTCCAGAGAAACAGAACCAACAGGAGAGAGGGAGAGGTGTGTGTGTCTGTGTGTGTGTGTGTGTGTGTGTGTGTGTGTGTGTGTGTGTGTGTGTGGAGAGAGAGAGAGAGAGAGAGATTTTAGGGAATTGGCTCATGTGACTGTAGCTGTCAAGTCCAAAATCTGCAGGGTAGACCAGCGGGCTGGAAAGCCAGGGAAGAGCGGATGTTGCAGAGTCCCAAGGCAGTCCACTGGTAGGATTCTGTCTTTTGCGGGGAGCTCAGTCTTTCTCTTAAAGCCTTCTGCTGTTTGGATGAGGCTCACCCACAATATGGAAGGCAATCTGCTGTACGCAAAGCCTACTGATTTAAATGTTCATCTCATCTAAAAAATACCTTTGCAAACACATCCAGGATAACATTTGACCAAATATCTGGATACCATGGTCTAGCCAAGTAGACACAAAAAATTACCCATAGCCTCTTTTGTTTGACATTCTGGTAGCTCTCCTTAGGGTCCCACTTTCCTTTTGGTGGGCTTACAGCTCTAAATCAGTCGTTCTCAACTTTCTCAGGACATTAGTCACAACTGGGCAGAACTACCGGCATGTAGTGGGTAGAGGCCAGGGATGCCGCAAAACATCCTCTAATACAGTGGTCCCCAACCTTTTTGACACCAGGGACGATTTTCATGGAAGACAATTTTTCCACGGACTAGGGAGTTGGGGGATGGTTTCGGGATGATTCCAGTGCATTACATTTATTGTGCACTTTAGTTCTAGTATTATTACATTGTACTATTTAATGAAATAATTATGCAGCTCACCATGGGTTGGGGACCCCTGCTCTAACAAACAGCACAACCCCCAACAACAGAATCTTCCAGTCCCAAATGCCAACAGTAGCACTGCAGTTGAGAAACCCTGCTCCAAATGGCCCGTTCACTTCCCGTCTCTCCAAGCCTGTCAGTTATTGCTTCATCATCTCTGGCCTCCTCTCAGGTCACAGGATGTGCCAATTCCTTCTTTCCTTGGGGGCTTTGCGGTTGTCACCCTCACTGCCCGATGCACCCTGCTTCTTGGATGGCTGATTCGTTGTCATCTTTCAAGTCTCACCAAGAAATCCCACCTCCTAATCCCTCTCAATTACATTAATCTGATTATTTCTTCATCGCCAGCTGACATTTCCTTATTTTACCTCATACATCAGGGGTCTTGGTCCCCTCGAATATATGCAGGATGGGTATCCATCACTATACCCCAGTGACAAGTACCAGGCCTGGCACATAGTAAGTGCTCAACAAATACTGTGGAATTAAGGAAGAGAGGAATGTCTTAGACATTTTTAACAAATACAATTCTCCCCATGTGCTTGATTTTATACACACACACACACACACACACACACGCACACACACACACTCTACCAGCTCAGATGTGTGCTTATAGGATCTGTTTCCAAAGAGTCACCATGACAATAGTTTTCATACATGGACCCTGCCCCCAGAACACATGAGCACAGATCTTTTCCCAAGGACATCATTTTCCCAAGAAATGACTTGGTCCCTCATGACAACGTATCTGAGCTCTACCCCATTAGTCTTCCTAACATGCAGCGATAACATAGATTCAAAGTGAGACTCCTGATGTAGATCCAGTAACTTAAGAGAGACCGACCACAAAACATGCTTAGTTTGAGAAAACTAAGCAGATACCATTAAAACAATTCACTTAAAAAATACAACGAATTGTACTATCTGTGACCACAGATCCCTCCTTACAGAAATGGGGCCGAGGTCAACTGGCCAGGCCCATCTAGCAGGTCATCTGCATCTCCACCTGTCCATCCCAACTCCTTCCCCACTTCCTCCTTCGTTACATTCTGCCACATCCTTATGGTGGCAGCTAAGAACTTAGAGATGCCTCTGAAGTGACTCAGTGTGTGGGTATGACTGTTTATTTTTAGTCCTTTGCTTTTTTTTCCCTATAAATACTTATAAATGCCATTTCTCACCGCCTTGCCCCCTCCAGGGCACACGACACGCTCCTGGAGATGTTCTCTCCCTCGATCCTTCTGTTCTCAGTTCTGCCCACCATGGAACTGACCGCCTCTGTCATCCCTAAATGTGGACTCAGTCCTCTTCTTGACTAAATATCGATCGGGTGGGCAGGGAAGTTATTTCCTTCAGCATACCCACGTTTCAGGAAGAGAGATTGAGATCTTTGAGACAGGGCCACCAGGGAAACTGTCCACCAGGGAAACAGCTCTGATGCTGGACTCCCTTGCTACCTTCATTCAAAACACGCCTGTCCAGGCAGGAGTCGGCTGCTGAGCCATCTGCCTCTGCAGATGCAGAGGAAGCAGCGGAGAGCCAGCTGTGTTTGCCCTCTGCACTGTGTGTGGGTGACGGCGACACTCTGGGTGTGCTCCCTCCCCGGCATAGCTGGGGTTCCCAGCACAGGTGAAGACAGTGCTGGGAATGGGTGGCAGCAGCCCATGTTCCCCACGACACTTGTAAAAATGAGGGGCAGAAGGACCCTCTGAAGTGCCATTTGGTCTACATAGGAAAGAGTAGAATCCGTCCAGTTTAATTTTTTATCATTCTATGACCAAATAGTCGGAAACCATCTAAACTCGTTTTCTCACTGTACCACGGAGGCCAGGCGCAGAATGGGCGAGTGGCGTGCCCAAAGCTGCACTCATAAGTTATGGGAAAGCCAAGTCTGGCTTAGTCGGTTTTCTCTTAATATAACTGAATACCTGAGATTGGGTATTTTATAAAGAAAAAAATAGTTCTTATGGTTCCAGAGGCTAGGAAGTTCAAGGTCAAGGAGCTGCATCTGGCGAGGGCCTTCTCGCTGGTGGGGACTCTCTGCGGAGACCCGACGTGGTGCAGGACATGGCAAGGTGAGGGGGCTCATGAGAGATGGCCAAACAGGCTTTTATAATAGACCCACTCCCATGATAACTAACCTACTTCCTCAAGAACCCGTTAATCCATTAATCTATTAATCCATTCAGGAGCCAATTACCTCCCAAAGGTCCCACCTCTCAACACTGCCACATCACGGACCAAGTATCCAACACAGGAACTTCTGCAGGACACATTCAAACCATGGCGGATGCCCTGAATCCCATGCCCTGACTCCCAGTGTGATCCCATAACAACCGCCTCATATCATCCTTTTTCTCCCCTCCTGTCCCATTTCTCTTCATTTTATAAACTATCCTATCCCCATTCCGTGGGTTTCGGCCGGGGGTCAAGAATCCCCACCCTCCCCCCCAAGCTCCTGGAAACTCCGATTGGTCCAGTGGATGGTCAAATGGCCCAAACTGAAATAAGGAGAATTCTTTTTGAAAATTGATATGGCCGTATAGGTCATGAGAGGTGTATTAGTCAGGGTAGGCTAACTGCTGTGACAAACAACATCGAGATTGCAGCGGCTTCACACTACAGAGGCTTTTGTTTCTTTTGTTTGTTTTTGCTCACTTAATGGTGCAATGTGCGTGTTTGCCAAACGGCCTTCCGTGCGGTGAATTAGGAACCCAAGCTTCCTCCGTCCCCTGGGCCAGAGTCCTCGCTCCTGCCGTCAGCTGGAGAAGACAGGCAGCGCTGCGTGAAGACGCACGAGGGAGGACGCAGCACTGCTGCCCACCTCCCGTCAGTCAGAGCCGTCAGGTGCTCACACCTAATGGCAAGGGAGGAGCGGGACAAGTGACAAGTGGGAGTTACGAGAATTCGTATTTGCTGCCATGTGGAAAAGAAGCCTGCTGGAAAATGAAGCCAAATCGTAGCAAAGCCGGGAAACAGCAGAGAAAAAGAGAGACTTGGGAAACATTATCTGAAGCCCTGGAGAGAGCCATGTCTGACGTTGGACGAGCTCCTGCAGCTATCATTTCAAAGCAAGCATTCTTCTGTTCACCAAAATGTATTCAGCAGGATAATCATCCCACGGGTTGGCAGGTAACAAGAAGTTTGAATCCCTAACTAGGTGTCTGGAGTGGCCCGCACTCGTGCACGACTCTGGAATCCTCACGGGCCCACCTCTTCCTCCGGCCACTGCTGTGGAGTCCAGCTCCGCTAGGCGTGGCCAGGCTCACCCAAGGCGCCAGCGGGCACTGCCTCGCCTTGGCCCAACGCCTGGAGCCTCTGCTTCCTGCCTCGGGGCTCCTCTGACGCTGCAGCGCGATTCTTGCAAGGAAATGACGCAGCAGTGACGCAGGGGCAGCCCTGAGGGACAGGGAGTCGGGAGCCCCCCTGGACCACGGTGGGTCAGGAGCGGATGCATAAATGCGCCCCCTTCCGTCTGCTAGGGGGACAATTCTGAGACACCCTGGATAGGGATCTAGTGAGAGGCTCCCGAGATCCTACTCTCTCTTTCCAAATTTTTTGCCCTGTTTTCCCGTGTTTCGGTTTTATTTTCCAGCAGAAAGTCCTGCAAAGTCAAGCACCACGTGCCCTGCATGGCGGCCGACTCGGCCACACGTCCCTGTGCTGGCTCCTCTCCTTCCCTTCCTCGCTCCCCTTGGCTTCTTGCCCCTGCCCTCTGGGTTCACACTTCCTAGTAAAAGCCCCACACACAGTCTCTGGCAGGCTCCGCTTTTGAGAGAACCCAGGCTAAGACAGTTCTTTTACTAAAAGGAAGGAACTTTAATACGCCAATTTGCGCTGTGATTCTCCCGGGAAAAGTAGTATGCAGAACTTCCCAAAGGTATTGACTGGGCCACTCATTTTTTTTTTTTTTCTACTTTCTAGAAACCTGTAGAACTACAATAAACTGCCTCTCTATCGATTTTGCTTCTTGATTATAGGGTATCTAATTTTCTAATTTTTTATGTCCCCAACCAGATCACAAGCAAAGAGAGAGAAGACAATGATCCATTGAGCCATTGATCAGCCCCTACTAGCACCCAGCACTAAATCAGACACACAATAAATACTCAATAAACACTTGCAATGTGTTTGCAAGCGAGAAAGTAGGAAAGAGTTTAGGAGCAGTAATTGATGGTCAACCCATCTTGGATTTGGGGATGTAGTTTAGGGTGGAGTCCTTATAATTGTCCTAATTTTCCCACTTATTAGTGGCTAGCAAATTGCAATTTGTCAATCAAAATCTAAATGTGTGTGCCGTCTCCTTGAGCCCTGGGTGTTAGGAGTTTTTCCTATTTATTCAACACCTATTTGTTTATTCACAAAGAAAAAGAGCTTTGATATGGGTAGCATGTAATCAATTTATTATTACTGAGAGCCACCATCTATTAAAAGACAATTATTTGACTCCTTACCTAGTCTTATAGATACATCTTTGTGTTTAATCTTAGTTTCACAAGGGTCCTGTAAGACAGGGATTGCTGTCCACATCTTTCGGAGATTAAGTAACTGACCCACCTTCATAGGTGGCACAGGTGGGATCAGACCCACACTCACCTGAATTCAAAACCAGCACCCCCTAAATAAACATCCATTTGATGGATATGAAAAGAATCAGAGATTTGAAAGGTTAAATGACACAATATATGTGCCTCGTACTGTCCATACACATAATTTCTCAAAAAGATTGCTGCTAGGATTATTATGATTATCATTATTACTGTCATTATTTCTACTAGTATTATTATCATTACTCAAAGACTCTGACCCTTCAGACCCAATTTCTAGGACTTAGAAACACCTATGGTGTTAAAATTTTAAGTACAACTTTAAATGCCCTACACCAATGACAGAAGGTAAAATAACAAGAATCTGACAAGTCAATAAACACACTATGAAAATGCAGAATAAATGAATGAATTTAAATAACACCTATCTCTAAAGGGCTTATAATTATCCACAGAATTTTACCTCTTTAATTGATTTTTTCATGAGCTACCTCAATAAGAAGTATATTTATTCCAATTGAACAGAAAATGTTGAAGATGGATCATTGTGTGAGTAAACTATAGGAGGAGCAAGCTGGTAACAAGGTTTTGGGACATAGGGAACAAGTGTTTCTTATTGTGCAAATCAAAGACCATATTCCAGCTTCAGGGTGGACATGTCCCAAGTTGATGTTTATACCAAAATGGCAGGGAGATTGGAGGAAGGAAATCAACTTCTGCAAACTACTGAACACTGAGGCACTTTACTTAGAAAGACTATGCAACTTTCCTTCTCTAGGAGTGCAATTTCCAACGTATAATCTGTGTTCCAAAAGCAAGTCAGCTACTTGGTATCTGTTACTCAGAACACTCGTTCTCATATTCACCTGGTGCAGTCATGTCCTGGGGCCAACCCAGAGACATCTGTTATTAATACGTGAATAATACAACCACAGGGCACCGTAATCACAGTGACCTGCACACCATGGACAACAACAAGAAAGTGCTGCTGGCATTCCAACCCAGGATGGCAAGAGTGTGTCTTTCACCCTGCAGCCCTGGCAGCAAATAGAAGTCGTCTTTGACCTCTTACCTGCTAGCAGGGAAGAAGGAGCAGAGACTCCACTGGATCTCTGAGGCAGGGGACAGTGGCTGTGCTGGAGAACTAGAGCCCCACTAAAGCCCCACTCTTAGGCGGGGCTCTAGAACGTGGCATGAGGATGGGCACAGGTAACTGCAGCCCCAGTAACGGGCCACTAGTGGCTCCTCAGCTTCCTGTCCACCGTTTCTCCTTGTTTAGGTCACAACCCACCCAATTCCTTTGCAGAAATCACCTCCTTCCCATTGGTGGGACCATGCATGAAGGTGCTCTGCCCTCCTCTGAACAAGGGATAGGATTGAGATCCAAGGCAGGCCTATCCAACCCAGATCCAACGCAGATCCAATCCTGGGACACAGATTCTTGGGAAGAGTGTTGCAGAATGGAGGGGGAAAGTGTCACCTTGGGAAAGCTATCACTCATGCCTGCATTTATTCAATAAATACTACTGAACACCATTACAGGAGCTAGAGAGTCCAGAGTGACCAAATCAGACAAAAATCCCTTCCCCTGTGAAGCTGACATTTAGTGGGAGGGGCCAGGGGCAAACAATAAAAGGTAAGATAAATAAAATGTGTAATAGTGTAATAAGAATCGTAGAAAAAAGTAGGGCAAGGAAGGGTGACAGGGAGGAAGCTGGGTGAGGCTGCGATTGCAAACAGTTCTCATCCATATGGTAACAGAGGAGCCATGAAGCCTCAGGGGGAGGTGGTTGCTGGGAGAGGAAACAATTGCACAGGCCTGAGTGGAGGGGGCCCAGCAAAGTCAAGGGCAAGCAAAGAGGCCAAGCTGAATGCAGGGAGAGAGAGAGTAGTAGGGAGGGGTTAGGGCAATTGTGGGGACAGAATGTGCAGGGCTTTGTAGGCCATTGGAAGCACTTTGACTTCTCCTCTGAGCCTGTCTCAATCAGCTATTGCTTTGAAACAAACCCCTACAGACTGTCCATGGCACACAGCTGTTAATATAAGCAATTCTCTTCCTCACATGCATGCAGGTCAGCGTAGAGCCTGCCCATCCAGGCTGAGCTCAACCAGGATGCTCTAAGTGACAAGTGAGGTCCTTTCTGCTGCATGTGTCTCCCACCTTCCTTGACCAATCGAGCTTGCCAGGGTATGTTCTTCTCACAGCGTCGGCAGGGCACAGAAGGAAAGTGGGAACACATGATAACTTTTAAGGCCTAAACTCACAACTGGGACGCTGTCATCTCTGACCACCCCTCCCCACTTCTGTCCACTTGCTCAAAGCAAGTACACAGCCAAGCCCAACTCAAGAAATGGGGCAGCAGACTTCACCTCTCGTGGGAAGGGCAGCGAAGTCATATGGTAAAGGGAGGGGTGGAGAACTGGGACTAATACCAGAGAGCCATGGAAGGTTCTAAGCAGATGAGTGACCTAATCCGACTGCCATTTAACAACATCAGTCTGGTTGGTGTGTTGAAAATAGAATGTACGAGAGCCAAGGTGGGATGTGGGAGCCCAGTTAGAAGCTGTTGCATTATTCCTTGAGAAACACTGTGGTGGCATAGATCAGTAGGATAGCAGAGGCGTTAGTGAGAAGTGGTAAATTCTGGAAATGTTTCGAAACTATGGATGGAAATAAAACATGATTCGAAGGTTTGAGTCAGGCAACTATAAAGAGAGAGTTAACATTTTTGATACAAACGGACTGTAGGATGATGTGAGCTGGAGGCAAGGGAAGGAGGGGAGCCTAGTTTGGGACATGTTAAGTTTGCAATGTCCATTCAGAGTCCAAGTAGAGATATCAAAGAGGCAGATGGACATCAGGCTGCAGTTCAGGAGAGAGGTCTGGACTGGAAATATATATTTTAGAGTCATCAGCAAGGAGAGAGTCTGCTAATTTTTTATTGCCACATAACAAATTACCACAAACTGAGCTTCTTAAAACAATACCCATTGTGTCACATTCTGCAGGTCAGAAGTCTGGACACAGCACAGCTGGGGTCTCTGCAGGGGCTCTCCCCGGCTGAAATCAGGGTGTTGGCTGGGGCTGCAGTGAGTCTTTGTCTCTCTTCCAGGCACACTGGTTCATGGCAGTTCCATGTGGCTGCAGGATTGAGGTCCCATTTTCCTGCTGCCTATTGGTCAGGGGTCACTGTCATCTCCCCAAAGCTGCCCACAGTTCCGTCTTGTGGCCCCTCTATGACATGGCAATTTTCTTCTGCAAAGCCAGCAGAGAATCTCTTTCTCATAGAATCTTTCACTACAGGAAGGGCCTCATCCCTCTTTTCAGAGTTCAGGTGATCAGGTCAGACAAACCCAAGATAATCACCCTTTTGATGAACTGAAAGTCAACTGATCAGTGCCTGATCACAGAAGTGATGCCCCATCACATCCACAGTCTTGCCACAGTCAAGGGGAGGGGACCACAGAGGGGGCTGGGAATGTCAAGGCCCATCTTAGAATTCTGACTACTACAAATAGTTATTTAAAACCCTGGGATTTGATGAGATCACCAAGTTGAATACAGAGAGAAAAGAATATTAGTTCCTCCTGCCTAGACCCCTAGAGCTGCCCAAATCTTTGTCAGTTACAATACCCAGAGCAGATTTCTGTTACAATCAACAAACACCAATAGATTCATCTTTGGATAAGTCTTATTCACACCAAGGTTTGAGACCCATTAGCTCAGAACAACAGAGTAAGATTGAGATGCAGAAAAATGCTCAGTCTTTTGTACCCAAAATTCAGAAATAAGATTTGTTTACATTTCAGAGGAAATCCCGTCTAAATGACTCTCCTGATATTTACTCAATGGAAAGAGAGGAGCCTCTGGGTATAGAATGTGGAAACATGGCTGAATAGTGTTCTATGGTTTACTCTAGAAGACTAACTTATTTCTACTTTTAAATTAGTGACAACTATTAATAGTTTGTGGCAATTCTTTTGGTTTCATCCATTGTTTTCGTCTTGGGTGTGGTGGGTAAAGAAGCAAAGGGGAAAATGCAACAAGAGAGAGAGAATGTGACAAATGCAGAAAAACTCATGTAACCGGTGGACTCCCTCTCATCCTACCTTCTCAAACCTTTGCTTTCATAAAGGCAGCAGAGCACAGTAACAAAAGCACAGGCGTTAGCAAGAGACAAATCTGGGTTTAAATTCTAACACTTCCATTCACCAGCTGTGCCACTTTTAGCTCATAACCTGACTTTTTCTGCATCTCCTTTTTCTCATCTGTCAAATGCAATAACATTACCTTCCTCCCTGGGTTCCTGGAAGGATTAAAAGCGATAATGGATGTAGACGCGTTGATATCGCATGCTAAGTAACGGCTGCGGTGACTATTGCTGTGGCTATTGTGCCTGTTACTGTCTTTGAAATGGGAACTGGGAGGATGACCTCCCTTTGTCTCTTAGTGTTGCCAAACACACAGATCGGAAACCTTAAGAGAGAAAAGCTGTAAATGGCATGAGGCAGCAGGCCGCTGTTCATATCTTTTGCCCTAATCGTGACTTGCTATTATTATCTTGTTCTCGTCTAAGCTTAGCTTTGGATTGGACAGAATAGTAATAAGTGCAGGAAAAAAACAATAAAACCAACCCTGCGCAGTTGAGCTATGCTACATAAATGTACACCAAGGCAACGAGGTAGGTATCGTGAAGTCCAGGAAAAGTAAAAGCAAACTAGAACATTAAAAATCTTTTTTGGAGTGAATGCAAACTCTGAATGATTGAACCATTTATGACTTTGGCCCCCGGGTCAATATGGGGAAACATTGCTTAAGATGTACATGCCATGGTGTCTGTTCTCTTGAACATTTTTAACTACCCAAATATACAGTATGACAACTGAATGTTATGTGGTTAAACTTGTAGATGTTTTTCCACACTTATCTACACTATAATTCTCTTTTCTGATACTTTTAAAATCCCTATATTACCTTTTGCATGTTAACAATTAAGAATTCTGCCAGATCCAGCTATTAGTTTTTGTCAATAAATCTCACAGTTCTAGTGAAACTAATCGTATGCACCCACCATTACATGATTTGTTTTAACATTCCTTGATTCCAAGGATTATCTTCATCCTAAAGTAAAGATAAGGATGAGTCAAATGTTCCCTCTCAGAGCTCCTCTTACTCACCAATGCTTTAAACAAATCAGCTGCCACCTGGTTATAAATGACAAGGTCTAAGTATACATGAATCTCACCCTGTCATTGTTCTCGGGTATAGCTGCCCTCGCATCAAAATGTCTCCCGTTCCAAGGGATTTGAAGGCATCACAAGCAACAGAAAAGGGCCAGAGGTCCAGGGCAAACATAAGTGAAAGTTCTCTTGACCTAATAGCCCTGGTCGACATGTTCGTATCCTCATCCAAGTTTCACCTTAGCTAAATTATATTAATAATATTTTAAGTCAGAATATAAAACAATTGTATGTTTAGCTAAAGCAGGAGAGAGGGATTTTGACAATAAAAAATGCAAATATACACTAGGACAAATGATTAAAACAGAATTTGACCTAGGGATGCCTACATTATACTTCCCATTTTAATCTGTAAGGGCTTAGGGGAAGAAGGAAAAGTAAACAATTTATAGAGAAGGATCAAGACTATTTTGTAATGTATACATATTCCGTACACAAGATTCAACAAACAAACATAATAGGTATTTTGGGTCCAAATCAACTGGGTTTGTGCGTCCATAGGTTATTGATTTCATCTGCCATTTTGTTAGCTGCTAACAGTGTCAGCTCACCACTCGAATTACTAATTTAATGCATTCAGTGGTGCTCCAGGGCCTCAGTGGAATAGCTAATTGTGCTCACTAAGCAATGCCTAACTTAACTCAAAAATGGGAGAAAATCTTTAGAGGTCAGAAAATTAGTGCACATACGTACTCTTTGACTCCCAATATTTGCATATATACTCGTTTCTCTCCCTCTGTCCTTTTTCTCCTACTTTTTCACCCTTTTTCATTTTCTCTCCCTTTTTTCTTTCTTCCATATTTATGGTGAGACATCAATAGTCTCACGTGTGTTATTTAAAACCAAAGAGCTTATTCACTCTTAGCTCATATTATTTAGGATTACCGATACCTGTTCTACAGTTTCATCACATTTCCTGGGAATTATTTAAGATCTACTAAGTTCACCATTGTGTAGAATTCACTCAGTTGAGTTTCCTTTGAATCGAATGTAGAAATGGACTCCAGTTGTCAACACGACACAGGGTGTTCATAACTCAAAACCAACAGGAAGCCTATGAAGTAATGAAGAAGAGGGAAGGGGATTAGATACCAAGAAATAAAGCCCTTTTCATGGTAAGAGAAATCTAGCAACCACAAACTGATAAGGAAGGCCCTGGGGCTGCCTTCCAAAGAGATGCCAGTAAGGAGAGCTGATTCTGAATTCAAAGGAAGCAGCTCCCTGCCAGGGAAGGGTGAGGCCAGCTGGGAAGGCAGAGAGGCGGTGGGGGTGGTGGAGGCAGTGAAAACCCCAGAGTCAGAACTCCAGTGTTGAGTTTTGGATTTGATGTTCCAAGCTGCATGGCTCTATGCCATTCATTTCATCTCCCTGAGTCTTAGTTCCCTCGTCTGTATAATGTGGATCATAAAAACTCACTGTGGAGAATTGTTCTAAGGCTCAAATGAAATCAGATAGTCGCAGCCCCTTATAAAGTGGAAAGTGATTATAAATGTTAATGTTAGCCCTTATTATTATTGCTGGATTTGTGGCCCAATCTTATGATCTTTGCCTGGCAACACAGGACATGTTTTTTGCTTCGTTCCGTACAAGTTGGAGGGTTTCAAAGAAAATTTCAGAAAAGAAGCCTTTATCCCTGAGGAATGGGAAAAAATAATCCTATCTCTCAGCTACTTAGATGGAGTGCTGGCTCTCAGACACATTTGGAAGTATGAAAAGTTAATTTTCTGGTGTCTGTAACTCCCTTTCCCTATCCAATCTTACCCTACTCAATCCTTCTCTAGGAAATATTTTCCTTTTCTTTCCTTCTTTGCTCTATTTATTCTCCTCTTCTCAAAACCTGATCCCAGAAAGAATACTAATAAACCCATTGTATTAATTACATTCGATTTTTAATCTAAGAGTTTTAAGCAATGAGAAATGTATGACTCACTTATCGGGAAGTCTTCATAAGGGTTGAATGATCCAGAGATTGGACAATGTCATGAAACACTCAAGTTCATTCTCCCTCTCTGCTCTGTCAAACACAACGTCAGCTTCATCCTAAGGTTGTTTTCCATGTGGTTATAGGATGGTTGCGTGTATCAAATTAGGGCCCTATGTTTCATGTCCAAGGAGTGGCAAGTGACAGAGTAGAGGGGAAGGAGGGAGGAAGAAGATGCTTTCCTCCTTCCACTGAATCAAATCCTTCTCTTCTGTCTAATTGGGCCAATAGATCTTGTTTGCCCCAGGCTGTCAGACATGGAATGCCATGCTCTGTCTGAGTTCCTGAACCAATTGCTGATAAAAGGAAGATTACCATGATTGTCTGATGCTAATCGGGGTCCTTCCCTCCTAAATGCTGTGCTAATCTTCCAACCTCCATTGCTGCTACACACAAGGGGGGTAGTGGAAGGGATAGTGTGGAGTCAACCACAATATCCAGTATACCCCACAGGAAAACATTATTGATGAGACTTCTTGTGTCACTTCTCCCAGAGACATCTGCATTTTATCAAAGGGAGAAACAAGAATGAATCACTGACATTTCATATTTCAGAGACCTGATTGAGAAAGACTCCCTTAATGACTCTAAGACTGCATCCTAGAGAAGACGGACCAGATTTGGGAGGCAAGGAGACTTCTCCTCAAAGTCAGTGAGAGGGAAGGAAGAGTCTGGGAATATAGGCCAGTTAGGAGTTTTACCTTCAGAACTGCTGTCAGGTGTGCACAGCCCAAAAGGAGGTATGATATCTTGGGGTGGGGGTAGGAGGACTTAGATCAAGGCTGAGAAATGGCAAAATGAAGACCAGATGAAGGTATTAATATTGGTCAAGAATAGGGGTTGGGGGGCAGCCAGCAAGGTCAGAAATTTTGGGAATTAAATCAGAAAGAGCTAAGCATGAGGTCCTTCGGAGAAAGCCTAGTGGTAGTGACATATTCTTAGAGGAGCCACTGAGAAGACATGGTCAATTCTGAGGTGGTGTTAATTAACTACCAAGTGAGAAAGGAAAATGTTCTCTTTGGCTTTGATGTCAGTGGGCTTTTATTACTTTCTATATCACTTTTTAAGTATGTTTGGCTCAACAAACTGAACGAATTATCTCTACCAAGAGGAGATATATA